>NC_037682.1:59078022-59270508 GCF_003255815.1 Theropithecus gelada
GCCTCCCAAAGTGCTGGGATTACAGGCTTGAGCCACCGCGCCCGGCCCAGAATATTTCTTAAATCTGTCAATTCTTCATCTCTATTGTTAAGACCCTTGCCCAAACTCCAATATCCCTTACTTGAATTACTTCAATTGGGTCCAAATAGATCCTCCGCCTTGTTACCCTGGCTTTTCTAGCATCTATCCACCATAGAACAGGCAGAGTGACCTTTGAAAAAATGCAAATTAGATAATATAATCTCCCACCTACTATTTGACAATACATTCTCATTATACTTTTGAAAAATACAAACTCATTACCACGACCATGTGAGCCACCCCTTTCTATATCTTTCCATCATTTTGGGTCACTCTGCCCCTCACTCACCCACCATGCTCTGGCTGCATACTCTGTTTCTTGAACACTTCAAGGTTGTTCCCACCTCAAGACTTTTGTACCTACTGAGGGCTCTACCTGAATGAATATTCCTTCTGGATCTTTAAATAGCTACTTTCAAATATGCAGAAAGCTTCCCTGACCACTCAAATTATACTAACTGCTCCCCTCTCATCACATATCCTCTTGACGCATCGGTCTATTTTGTTTTCTTTATAAGACTTCAAAATCATCAAACTTATTTATATGTTGGCCTTTTATTGCTTGTTGCCCTACATTAGAATAACTCTATTAGCACACAGAAGAATACCTGGTTTCAAGGAGTGCTCAATGAATAATTGTTGAATGAATATAGGACCTTGTATCTTACTTGGTTTTTTTCATATGCATGACTCACTGAGAGAATCCATCATAGGAGAGGAACGAGTGGTAGGGCAGGATTGAGGCATTGCCAAGAACACCACTAAATGCCTTAAGAAAGAATTTTCAGTGCTAATGTTCTCCTTTCAAACATATCCATTGTGGGTTTAGCACAAGTGCTAAGACCACAATAGAGAGCGGGGCAAGGATTTAGGATTCTGTGTGTCAGCCACTGCTGGGTCTGCCTAGCTTCTTGGATGCGTGATTAACACCAAGCCCCACCCCACCCCAAGTGTACCCACACTTTCCCCTTCCCAGCTGCCAGGTACATGCCCTCTTCTACCTTCAGTGTGAATATACCTCCTCTTTTCTCAATTATGCACACTGTACCTTTCCCCTAGTATGTCACATTCTGCCTTCTTGGTGTGAAGAAGGCAGATCTTTGACTTTCAGATCTTATTAAGAAATACATTTCTAAGGCTATTGCTGCTATAGTCTTATAGTCGTATTAAGAAATTCATTTTGTAAAGAAATGAAAATTTAAAAAAAGAAGAAATACATTTTGTAAGACTATTGCTGCTATAGGAACCACTATAGATAGTGATTCCTCCAATGGATCTGGGCAAAGTAAATTGAAAACCTTCTGGAAAGGATTGCTGCTCTACCCCCATATCTCAGAAATCTTTCATGGAATCACTACAACTTTATTTTGGTAGATGGGCTCAAGACAGGGGTGGGCTGCACACGTGGACCCTCCGTTGGACACAGGTATTGGGGGTGAGCTTGGTGGGTAGGGGCAGATGCATCACGATGTTCCTGCTCTGCAGCTTAGTGTTGCCAAGGGGCCCTCCCATGTACACAGGACAGGAGTACACAGTCAGGTCGGCTGGGGGTGGCAGGTCGCTGGTGCCTGGGGCCTGTGTACTGATGCTGACTGGAGGCAGAGGACTGGGTTGGCTGGAAGGACTGTCTTGCAAGGCTCCAGCTATTGGGTCCCACTCCGCATGTAGGACCTGTAGCCCGATCAGCAGCAGCCCTCTCTCTGGAACCGTGGGGTTTGGACCGTTCTCCACCTGGGGGCGTCAGAAGCTGGTCAGGCAAGGCTAGGAAGCTGGGAGGTGGCAGGTGGGGAGTGGGGGTTGGGGGTTGGGAGGTCGTAGTGGACCGAGATCAGAGAAGCTAGCAGGGTTACCGAGGGGCAAGATCACCAAGAAGGGGTAACTGCGAGGTGTAATTAGAGACTTTGAGGGGACTGGAACCACGAACGAGGGGTGGCGCGAAGATACCCTGAGGTGCAGAGGGTTGCTGTTCATCTCCAGACGTTTATACGGGAGCGGACTGGAGACCGCGCCTCGGCTACCAGGGAAATTCGAGCTGGGCACATTCTGGTCCAGGGCAGCTTCCCCACGCAATGCCAGCAGCAGGCGGCGCGGGTGGCGAAAGGCTGACAGGTGGAAGACGCGCTCTGGTACATCACTGTTCGCGTCCGCGCCCACGCCCAAGTAGCGAACCAACAGCTGCCCACGGCGCGACAACTGCCGCAGCCAGTGCCAGGGCGGCTGCGGACCGGCCGGCGCATGAGGTCGCCAAGGCAAGGGTAGGCGGCCAGTCCAGAGAGCGTGGGCCACCGCAGCACAGCGGCGGGAGGGACACGGGGGTGCGCCCTTCAGCTGCTGCAACAGGCAATCAAGGTCGCGTTGTAGCGTGCCCACCAACTGGCTCAGTTCCAGAGCCTCTGTCTCTAAGACGCCCTCCAGGGGCCGCCGCGCATTCGGCCCCAGCACTGACCTCGGGGCGCCAGACTCGTCTTGGCGAACCAGGTTGGTCAGCAGATCCTGCAGTGACTCCAGCCTCCGGTTAACTTGCACTAGGCGTTGCCGCAGTCGCCTTTCCGCGAGCTGGGCGCCTCCTCGAGACTCAGGAACCCACACGGGTGAACTCCGCTGCAGCGCACTCAAGAGAACGCGACTCTGGCGTCGCAACAGCCAGGCCTGGGGGCCCTCACTGAGTCCGCAGAGCCGGGGTTCAGGTGGTGAGGGCAGTAGGTGCATCTGGGCCTTGCACTCTGCCATTGCATCCGGCTCCCTTAGCTCTTTGGGATAGAGGTGAGGGGTGAGGGATAAGATGTACTCTCCCCACCCTAGACTCAAGAGAGTAAGCCTTCCTCTGATCCTTTACTGCCATCACCCCCCATAACAGTATGAATATTACCCCCATATACCTTTATTGAGACTGCTGTCCACATTTCTGTGGTGGGTAGCATTGCATTGTACTATTCCCTACCCCAAAACAGATACCTGAGTGAAGCTTACCTGGGAGGGGCATGAGCGTGGCGAGCAAAGACTGGGGTGTGTGTGGCTGGACCCAGTTCCTGCTACTGGGGCTCAGGCAGGCTTGCGTGAGGCTAAACAGGGCCTCCCTGTCCTCAGTGTCCCCCAGAGGACCCCCGTAGAAAACTGAAGCTGAAGATGAGGTTAGAGCCTTTCAGTTTCAGTACCTTCAGTTTCCACCACTCCCAAAACCAAAGCTGTGAATTATATCCCACCCCCACCCTCTTCCAGGCTCTCCTGGGGGCTGATGACTCCAAGGGGGACAGGAAGGGTCTTACCAGCCAGCTCTTGCATGGCAGCACGGGGATTGCTAAGACTTGCCCACAGCTGGTCTTGGGTCTGAAGAACCTGGGTTAGGGTCACTTGACTCCTAGAGAAGGGGAGCGGAAAGCAGGGTTTCACATATCATCTGTATGCTGAGGACTGTCAAGTCTTCTCTTCAGTTTGAACCCCTCTCCTGAGCTTCAGACCCATGAGGGTTCACTAGTCATTGCTGCTTGGCACCCCAAATACAACTTGCTTTCAACTGAAATCATCATTTTCCCCTATAAAACCTGTTCCACCTCCTATTTCAGTGAGAGGTACCACTAGCCACCCAATTATCTAAAACAAAAATCTGAGAGTCATCCTTGACTCCTCCTTCCTCCTCACCCCATATTTATTCTCTATCCCTTCCATGGCTACTACCCTACCACCCATACCACAATCTCTTCCCTGGAGACTTCCAGAGTCTCCTAAAGCTGCTCTGCTTGTCCCCAGTCCTGCCTCCTCTGGTCCATTCTCCACATTGTATCCAGAGTGATCTTTTCAACACACAAAAAGGATATTGTTTCTTCTTCTACTGGGACTACAGGCGCCTGCCACCATGCCTGGCTAAGTTTTTGTATTTTTAGTACAGATGGGGTTTCACCGTGTTAGCCAGGATGGTCTTGATCTCCTGACCTCGTGATCTGCCTGCCTCGGCCTCCCAAAGTGCTGGGATTACAGGTGTGAACCACCATGCCTGGCCTACCTTGCCCTAGTCTTAAAGGCCCTTTATAATGAGCCTTACTTCTCCCTCCTCAACATCCAGCATGTCCATGTCAACCACACTCAAGTCTCCTCCCTTCTGCTGAATTTAGGTCTCTCTGCTCAGAAAGGTCCATCTCTACCTGATTTGCCCCTGCTTTTAAGATTCAATTCAAAGTAAAATCTCAAAGTCTTTGGAGAAGCCTTCCTTAACTTCCCCTTGCCCTTGGTCTTTGGAGCTTCCAAAGATGAATTAGTTTTACTCATCCCAGCATACGGAAGATACTCAATGTTTGTTGAGTGATTGACTGAGCAGCTCACCAACGCCCCCTGTGTGCCTGCAGCCTCGTTCCATAGAGCTGCCGGTGTAGCAGGAGGCCATGGAGGAGGAGCAGAGGTAGTGCCTGGGTGGGGGGTTGCATATACAGTCCTTGCTGGGCTAGCTCCACACTGTCAATCAAAACATGGCCCAGCTCCAGGGACTGGTTCCAGAAAACAGGCATGGAATGCTGAGTCAGCACAGCTGGGGAGGAAGGAGAGTGCTGAGTCAGCACAGCTGGGGAGGAAGGAGAGTGCTGAGTCAGCACAGCACAGTTGCCCTCCCACTTCCAATTTGAGAGCCTGTAGGGGGTTAAGCTCCTCACCTGGCAAAGAAGCACTAGACTCTGCAGGCACAATAAGCCAAAGACGAAAATCTCTGTGAACAGTGGCTACATTACTGCTTTCAGGTTGGCCTAAAAGCTGTTCTGATTCCAGGTCTGCAACCACTAGAGTCAGACAAGGGTCTGAGATCAGTCCTTGGGTAAAGGGTCAGGCAGAAGTCTAGGGATCAGACTTGAGGCTAGGGGTGTCAGGAGTCAGCTACAAGGCCAAGTGGACAGGTTTGGTGCTAGGTCACTGGCCATGAGTCCTGAGATTTCAAGCTAAGGCCCAAGTGTAGGATAGGATCCTGGCAGCCAATCTAGGCAATAAACTCACCTTTGCCTCTGCCTAACAGTTCCAGCAAGAGCTGTAGCAGCTCTTTCGGCCAATGGGGCATCAGATGACAGTTGTCCAGCACCAGCCAGTGCCCCTCATACATAGCCTGGGATAGAGTGCTGACCACAACTGAGACCGGGTCCCAGACTTCAGAGCCCAGGGCTATCACCTGCAGATGCTTCTGCCCCTGGGGACCAAAAAAGAGATGGCGGCATGACTCAAAGTGATCCTAGGGTGACCTGAGGGACCCAAACTAATGCTACCATTATCCCAAAAGTCCCTAAGTAGTACAGAAAGATCCATGAAAATGCTTAGAGGGGGTCCCCACACCCCAGCCTACAGGAACCTTGTCACTCTGTGACCAAAAGACTAGGTTCAAACCTGCTGATACTTGGCAGCCAGATTCTGGATGACAGTCAGAGGATGCAGAGTGGCTGTGGGGTGGCCAGGCAGTGGCAACAAGATCAGCATGGGCTGAGTAGCCCGACTATGTTTAAAGGGCATGGTGGGAGCGCCCATGTTTTCATCCAGGGGCCGACCCAGGAGGCTGGTGGTGAAGTCTGCCAGGGCACCTGCCAGGCACTCAGGTCGCAGAACACGCCACAGGATCAGCTTCTGGAGGAGGCTAAGTGGCTCAGGCCCAGGCCCAGGTGCAGGACCCAGCACTGTGGATGACAGCGACAGGTAAGCCTGCCAAGCATTGGAGTGGCCTGCCAGGGAGGCACACAGGCCAACAAATGGAGGCAGCAGCTCTAACATCTCACATTCATGCCAGGCTTTTGGCCCAAGCCAGGCCGGTCGAGCCACACCTGAGACTGGCTTGCTGTGGACTGTGCTGGGAGAGGCTGCTAGTCCAGGCCAGAGTGCCAGTCTTTCCAGCTCTGATGCTTTCCCTGTCACTTGCAGCAGAGCCAAAGCACCCAATGCACCCACCAACGGTACCTGGGTAAGGCCCAGTGCTGTCACAGTGCTGCCCAGCAGCTGGCGGGTCAGGTGTGCTCTCAGTTGCAGTAGATGACTGGCCGGGTCCTCCCCGTGATTAATCTCACGTGGCTTCATGCTATCCAGAGCCTGCTTGGTGACTGCCAGCCACTTCTCTGGGCTCATACGGAAAAGTGGCAGCAGGTTCTGCAGTTGGCTTAGGGCCTTTACCATGGCTATTCCATGCCAAACCACAGGCCGGTAGGGTGCCCATGATACCATTTCCTGTAGTTTCTGCCCTTCTAGCTCTTCACAATGGGCACGCAGCTGGCATAGCTTTCCTTGGGCCCTCACCATGTTCCGCAGAAACTTGGCTGGCTTCTGACGCTTTGGATTCTGGAACAGCAGCATCGTCAGCAGCCGCTCCTGCATATACTCATTTGTTGGATGGATCTGGCCCTTTCCCACAGTCCCCAAACATCTACATTCATCTCCACCCCCTTACCCAGGTCCATCCAATACTCATCTCAACCCACAGACTGAGCCCCCAAGCACCTCAGCAGCCTCCACAGCCTTGCAGGTATCTAGGGCTCTGATCTTTAGGTTCTGCCAGCGGGTCTCGAGCTCAGGACACTCTCTGCACAAGATTTCATGTAGCATCTGTTCTTCCAGTATTTCCATGTTCAGGCCCAGATCCAGCACATTCAGCCCCTTTAGCAGTTCACAACCTAGCACTTGGGGTAACATGGGAGATGCTTAACCTCTTCCCCTTGGCAGAGCCGCGGGGTAGAGTAGACAGGGAGTATGGCTCCCTGCTATAGACCTGAGCCTGCTCTGGGCCAGGTTGAGTGAAGCCCTCTTAGGGCTGGTGCTGAGGGCCTAGTGTGTCCACACAACTGTGCTGGCAATTTGCCCTCTGGGCCTCACCTTTTTCCATAGCACAGAGGGAGAGGGTGGTGCTGAGATACAGACAGAAGCCAGGCTGCACCTGGGGTGGGCTCAGCTGCTCCCGCTGCAGCAGCCATTGCAGTTCTTGGCACCCTAGACCCAGCTCCACGTTGGTCAGTAGCACAGGCAGGCCTGTGAGAGGGAGGCAAAGGAACCCTACCCACGATGCCAGCACCCATGATCCCCATTCCCCATCCACGAGGTCTGGCTCCGACCAGCTTCCCTGTGGCTGATAGGAGGGTTTCCACAAGACGCTTCAATATAGTTAGTGCCCGGGATGAAGGATGGGAACTGAGGTTAGACTGAGGTGTGGGAGGCCTGTGGGGTCACAGAATGGGGCGAGTCAAAAGGGGTCCAGGGTGGGTGGGGACCAGTTCTCACCACAAGCAGCTGCCTCCTGGAGCTGAGAACCTAGCTCCGGGTCAGCACCTGAAAGAACACTAAGGTAGGGAAGAGACGGAAGCTGAGTCTCATAGGCTGGCTTTGACCCCTGGCTCTCTGTCTTCTCCTCTTTCTCTTCATTTTCCTCTTGCTCTTTCTCCTGCTCATTTTTTCTTTCCTCTGCCTTCTGCTCTTTTGTCTGGTCCTTAGCCTCATTACTGTCTTCACTATCATCATCTTCCTCTTTCATGTCCATTTTACTCTCTGTGTTTTGATTTCTCATGAGGCCTTTCCCTGGGGCAGAAAGATTCAGAGGAGCTCTTCTTAGGGGAGGAATCAGACTCCTTAGGGGAGGAATTCACTCAAGGGCTCTATTTCATGAGGGAAGGTCTATGGGACGAAATCTTAGGAAAGTTGCTTAAGCTCTCTATGACTCAATTTTCTTATCTGCAAAATGAGGTTGATATTAGTGGCGACCTCACAGGGTTATTGTGAAGATTAAATTAAATTATACATAGAAAACACTTAGATGTGCACATAGTAAGCACTCAATAAATGTTGGCTCTCAAAATTATTACTCTAAAATTCCAGGGAGGGATCCTACTCATCCTCTATCTTCCCATAGCTTCTCTTCTATATTTTCTATGCCTTTTCTTCTGCCTCTTGTAAGGGCATTTGTGGGATTTAGGGCCCATCCAGATAAGAATCAGGGTGATCTCATTCAAAGTCCTTAACTTAATTACTCTGAAAGAACCCCTTTCCAAATAAGGTCACATTTTTCTCACAAACTCAATCCCCAGCCTCTTCTTCTGGGAAATAAACACTCTATTCCTTCTCCTAGAAAATGTTCCTTCCAATACTCCACCCAGAAGGGTCCCCGATCCAAACAGAGCCAACAGAAATATTACCCAGGATTTCTGAACATTGGATAAATTTGGGTAGTGCTGAGTAGACCAGGGAAGTGGAAAATCATGGACCAATCAGTCATGTAGATTCAGAATCATTGTAATAAAGAGAAAAAATAAATGTGACCAAATTGATTCCTGTAGTATAGGCTGGTGCAATCTGGGACATCCTGATCACAAAAATGCAGTGTCCTCATTATGAAGGGAAAGACCACAAGAGGCTGAGTGATGGGCAGTTCAGATACTCTGGAAGCATTGCATTTATTATGTCTGCTTACCTCTACCCTCAGTGGGGGCTGGTGCCAAGCATCTATTCTCTGCCAGAGGTAGCGGGTCCAACCACATGAGGGCCTGGTTGCTGGGGTCAAGCAGCAAAGGCCAACGGCAACTACTGTAGTGGGTGGGGCTTCGCAGAAGCAAGCCTGCCAGGTGGGCTGACTTTGCCTGTGGCTTCAGGTTTCCATCCCACTGGTACTGTTCAGATGCAGAGCTCAGCAGGGACAGAATATTGAAGGGAGAGTGTGTAGCCAGCAGGGGGTTCTTTGGTGGTATGCTGACAGATTTTTGCTTCTGCTTCAGTGCCTGTGCCACATCATCTGGGCCCAGGGCCTCCTGAAAGCCCCTACACAGAGCTAACCACTTGTCCAGTAGCTCTTGGCGCCGCAGTGGTGGGAAGGGACCCAGGTAGATGATAGCAGCTGAGCATAGGAGGGCATCTCCGAACACAGTCATGCAGCGTCCCTTCAGCTTCTGGAGTGGACGGGAAGACCAGAGGCTGTGTAGGCCAGTGAGGAGGGTGCAGGGAGAGATATGGCAGAGGGAGGGCAAGGTGGGGTGTGGAGGAAAACATGGCAAGGAGTGCAGAGAGGGACAGAGGGAGGCAGTGAGGGCACAGGGAGGAGCGGGGGAGTGGCATAAAAGGAACTTTGGGGGAGACATCTTGGAGAGGGATGGTTACCTGGAGCTGTATAGTCCAGGCATGCATAGGCATGAGCAGTGCAGCCTTCATGGGCCATTTGTGATACTGCCCATGCTGTGCTTGACTGAGGGTCTTTGCCACACAGTTGTGGGAAGCTTGGGCATCCTCCACCATCTTAGCCAGGGCCAAATTATTCTCCAGGGTCTCCTGGGCCTGAAACTGGTAGTAGCCCAGGCGGGCCTGCTCCCGAATGAGTGTTGCCTCCACTTGCTGCAGCAGCAGGCCCGTGGGCAGTCCCCGGCAATGTGCCAGCCCATAGTGCAGAACAGCCCAGAGCCAGGCTGCCAGGCTGGCTGCAGGTCGGCTCACTGCCCGCAGGGCTGCATCACTCATACCTGGAGCTTTCAGAATTAGATGTAACTTTATCAGCTGTGAGTCTGTTATCTTCTCCTTGGGGAAGAACACCAGCTCCTGGAAGGATGTATGTTAAAGGGATGGGGAAGACACGGATGCTCTGGACCTTGACCCAACAGTTTAGCCTTGCCAAGTCTCCCTTTTATGCCTCCCCTATCCTCCTTCATTGTGCTCCACCCTTCCTACCTGATAAAAATCCTCAGTGCATAACAGCTGTTTGGCACTGGCCCAGCCTGTTTCACGGTGGAACAAGTCACACATTGCATCAGTCACCCGGACCACAGATTCTGGTGGTGCTCGATAGCTCCGTATCTCCTCGAAGTCAGCCACCTGCAGCTGGCTCAGAGGCTCCAGAAATGCCTTGCTCATCTAAATGAGGAGAGATAACTTCTAAAGTGAGCTCCTGAGATGTTCTGTTCTTCCTTCAAGGTGTTTCTAGGGGGATCATCTCCTCCTTGGAGTCCCCATGAGAGGTCACTCCCCAAGCCATCCTATTACCTTTGTCCCCTCCCCCCAGAAGACTCCATGATGAGTCACTCCATCCTCTCCTCTTGGTATCCTTAGAGGGATTGCCCTCTTTCAGGAGAGGAGCAGTGCAGGGCAGGCGGCAGGAAGAGCCCACCTGCTCCAGGAAAGCCTCTTGCTGAGCCTGCAGGGCATCCCGCTGCTTGGCGAGGTCCTCAATGAGGTTCTCTTGATGCCTACACTCTTCTAGCTGCTGCTTGTATAGGAGCTTGCTTTGCTCTAGCTGCTGCTGAAACATGCTGAGGCTCTGCAAAGAGATATCCAGGCCCTGCAGTTCCAGATCCTGAGCCATGTGGGAACACCCCAGAAGACCCTATGATGCCGGGACTCTAGCATACTCCTCACTTGAAAGACTGACCACGTTGAACTCCAAGTAGGCCACAGAGAGAGGCTGAGCTCTGGGTCTGTCACTTATTAGTCTGTGAGTTACATATCTAGTAATGCAACCCCAAGTGTGTGGTTGCTTTTTCTGCAGCCGCTTCACCCAAAGAATATGTGTGTAACAGTTACATTACATTACTCTATATTTTAGTTGACCCATTAGCAGCAGTTGTCACAGAAGACAGTTCCCTCCCTCTTGAGGCATCCCCCTCTGTTGGCCTTCGTGATACTGTGTTCTCCTTGGGCTTTCTCTAACTTCTCTGGCTGCTCTTTCTCATTTCCTTCCTCTGTGAGCTTAACTATTCCTCATCAATTTTTTCAGAGCTTCCTTTCTCTTCTCACTCTACACTTATAAAAGCCTTCTCTGATCTAATGGCTTTGATTCCTACTTATGTTCCAACTGCCAAATCTCTCTCTCCAGCTAGGTTCCCTCCCAGCCCCATACCACGTATTCATCTGCCTAGTGGAAATCTCTTGGGTGTCTCACAGGCCCCTCACATTCCACATGTCCACACATGAATGTATTTGGTTATGCCTCCTCAGCTCTCCTGCAATCTGACTCCTCTCCTGTGTATTCTTTTTCTCAGAGAATGGTGGCAAGATACACTCAAGTTTCCCAAGGAACAAACTGAGTTGTTACGCTTGGCTCCATCTCCTGTATCCCCCAAATCCAGCCCATCTTTGAGGCCCTTCAATTCTACCTCCCAAATGCCTCTCGTGTACACTGCCCTTCCCAACGTTAGTCACTCACACTCAGGCCCTCTCACTCCTCACCTTCTGCACTGGCCTCCTAACTGGTCTCTCAGTTTTTATTCTTACTCCCTTCCTTTTATCCCCCCACTGCAGCCTAGCTGGTTTTCTAAAAGCTGAATCATTGTCATTAACACTTGTCATTTCTACATTTGATTGACAATACCCCCATGACCAGACCCCTACTCATCATTCCAATCTCATCTCTTTTCTCTCTCCTAGCATGCTACTTTCCAGCCATTCCTGACTTTCAGTTCCTCCAACGTGGCACACACTCTTTTGCCTCTAGGCCTTTCACATACTGTTATATCAACCTGGCCCCTTTCAAACACAGATCAAATCTGACCTAAGTTTCAGTAATCAACTTTCATGTACTTTATTCCTTTGTTTACATAGTTAGGGAATTTTCTGAGCTCCTACCATGTTATATACATGCTCTGTGCTGCATAGCAGGGCACTCTGCTTTCTCTAGAAAGTTTTTCTTGATATTTTGGAGCACTCTGAACTTACTCCGTTATAACATGGTTTTGTCATTGCCTGGATGAGTATATCTTCTGCTGAACTATAAGCACCATGAAGGTAAGGATAGTGCCCTATCTTCTCTTATTAGGAAGCAACCTAACCTATTTTTTTTTTTTTTTGGAGACAGGGTCTCACTATGCCACCCAAGCTGGAGTGCAGTGGTGCAATCATGTCTCACTGCAGCTTCAACCTCCCGGGCTCAGGTGATCCTCCCACCTCAGACTCCTGAGTAGCTGGAACTACAGATAGGTGCTACCATGCCTGAATAATTTTTTGTAGAGACAGGGTTTTGCCATGTTGCCCAGGCTGGTCTTGAACTCCTGAGTTCAAGTGATCCATTGGCCTTGGCCTTCCAAAGTGCTGGGATTACAGGCGTGAGCCACTGTGCCTGGCCTAACCTAATATTAATAGTAACTAACATTTATTGAGCTCTTACTATGTGCCAGCACATTTAAATATTATACATGTAAGATCTTGTTTAATCCTCATTACAACCTTATAAGGTTAGGGAAGTCTCCCCAACCTTTCTGGACCTTTGTTTTCTCATCTGTAAAGTGAGAAAAGAATAGCTACCTCAGAAAGGTGTGGCAAGGATTCTGTCATCTATCTATCTATCTATCTATCTATCTATCTATCTATCTATCTATCTATCTATCCATCCATCCATCTAGATGTCAATGTAGGCATGTATTAACATAGACATAAATATTAAGAAATGCCTGAACAAAAAATAAATTTTTGTTGAGTGCAATAATGAAAAAATTAACCAGTTGAATATAAAAGAGTAAAGAGATGGAGGGGCCCAGATTGAGTCCTGGGATTTGGCTCAGTGGCTGGTAATGCCATTTCTTGGGGTGGGGAACACTGGAACAAGTACACACTATTATGGCTATTGATTGAATGACCAAGGGATCTGACTCTGAATGACCCTGAGACTACAAACATCTCTTATCCAGATCTTTGGCTTACTGTGTTCTGCTCTGGTATAACTGACTCACAGATCAAGGAATACTAGCACCCCTAAACCAGATCAACAATCCTGGTATTAATCATCTTGGGAAAATGTAGGGCAAAAAACTGGGAAAGGGGATTTCTGTTGCTCTTTGACTTTGTTTTCTTTCTTTGCAACTTAACTGAGTCTTGAGGTCTAATCTAAGCTGTTCATCCTAGGTGGTGAATAGTAGGGGGCATCAGTACCTTTAAAACTCCAGGGGACACCATTTACATCAAACACAATGAAAACCACATTAGTAGACACGACATATGCCATGTATCTGGAATTGTGTGGCACTGGATGATAGTCCTAAGGGCACTCATCAGAAGAGCTGGCTAGGTGTTAGGAGCTTAAGACCTGAAACCCTGGTAGAAAGATTATCTGAGTGTGACATGGGCACTAGTTCACTGCTCTGAAGTTATACCAGAACATTTATCAAAATCTTGTGTAGTAGGAAGAAAAGGTGCTATTTTAGAATTCCTCTTATTAAAAGCAAAACTGCTCTTTAGTTTGGGAAAACACCTTTAGCTAGGAGTATTTGGCTTTAGAAGGTGTGATAAGCCCTATCATCACCAATTTTAGCCAGATATAAGAAGTCTGTTTATTCAAAGAATAAGATTGTTCTGTATAAGACAGCAAAAGGTTTTGAGGTTTCAACTAGAAGGGCATGCTAAAGGAAAAATGGGACGGCTCAGAAACATTGTAGACCAGGTATTAGAGAGATGAGAGAGGAAAGGAAAAGTTGGTCACTGGAAAATGCCTGGTAGAGGAGGGTGAATAAGAAAATTCAGGACACTCTTGTCTAGTATACCATTATAAATCTACTTCTGGTTCTATGCTATAGCATAAATTTCTCCCTGCTGCCATCACCCATCTACATGTCCTCACTGTACACAACAGTTTTGTTTGTTTGGTGCTTTTGTGGAAGAAAGGGTATAGGGACAAAGTGCTATGGAAAAAGAGGATAATTCTAAGAGGTGAGTGAGTGGTGACTGAGATGTAATCCCTGCCCCAACCCCCATGGGAATCTACAGCATACTGAACTTCTCATGATCAAGGTGCTAGGGGCAACCAGAAGCAGATGCTTGGATTTCACACATTATGAAGAATCAATCTGATCTTAGCTGTGTCATGGGAAACTTTTGAACCTAAGCTATAAAGGAGGAGGCAGCAGAGATTAGAGAGATTTTCTAGGGGAAGTGGAAGCTTAGGGAGACAAGAACTAAGGTTCATTCTGGTTGCTTCCTTTCAAGACCCCTTTTGGGCTTCTGCTTTGACACCACCATGGAAGCCTCAAAATCGTCTCCTTACCTTGCTGGAGGCTTTCAGCTGCTGTTCCAAGTCAGAGATCAGATTGGCATGGGTACCATGCTCCTTAATCAGCATTCTCAGATTCTCCAAGGCATTCTGGACCCTGGAGATACAATGTGCTGGTGAGGAAACCCAAAGGAACAGAAGGAGGTACATTGCAGGGGATGGGACCACTCACCGCTGGGCCTTGTTCTTAATCTTCAGGATTATCTGTTGCTGCAGCATCAGGAAAGTGTCCAGGAAGTCTAGGAAGGTCTTAGGGGTGACGAGTGGCAATGCAGGGCACAGGTGCTCATGGTAGTGGGTGGCCGAAAGGTGGATAAGAGCCATGGCTTTGGCCACACTGGGAATTGAGGCCTGGAGGTCTGGGTACTTCCAGGAGCCTGCAATGGGCATGGCTTTAGCCTCACTTTGTGAGCTTGTAGGAAAACAGGAAAGGAAAGGGATCATCTCCTAGCTCAAGAAGAAGGGTAGGAAATGTGAAGGGGGCTCTGTAGGCTCTAGAGAGGGAGAGAGAGATTGACCTAGGTAATAACCCTCATTAAAGCCTGGTAAAGATGAGTGGTAAGGACAAGTAAAAAGGGCTCACCATCATCAAGGGGTAGACTCCGAGCACCCTCCAGGTGATGCTGGGCCACTTTGACCAGGGCAGCTTGGTCCCAGGGTTCATAGCGGTCAATGCTGGCAGTGGCCAGTTGAAGGAGCCTCAGGAAAAGGGTGGAGGGCAGCTGCTTGTGGGCCTGTTTATCTCCAATCAGGAAGAACAGGTGAAGGTGGCTGCACACTTGCTGGTGGAACCTGTGGGCCAGGGCTCAGCTAATGTCCTCCCCTTTACCTTTGCTTGCCCCTCCTGGCCCTAGTCCCAACCAGACCACTTAGCCCCAATCTCTCAGCCCTTATGGCAGCCCACAGAATTCCTTTTGGCCAAGACAGAGTAAAAGCAGAGCAGACCCGGGTATGGGGTTCTTGGCCTCACCTCTGCAACACCATTTCCTTCTTGATGTTCTGTTTGACACCAAGGTTCTCCCTGGGGAAGTGTTCTTCAATGCGGTCCAAATCCGCTTCTGTGTACTGGCCAGGGAAACTGCCTGAGGTTGCCAGGGCCAGGAGGCGATGAAGTGTAGTGAGATCCACACCACTGGGTACCAATAGAGCCACAGGCTGGCTTAACAAGCCAGCACGCCAGCTGGCATCTCGTAGACACTGGAGAATGTCCTCCTCTGACCCAGATGGTAGATGAAAGAAATGGGTCTGACATATACTAGAAGCCAGAGTGATGGCAGTGTGGCGCCCAGTACCCAGAGCCCCCGAAAGCAGCAGGCCATGCTGCCGGGGCCTGGCCAACACCCGGACCAGGCGGGCCACATGCTGTGCCATGGAATGACACCGGGCAAGGTGGGGGCTCAGCTTCAGTTGAGCAGCTGAGGTGGCCAGCTGCTCCTCTAGCTTCTCCCACTGCCGTTCCAGGTACAAGTTGGGGGTTTCAGAGTTAGGCCCCAGTGTCAGCTCCTGACTGAAGACCACGTCTGAGGGCTTTTCCTGGGGATGTAGTAGTAGCACTGGTAATAACAGGGGTGAGACCAGGTCCATCTGGGGTGCCTTCTGCCACCAAGTCTTGAATGATCTCCTTACCTGGAGCCTATAGTTGGATGCCCTTGTGCCTTTCTCTTGCCTTATCTTGTGGCTTATGCTTTCCCTCATCCCTCTGCTTACTGGTCCTATAGATGGTGTTAGACTTGGATCACTGGAGTTTGAGCCTGTGGCGACCTGAAGTCCATAAGGCTCCTCTTCCTCCTCTGTTTCACTGTTGCTGTTGCTGAAGTCCTCCCACTGGGCCAACTCCCCTTCAGATTCTACTTCGGGCACCCTCTCCTCCTCCTCCTCATCCTCCTCACGGTCCTTGCCCAGGTTCTGGGGCCCTGGACCACAACAGAAGACACTCTGAGCTACTACTAGGAGCAGCTTGGCACAATAGGAGCGTTCCCTAGGGCTGTCCAGCCGGTCACAAAAGGTTCTCTGTGCCTCATGCAACCAAAGACGCACCACGTTGCGTGTGGCCATCATAATGGTCAGACGAGTGCCACGCAGGCCTGACACCCGGCGCAAGTGCTCCTGGTGGTTGGGATAGTCCACAAAGCCTCGGGAGCCTGTTCTATTAGGCAGCAGCTGCAGGTTGCTCAGTAAGTGGCTCACAGAGTGTGGGGAGAAGTGGTAGTGTGGGTGGAGGGGTGAAGGCATGAAGCAATTGCACACAGCCTCCCAAGCCTCTACTGAGGCCCTAACTAGGGCTCGTGCCAGAGCACGCTCCCGCTCCACAGAAGGGAAACGCTCAAGCCAAGCCTGAATAATAGGCACATGTCTGTCCAGCAGGGTGGCCTGGGTCATGCTTTCCAGGGCCAGGACTGTGAAGAGTCGGAAGAGGCGTGGACACAGTGGGCGCTCACAGTAGCCTGGCACTGTGACAGTGGCAAGGAAATTGACTGTAGGCTGCAGTGTCTGTAGTTCCAAGGTGCTGTGGGCATACACAGTGCCATCCATGGCCTGGCGCAGAGTCTCCAACACTGGCTGGCAGCTCTTCTCTGGGTCTATGGGACATGAGGAATAATAATGAGGACATGTGAAAGTCCACATGAGAGTATCAGTCTGTTCCTTCTATTCCTGCCACACACGGTTCTAAAGGAATTTTGTGAATCTGACATGTTGGGACTTGGTCACATTTGAGTAAGCTATTCTCCCTCCCCAACATTTTCCCTAAAATTGAGGAATTTCTTCTCCCTTCTCCCGAGATCCTATCTCTTCTCCTTCTCCCTAGTTCCTAGCTCCCTATCCTATTTGGAAGCTGAGAAGGATAGAAACCAGATCTGACCACAATTAGGGGGAAAGTGCAATCATTTCAGTCAAAGAGAATAGAGTTATATCACGTGTACACACAAAAAAATCAAATTTAGGCTGGGGTGTAGTGGCTCACCCCTGTAATCTTAACACTTTTGGAAGCTGAGATGGAAAGATTTCTTGAGGCCAGGAGTTCAAGACCAGCCTGGGTAACATAGCAAGACCTTGTCTTTACAAAAAATGAAAAATAAAATAGCTGGGCCTGGTGGCGTGTGTTGTAGACCTGTCTACTTGGGAAGCTAAGGCTGGAGGATCACTTGAGCACAAGAGCTTGAGAGAGCCGTGATCGCACCGTCCAGCCTGAGTGGCAGAGTGAGACCTTGTCTCTAAAAAATGATAATAATAATAATAAATTTTAAAAACAAACTTTATTAAGACACTATTTACATACAACAAAATGTATACATTTTAAGTGTACAGTTCAGCAAGTTTTGACTAATGTACACACCTGTGTCATCACCACCCCAATGATATTTAGAACATTTTCATCACCCTAGAAAGTTCCTCATGCTCCTTTAAAGTCAATCAATCCCCCTGCCACCACCATCACAGGCATTGTTATGTGATCTGATTTCCATCACTATAGGTTAGCTTTGTCTGTTCTAGAACCTCAAATAAATAGAATCATACAGTATATACTTAATCATGTCTATCTTCTTTTACTCAGCAGGTTTTTGAGACTCATCCACATTTTTGAGTGTTTCCGTAGTTTGTTCCATTTTATTCCTGAGTAGTATTTTTCTGAGAGCCCCCAGTTAAACTGGTGTTCTAGTACCAGAGCAGCCAACAACCCTGCCCTAACAGGAAATAAAGGGGAGCTGAGTGTGGGGGTTTACAGTGTGCCTTTCACAGGATACGTCTTTTATCTGATGGACTGCCTAATGCCTAGTTGTCTGACCTGTGACCACAGAGTCCTTCACACAGAAAACTTGCTCTGATTCTTTAGATAGAAGGACAAATTCAATACACCACAACGATAGGAAACAAGTTCAAAGATTTTTACTTAATCCTGTGCAAGGAGGGCATAATGAGCCAGGAGGTCGTCAGTCTTCCATCCTCATGTCACCTGAGGCAGCAATGAAGAGTCAGAGAGAGAGAGAGAGAGAGAGAAAATGCGGGAGGAAAGGAGGAGTGGAGGGAGGGACTGGCAGTATATATAAGGAAATAGGGTGTGGGTCATTTTAAGTTTTCAGGCAAATGCCTGAATGGCCTGTTTTTAAAGGAAAGGAGGGAAAGCAGGGAACTAGTCGGCTAGGTGGGAGAGGTGCCTCTAAATTCTTATCTCTTGCCACCACCTGGAGTCATTGGGGTATATATGTGGATTTACCATTATACAAAACAATGCTACTGTGAACATTCATATATACTAAGTTTGAGGATATGTGGTTCTCATTTTACTTGGGTGAGTACCTAAGAGTGGAATTGCTGGGTCATATGTTAAGTAACATTTAATTTACTAAGAAACTGGCATATATTTTTTATAGTGGATGTACCATTTTACATTCTCACCATCAAAGTGAGAGAGTTTCAGTTGCTCTACATCTTTGAAAACACTCGTTATTGTCAGTCTTCTTAATTATCACATGGTGGTTTAAATTTGCAGTTCACTGATGCCTGATAGTATCAAGCATCTTTTTGTATACTATTGGCCACTCATACATCTTTTGTGAAGTGTTGTCTGTTTAAGTCTTTTGTCCATTTAAAACATTGGGATGATGTTTGTTTTCTTATTGAGTTGTAAGAGTTTTTATGTATTCTGGGTTCAAGTCCTTTGTCAGATACATGTATCATGAGTGTTTTCTCTGTCAATAGCTTATTTTTTCATTTTCGTAACAGTGTCTTTTGAAGGGCATAGGTTTTCAATTTTGATAAAATTTAGGTTTTGTGCCCTAAGAAATCATTGTCTAACCAAGGTCACACAGATTTTTCTCCAATTTTTTTCTAAAAAATTTATAGTTTTAGCTTTTACATTTAGGTCTGTGATCCATCTATAATTTATTTTTATCTATATTTTGAGGTAGAATACATGGTTCATTTTTTTCCATGCATATATCCAGATGTTCCAGTACCATTCTTTGAAAAGCCTATCCTTTCCCCCCATTGAATTATCGTGGCACATTTATTAAAAATCAACTGGCCATATATGACTACTTATCAGATTTTCTGTTCCATTCCATTAGTCTATATGTATATCCTTATACCAATACCACACTCTCTTCGTTACAACAACTGTAGAGCCAGTTTTAACATCACTAGTGTGGGTGTCCCAACTTCATTCTTTTTCAAAGTTGCTTGGCTCTTCTAGATCTTTTGCATTACCATATAAGTTTCAGAATAAGTCTGTCAACTTACCAAAAAAAAATCTGTTAAGATTTACCTTGGCATTGCATTGAATCTATAGATCATTTGGGGGAGAATGAGGACCTTACTGATACTGACTCTTCTAATCCATGAACATCATAAATTTCTCCATTTATTTAAGTTTCCTCTATCTCAGCAATATTTAGTCATTTTCAGTGTCCAGATCTTGAATGCTTTTCATTAAATTTATTCCTAAGTATTTTATCCTTTTAAATGACTTTTAAGTAATATTTTAAAATTTCAATTTCCAATGGTTTGTTACTAGGATATAGAAATACAAACGATTTCAATGGATTGATTCTGTATCCTGTGACCCTGATGACTTAACTTATTTATTGTAGTAGTTTTACGGGGTTTTAGAAAAATATTTCTTTGGGGTCTCTATGTAGACAATCATATTATACGCCAATACAGACAGTTTTAACTTGTCTTTTCTAATTTTAAAAGCTTTCATTTCTTTTTCTTAATTGCATCGATGTGGTCTCCAGTACAATATTGAATAGAATCAGTGAGTATGTTCTTGCCTTTTAACTGATTTTAGGGGGACAGTATTCAATATTTAACCATTAAGTATGTATTTAGCTGTAAGTATAATAGACGCTCTTCATCAAATTGAGAAAGTTATCTTCTATTCCTAATTTCCTGGGAGTTATGGAATAGTGTTGGAATTTTGTCAAGTGATTTTTATCTACTAACATTACTTACTTATTTGCTCCTTTATTCTGTTAATGTGAGCTACACTGATTGATTTTTCAATGGTTAGTCAGCTTTGCCTTCCCAGGATAGACTCCATTTGGTCTTAAGATGTTATTATTTTTGTATGTTGCTGAATTTTATTTAATAATATTTCAGTGAAGATTTATTTTTGCATTTAGGTTTATGAAAGATAACAGTTTATTTCTTTTCTTGAAATGTCTTTGCCATGGCTTAGTATTCTCCGTTTTCTGAAAAAGTATGTGTAAGTTGTACTTTCTTTTCTAAATACTTGATATAATTCAACTGTATAACCATCTGGGACTGGAAACATTTATTATTATGCATTCAAACTTTTCTTAGGTATGAGGCTGTTCATTTTCTATTATTTTTCTTCTTTTGGTCAGGCTTTGACAAGTTATGTTTTTGTAAGGCATGTGATACGGTTTGGCTCTGTGTCCCCAACCAAATCTTGTCTTGAATTGTAATCCCCATATGTTGAGGGAGGGACCTGGTGGGAGGTGAGTGGATCATGGGGCCAGTTTCCCCCATGCTGTTCTCATGATAGTGAGCAAGTTCTCACAAGATCTGATGGTACATCTCCTCATCCCCCCACCCCCACCCCACTGCTATGTAAGACATGCCTTGCCTCCCCTTTGCCTTTTGCCATGATTTTAAGTTTCCTGAGGCCTCCCCATTCATGCAGAACTGTGAGTCAATTAAACCTACTTTTTTGTATCTTTTGAGACGGAGTTTCACTCTTGTCACCCAGGCTGGAATGCAATGGCGCGATCTTGGCTCACTGCAACCTCTGCCTCACAGGTTCAAGCGATTCTCCTGCCTCAGCCTCCCAAGTAGCTGGGATTACAGGTGACCCCCATCATGCCCAGCTAATTTTTGTATTTTTAGTAGAGATGGGGTTTCACCATGTTGGCCAGGCTGGTCTCAAACTCCTGACCTCAAGGGATCAACCTGCCTCAGCCTCACGAAGTGCTGGGATTACAGGTGTAAGCCACCACGCCCGGCCTAAATCTCTTTTCTTTATGAATTACGCAGTCTCAAGTAGTTCTTTATTGCAGTGTGAAAACAGACTAATACAGCATGTATCCATTTTATCTAAGTTACTAAATTTATTAGCATAAAGTTTTTCATACTTTTCCCTTATTATCCATTTTTTAAAACTTTTTTTTTTTTTAAATGAGAGTCCCACTATGCTGCCCAGGCTGGTCTTGAACTCCTGGCCTCAAGAAATCCTCCTGCCTAGGCCTCCCTCCCTAGTAGCTGGGATTACAGGTACATGCCATCATGCCTGGCTCCCCCCAACTCTTTTTTTTGATATGGAGTCTCACTCTGTCGCCAGGCTGGAGTGCAGTGGTGTGATCTCAGCTCATCGCAACTTCCAACTCCCTGGTTCAAGCAATTCTCCTGCCTCAGCCTCCCGAGTAGCTGGGATTACAGGCACATGCCACCATGCCCAACTAATTTTTGCATTTTTAGTAGATACGGGGTTTCACCGTGTTGGCCAGCATGGTCTCAATCTCCTGACCTCATGATCTGCCCTCCTCAGCCTTCCAAAGTGCTGGGATTACAGGCGTGAGCCACACTGCCTGGCCCTGGTTCCCTTTTTATCCTTTTAAATATCTTTAATAAAAACTCTTTTATTCCTGATATTCAAAATTTATGTTTTCCTTTTTATTTCTTGATTTGTGTTAACAGGTGATTGTCAATTTTATCTTTTTCAAAGAAACAAAATATGGCTTTGTTGATATTCTCCATTGTTTGTATGTTTTTCTATTTCACTGATTTCTGCTCTGATCTTTATTATTGATTTCCTTTTAAATGCTTTGGGTGTAACTTACTCTTCTTTTTCTAGAGTCTTAAGCTGAAAATTTAGGTCATTGATTCCAAGCTTTTCTTTCTAAGAGATATTTAAAACTATAACCTTTAGTTGCATCTTACAAATTTTGATATGCTTTGTTTTCATTATTATTTAGTTCAAAACATTTTCTAATTTCCCTTGTAATTTCTTTTTTGGTACATAATTTATTTAGAAGTGTGCTGTTTAATTTTAAATAACTTGGAAATTCTCTAGGCATCTTATCAATATTTGTATTGTTATGGTCAGATAAAATATTTAAAATGTTAATCCTCTGAAATTTGTTGAGACTTATTTTATAACCCAGCATATGGTCTATCTTGGTGACTGTTTCATGTGCATTTGAAAAGAAGGTGCATTTTGCAGTTGGTGAGTATAATGTTCTGTAAATGTCAGTGTGTTGCTAGTGTTATTCAGATCTTTAATGTCCATACTTTCTTGCTCCTTGTCTTACCAGTTACTGTGAGAAGCATATTAATTTCTTACTATGATTTCAGATTTACTATCTCTTTTTTGTTTCTATTGGCTTTTTTTCATATACTTAAATGTCTGTTTTAGATGTGGACACATTTAAGACTTTTGTCTTTCTGATGAGTTGAATCTTTTAATTATGAGATATTCTTTTCTATCTCTGGTAATATCCTTTGTCTTAAAGTGCTTTGGTATTAATATTGCCACATCAACTTCCTTATGCAAACTATTTCTGCAGTAAATATTTTGCATTAAAAAACTTCTTTTAATCTATCTGTGTTTAATATTTAAAGTGCATCTTTTGGACAGCATATAGCTAGATCTCAGGGTGAGTTTCTATTCTATTGCTTGCTTCTTCTTGACAGCAGGTCAGATTATTTTCTGGGGGTTTCTGTTGGCATGTCTATTCATTTTTTATTTTATACTAGATGTTTTGGTGGTTGTCACTCAAGGACACCTTTTACATTCTGCCAGCAGTAATATTCTTCACTCTACAATATTGCTGAAGTCTCTTCTCAGCTGAAATCTCTTCATATATCTGACTGTACCACTCTTTACTCCTTCTATTGTCTGCAAATTCACTACAAAGACCAAATAATATAGCTGGAAGGAACTACAGGTTTTGGAACCAAATACACTTGAATTTTAATCTTGGTTCTGACACTTAATAGCTAGGGTATCTTGGGCAAGTTATAAAATCTCTGTGTCTGTTTCTTCATCTTTAAAATAATTGCAAAAATTCTCCATCTTACTTGGCTTTTATGAGCACTGAAGATGACACAGACATATCATATAGCACATAGTAGATATTCAATAAATTGTACCGGCTATTATTAAGTACTAATACATCTGGTTCAAGTTTTCTACATCTCATAAGAGACTTCGCTATTTAACTGGATAGACTATCTACCAGGTTGTTGGAGTCAAGGAAGTCAATGGGCTAAACCTCTACCTAAAATTCACTTCCCAATCCCACGGCCATATTTAGAAGCTGTCATCATCTAGAGGCACACCACTTTAGAAACTTTACACTTCAGTATCCCAAACTTTCATCACGATTTTTCTCCTTTCCTTTGTTATCTTGTTTTCTACAAACTTTTATTGAGCACTTACTTCCTGTTGGGTCTATCAAAATGAATGAGACAAAATTCTGTTCTTTGTTCTCATAAATCTCCAAGTGTGGCAAAAGGGACAGACAGGCAAGCATACAATCATGATATCATGGTTATCACAGGTTATTGTACAGAGCACAGGATGGATATCTAACCGAGCCTATGAATCAGGCTTCCCGGAGAAGCTACTGCCTTAGGTAATTTAGAAAGAATACATAGGATTTATCCACATAAAGAAGGCAGAGAAGACAGCAATCCCAGGGTGTAAAGGAAGCCTGACTTGTTGAGCCCAATTAGAGAGAGTGTAAGAGGACACAGAAGAAAGCCTCATCACAGAAAGCTTTGTAAGAGCATTTGTCAGATTTCCAAGTAAAGATCATCTGAACCATGGAAATAAGTGGAAAGATTCAAGAAATATGTAGGAGGTAGGATTGAAAAGACATGGTGACTGGATATTGGTGAAGAAGAAAGAGATGTCAACAAGATTTCTGGCTTACATGACTGGTTGGATGGTGAAACTAAGAGGACACACAGGAGCAGATTTTGGCCACGGGGAGATGATGAGCTCAGGGTTGGATCTGAGGTACCAACAGGACAACAAGGCGGAGACATACAGTAGACAGCTGGATAGACAGATCTGGTGCTTAGAAAAGAGGCAAGATTGGAGACAGAGATTTAGCAGTCAAAGCAGAGAAGAGGCCATGAGAGTGGATGGGATTATTCAGGGAGCATATGTAGAATGAGGATATTAAGAACAAAACATTAAAGTTAGATCTATAGACATATATTTGAGAGTCAGTGAATATTGCTAGGGATTTTATAATCTCAAGAGAGGACAGTAGCTCCTTCCTTCCCTCCTCCCAGCTCCTCACCAGAAGTGGCCAGGTGCAGATCCTCCAGCAAGAAGAGGAGGGAGGCTTTAGAATCCTGGTGATGCCCAGGCTGTGGGCTGGCTTGTGTTTGGCCCTGGATTCCTCTGCTCAGCAGGAGACGGAGGTGGGTGGAACTGAAGGCAGGGTGGATGGGGCTGTATATGTAAGGGTGATGTGGCTCTACCAGCACCTCCACAAAGACTGACTTCCCTGTTGCTGCCTCTCCAGCTAGCAGCACTGGCTGCCCCCTTGACAGAAGCAGGTCCACCACATACAAGAGCCGCTCAGTCTGCAGGACAGAAGTGGGACTTACTGCAGCACCTCCAGTATAAGAGAGTAATCTAGCTGAAAATAAAAGTCTAGGGGACTTGTCCTAGAGTGGGCCTCAGCTGATCTTTGAACATGGATTACCCCCAAAAGTAAGTCCTGACGTTCTAACCCTAGCTCTTGCCTTACTGTCCTCATACCTGGATAGAAGGGTGAAAGGTGCCCAAAGTTCCTTTGATGTGGCTGCTCAGGTATTGGCCAGTGAAGGGGACCAGTGTTCCATCTTCAGGGCTTACATGTAGATCAAACACCAAGGCTGAGGGTGGTGGCTCAGGGTAGTTGGAGAGGCGACTAATAGAATCCCTTATGAAGGTATCAAAGACGGGCCAGAACCTGCTCAGATGGACACACAGGCAAAAGCGTCAGACAGTTACAACACTTCCATTTATGACACACTCACAGACTCCACCATACCCTAACAGTGATGTCATGTGGGTTTTTACTTCCATGGGCCAGTCCATCTCAGCCCTCTGCATTTCCCATCCCCCATCCCGGTAGGTACCTGGAGGGAAGGTGGGCTCCGAAGCCCCAGATCAGGGCAAAAAGAAAACTGCTGACAGCCAGCAAGTGTTCCCTGCACTTATTTGGCACATCGTCACTGTCAACCTGGGACCGATTTAGAAAGCTGCTTTTTGAAGACCTGAAGCTTTGGGCCACAGAATCACTACAGCTGAGGTCCTCTGCAAAAGTTGCCAGGGCCACGAAAGGAGCCCCAGTAGAAGAAGGTGGAAGGTGAAAGAAAGAAAGAAAAAAGGTTGACACTATTACTTCTCACTCCACCAAAGAACACATGCCCCAGGCTCCAGCCATATACCCCAGCTACCCTTAAGGCTCCATCTCTCTCAAGCCAGCCCTTCCATCTTCCCACCTGGGCCAGGGGCCTTCTCCTCCTTTAGGCGCAGGTGGGGGTCAAGCAGACTATGCAAGATGCGTGCCATGCTGGTAACTTCTGCCACACCTGCACAAACAGCTTGCTGCCCGTGTACCTGCAGCAGGGAGCTGACACCTTGGCGCGCGAGGAATCGGAATGTTGCAGGCACCAGAACTTCAGCCATGTGGTTGAGCTCAGCGACTGTCTGGTGCTGCAGGCGGTACTCATAGGGAAGGGATGCCATCAGGGCACTAAGTATACACTGCCAAGTCTGCTCTCCACCACACCAGACTAGGGCACTACAGCCTACCACTGTGGGGGACATGCCTGTTGCATCAGCCACCTCCATCAAGAGAAAGGTGCCTGGGGGTCGTGCTATCTGCTGTCCACTGGGGAGACTAAGCTGCGGAAGCTCACTCAGGAGGCAAGTGATGGAGTCCAGCCAAGCAGCACTGGAGGCTCCATCACATATTATCCAGTGCTGGATCCCCATTGATTCCTCTGTCTGCCTCTTTTGGCCCATGTTGTTACACTGGCCGGCTGCACGAAGTACCTTGGGGAAGATGCCATGATGCCAGCAGGAGCCCTCTAACCATCCCAGGAACTCCTGGGGGCTGAGGCCACTGGGGTACAGGTGGGTAATTTCCACAGGCTGGCAGCCTTGGGTTGAGGTGCCCTCCATGGCTGCCAGCCGATTTTGGATCTTAAATAAGCTGTGCCAACAAGTGGTCTTGCCACTGCCTGCAGGGCCTAGGAGCAGAATGCCTGAGGCCCGGCTCAGGGCCTGGCTCAACTGTTCCAAGGACCCCAAAATGTCAGGGCTGGGATGCAGACCTACCTGCTGCAGTTCCTCCACCACCAGTGCCTTCATCAGCTTGTAAGTCATAGCTTCTGCCAGCACTTGGCTGGCGCTAGGGAAAAGCGCACACAGCAGCCCTCGGAGGTTGTGCAGGTGGAGCCCATTGAGAACGCTAAACAGTGATGAGTGCAGTAGGGCATGCAGTAGGGCAGCCTCCTCAATGGCAGCTAGGCTGCGAGGCTGCTGGCACTTCGGTTCCTCCTTGGCCACATTTAGTGTCTGTATTGTGTCTTCCAGTATCTGCTTGAGCAGTGGCAGGCGGCAGGGCAGGGGCCCAGACACCAGCTTACGCTCTAGAGAGAAGAATTTGGATAGGCGGGTAGCCATCTGGAAGGCATCCCGCATCCCTGCACCTAGCAGAGTCAGCTCTGCCACTTGCCTCAGATCAGGCAATGCCAATGCCACAGGCCGCAGCAGCAGGTGCAGGTTGGCAGGCACAGCAGAGCTCAGGGCACGCAGTACCAGGAGACAGCCATAGCCAAGGCGCATAGACACATGATGTTTTTCAAAGAAGCCACTGCCAAGGAGCTGGGGCTGGGTGGGGTCTATGGTGCTTGTGTTTCGGGAAGCCTCCTGGTACAGTGGGGCATACAAGCTGTGCAGTTCACCCAGGCGCTGGCCCAGGGCAGACAGCAAGCCAGGGGGAAGCTGCTGAACTTTCTCCAACAGCAGCCAGGCACCACCCTGCAGGGCACCATTCAGATAGTTGCTCAGGCATTGAGCCTCTATCTGAGGTGAGCAGGGCAGCATCACCAGCTGGCGGCCCAGGGCCTGTGCCAGGCTATTCACTATAGCTCTCTTGCCCACACCATTAGGACCCAGTAGAGTCCCACAGGCCACCTCCTCTAGGGCCAATAATAGTACCAGTGCTGGCCGTTCTGGCAGCAGGCTGGGTAGAGGCCCTAGTCTAGGTCCCAAGTACTCATAATTGTACAGGAAGGACCTGCCTAGCACATCTATCCAGCATGCTGCTGGTGACAGAGAGTGTTCAGAAGATGTAGTAGTCTTAAGACTCTGTAGGGGGCTTTTGGGGATTATGTGAGGTGAACCCAAGTGATACTTGAGTTGGCGGACCCAGTGAAAGTCTGTGAGATCACTGACCTGGTGCTGTTCCAGCAGCTGTGCTATATCCCGGTGAGTCACTGCCATGACCAGCAGGGCACTGAGCAGGCTGGTCTGGCGGACAGAAGGCAGGGACTGTCCACCTTGGGAAGCCCTCTGGGCCCGCAAAAAATTCACCAGTACCTCAAGCTTGCGCATATGCATGGAGACCATGGCCAGGGTACCCCACTCAAGCAGAGCTTCCTCCATCTCGGCCCGCCATACCACCTCCTCTGCCACCAGCACACACTGCCATGGGAAGGCCTGGACTAAATTGATCCAGTGCTGGACATACAGTTGCAGGTACAACTTGTTTTGCTTGGGCAGCTGCTTGAGGGCTTCACCTAGAGATGGGCCTCGAGCAAGGCGAGCAGCCACACAGCCCTGCAGCATGTGCACCAGTGCCAAGCGTAGACACTTCTCCAGAGAGGCCAGCCACTTAGGGAGATCTGGATGCAGAGGAAGGGGACCCTGCAGCTTCACCTCCTCCCCACCCGCCCCTAGCACTGCAAGTGCCTCCACCTGAGTCTGTGCGTTTGGGCTTGACTCCCAGTCATCCATGTTTTTCTCACCAGTTGGGCAAGACTTGAACCTCACAGCATGCACATGAGGAAAGCAGCGTCGTACCCATAGCTGGGCTTCGCATGATTCCAGTCGAGCAGCCAACAGGGCTACCAGCTCACTGTCACTAAGGAAGAAGAGGCGGGGGAAGTGAGCACACACTCCATAGAGCACGCTCTCCAGAGTCATGATGATGCCCTCCAGCTCCACCGATCCTGCTTGCAGCAGTTGTTGCAGCTGCTGGCCTTGGAAGTAAGGGCTCCTCTTGGCACTGGGCACTACCAGTGACAGAACCATGGGGTCAGCTACAGAGATGCGCATCAGGGTTCGATACTGGTCGTCCACGACCTTGAAACGAGAGTTCTGTGGTGAGGGAGAGGATAAAAGTGAGGGCCAATATGAAGTGGCAGCTCCCCTTTCCCACGCTGAGCCCTGCTATTCAGGAACACTTTTTGCCCTCTCTGCCTTAACCCCCTTCCCTACCAGGTCAGCATTAGGAAACTGGATCTTCATCTCATGCAGAACTTTATTCAGAAAAATCCACTTCTGCTGGAAAGTCAACCACACCTCCAGCAGGGCACCTGTGTAAGCAGCCAGAGAAATGCTGGTGGGAAACACTAGGGTTCTACCTTCTGCAGAGGAGTCCACCCTGCTCCTGACCTCTCAGGTGCCCCGCCAGCCCAAGCAAAATACTCTGCCCAGCAGGACTCGGGGATCCTGCTTGAGGGAGAAAAAATTTTCACTGTGAATAAAAACCTGATCTCTTCATCCCAAGAAACAGCCCTGAAGGAGGTCCTCACTCTATTCTTCATATGTTCTCCCACCCAACCTCCACCTCTCACCCCCATCCCTCTGGCACATCCTGCCTCAGGTCTCACCCATCAGCCTGACTAGAGGCCTGCACTTACCCAGGCCATGCATGATGGCCATCCACTCCAAAGCTATTTTGTTTAAGTCTCCTGACTTTTGGATGGCCAGGATCTTGGACAACACCTGAAGACTTTCCTGGATGGAATCCTGCAGGTTGCTGTAATCTAAGACAGAAAAAGCTGAACTGGCAGTCAGATGGGGCAAGGGCCGGGGCTGGGGGAGAGAAGAGCAGACCAGGGGGACCTTCCAGGAGAGGCAGTTACAGAGACCCTGATGCCCTTGCTATCTTTTTTCTTTCCTTTTTTTTTTTTTTTTTTTTTTTTTTTTAAAAAAAAAGCCCAGGCTGGAGTGCAATGGCATGATCTTGGCTCACTGTACTATGCTTCCTGGGTTCAAGCAATTCACCTGCCTCAGCCTCCTGAGTAGCTGGGATTACAGGTGTGTGCCACCACACCCGGCTAATTTTTTGTATGTTTAGTAGAGATGGGGTTTCACCATGTTAGTCAGGCTGGTCTCGAACTCCTAACCTCAGGTGATCCACCCACCTCGGCCTCCCAAAGTGCTGGGATTACCATGGTGAGCCACCATGCCCAGCTGCCCTTTCTGCCTTTAAGGATTCCATCAGTCAATATGTAGAGCCTATAAAGCACTTGGGTCTCAAAATGGTGAGAGAAGAAGCTCCTCCTTTCCCAAGGCACTGTGGGCAGACTCCAGGCCAGCTGAGTTCCCTGACTAGCTGCTGTGAGTATCAAGCTAACTCCATGAAAGTGCTTTGTAAGAACTAGGGCCTCTAGCCTGGGAAGAGGGCTCAATGGCTCCAGGACCCTACATCATATTTCTATAGCAAGAATGCCCATTCTGTCTTAAAAGGGGTCCTGGTAGAGAAGCTGAGAACAAACTTTTCTCTATAGTCTTAGCACTTGGCTCCCTGGTGCTGCTTAAAGAGTTATCCCTTCATGCCACAAGTGCTTGGTTAGACTAGGGCTGGAAATGAGGTAGGGACACTAATTGGGGTAAAAATGAGAGAACAATCAAGAAAGGAGGTTTATTCAGACAGATGTAGAACTCTCCAGACATCCCTGGTGGGAAGAAAACTGTCTATCCCCTTCCCTTACTCTTCCCCATGTGAGGAGGCAAAGAGGCCCATCTTTTATGCCCTATGGGAAATGAGGCAGGCCACAGCCCTCCACACAGCTACCTGTGTAAGTGTACTTCAGCTTTCCTCTCCATATCCACACAGACCTCAAGTTCTCACCTAATTGGGGGAAGGTTATGATGAGGTAGCGTGAAGTCTCACTTGACCTAGATCTGAGCTGTGTCTGCCAACATGATATATAAAAAGCACAAACTTCCTTGGGGGTGATGGTCCTGATATTATACTTTCATTTTCATATATATCTTTGTTCTCATTTGGTTAAGAATCTAAAGGGGGAGATTAATAATTTGTAGGTGTGCCCAATCCTGTAACAACCTGTCTTCTTGAGGTAAGAATTAAGTACATAACAAGTCCATCATTTGGGGTTTATTTGGGTGAATGAAGTCACCAGCTTCATGGTGTGTGGCCACTACAAAGATGTTGTCCTTGGTTAACATGCCCAGAGTTAACAGGAAAAGAAAACCTGGTACAGAGAAAGGAGAGAACCCATAGGAAGAAACCTCAACCATACAAGTGCTTGGTGCAAATGCTAGCTTAGAGAGAGAAGGGAAAACTGAAAGGGAGCAAAGGTGGAGGAAGGGCTGTGAGCTGAAGTAAAGACTGGTAGGACCCAGGCTGGTATCTGAAATTATGCTCACAGACATCCCAAGGCCCAGATTATCCAGAGCCTTTACTCTGCACTATGAATTTTTATTTATTACTTTTGGTAGCAGAGAAATCTAAGGATGAGGCAGAAAAGTGGTAGAGATCAAGTAGGAGCAGATTGGCAAAGTGTAGAACCAGGGTCAGAGATGGGCAAATGGATTAGCATAAAATGTGCTCAGGACAAAAGTGGGAAGAGAATCTCCTTTCAATCTTGGTGCAAATGACATCCAGCCTTTGTGTCAGTCAACACCAAAACTTACAAGTCCTTAATAAGGGAGATGTGAACAAAGAGGCTGGGTGCCATGTATCAATGTGCTGCAAATGGCTGGAAAAGGCACCCCTAACCAAATACTGGATATAAAGAGGTGAAAAGGATAAAGAATTTGGGTAATAAGGAACATCTATATTAGAATAGAAAGGACCTACATTCTCCTCCATGCAGAAGTTGAACCAGTTACACATCTTGCCTAGTTGACTTCTACATAGCTTGAGTCCACCCACTTTTCTTTCCCCATTGCTACTATCCTAGTCTAGACCACTATTATTTTTCACTTGGGTTATACAAGTCATCCCTTAATTGATCTTTCAATTGCCATTCCTTGCCTCCTTTCAATCCATTCTCCATATTGAAACCAGAATGATATTGTTAAACTAAAATCTGATTATGTTACTACCCATAAAAAACATACAGTGACTCTCTATTGTTTTCATGTTATTCAGTAAATTCTTAATGTAACCCACAAGACTTTGCATGATCTGATCCTCTCCAGTTCTAGCTGCTCCATCCCCTCCTCCACTATTATTTGGGATCCAGCCACAGAGAAACAGAAACAGAAGCTCATGCTCCCCATTCTTACCATCAAATATACCGACTAAAGCCCTAACTGAACTGAAACTCACAGATTTCAAGCTATTCTTTAGAAGATCCAAACATTTTTGCTTCCACTAGTTAAAGTGTGTGCACACTAAGAATAAGAGTGTGTTTGCGAATCTATTTATGTGAGTTATGTTGTGATTGTAAGTAAAGAGTTGAATCTAATATTGTAACAACCACTGACACATTGGTGGGGGAAAAGTTGCTGTTTCTATGGAAACCACAGAAAGCTTCAGTAAAGGCAAACTGATTAAACATATGCTATTAGGTATAGGCAAGTCAATTTTTTATAAACTGAGAACTTATAATAAAAATCTAGAAAAGCTCTGGACTCTGAGACAGTGTCTTCTATGTAACTCCCAACTGTCTCAATCTCCTTGGAAGTCCTCTCCCCACCTCCCTCTCTCCACACGGTACCCAGCTCCTGCAGCTAAGGCCCTTCCCTTCATAGGGACTTTAAAAGTGTCTTCATGTTGCTGCCCAACTTTACAGAAAGTGAAAGCAGAAATAGTAGACAATGCATTAATGCAAGAAAGGCAGTGAGGAACTATCAAGTCAAATAAAAGCTCTTGTCATTAGCTTAAAAGGTTAGTAAATGTACATGCATATATTTTGCTAAAATAAAAATCTTAAACTATGTATGCATCATTAGATTTTGGATTCACCAACTGGGTTCCAGTTGTGTTGAATAAGAAAATTTCTCCTCTATTGGCAATGCCCCAGCTATATCATCTTGGATGCTTATGTAAATGCTGTTCCCTTTGTCTGGTCTGCCCTTCTCACCTGGCAAGTTTGGCAAACTCTTACTCCTTCAAAGAGTCAGCATAAGGCCTCTGCCTAAAGAAGACTTCTCTGATTCTCTCTCTGGTTCTTTGAGCTGGTCCTCTCTCTGAGATTCTACTGCCCTCGGTAAGGTGCTCCATTTTGTTTATCCCTATAATATTGTCTGTCTCTCACTGGACTCAGAAATCTCTGAGGGACAGGGATACTGTCTGTAAGTCTCAAGGTCTCCCATGTAAAGTTTAGCACAGAGGATGAAGGTTTGATGAGGGAGAGAATAAAGAAATGAATTAATGAATGAGGCATAAAATTAGACAGCAGGGTGCAATCTAGAGGACAGAGCATTGAAAGGTGTAGATAACTGACCATGAGGAATTTCTGAGTGTAGGCAGAAAGGGGAGGAAGGACCTTTGCTGAAGGACCCAGGCATTGAGTAGAGACAGGTTAGGGGAAGGGGATCACAAGGAGATTAAGACAGTAGGGGGCTATATGGAAGACACTGTCTCAGAACAGACTAATGTCTCAGGCTGTCTAGTAAGGATGGGGCCCTGGCTAGAGAATCAGATCTGCCAGGGCTTGATGGATATGGTGGATGAAAATGGCCCCCAGCAGGGGGCTTTCACTAGGTCACAAGGACTGAGTCTCACCTGAGAGGATGAAGGTGCCACTATCTTTGTCCACTACCTCCCACTGGGGGCTGCGGAGCACCTGCCTCTTGGAGCGCTCTGAGGCTGGGGGCTCGTAGGGTACATGCAGGATGAAGTTGAGCAGGCGCAGCTGGCGCACTTCCCAGTACCGCTGCAACTGCTGTATAGTCTCTTGGGCATGAATTCGTTCGTTTTCATTTTGCCAGACCTGGAACAGCTGGGTCTCAGGAACCAGGATTGGGCAACTGATTAGGGGATAGGCTTGGAGCTGGGACTTGGGGATTGGATCTGAGGCAGAACTCAAGGGTCAGGGCTCAGGAGAGTAGAGGTGTCAGAGATGAAGGGAGAGGGGGACCATCAGGCTTCAAAGATAGACCATCAGCAGCATCTAACTACCTTGCCCTGGGGCCACTGCTTTGGAACCCCCACCTACTTTTGCAAGGCTCCAGTTGAGCAAATACCTCAGTCAGCTCATGCTCTCTGGGGACAAGATAAGTGTTGGGGGGCACCTGCCATTCTGTTCGCCCACAACTTCAGGGCTGCCACCCACTTCCTTCCCCCATCAGGGACATACTCTCAGTCACAGGGAGTCTGGAAGCACCCAAGAAATCCCCATCTGGAGATTTAAAGAAACTGCTCCTGCCCTTCAGGCAGGTTAGCAGTCTCAACCCCCATTAAATCCCATGCCAAACACCCACCACCCTCTTGTCTAAAGGGACTGCTGGGCCTTGACTGGCTTTATTACAGGTCCTGGCTTTGGACCACTTCTCTTGCCCCCGTACTGCAGGCCCCACCTGGTTGATTCGATCTGCAAACTCCAGCAGTGGATAAGTAAGCAGCTGGCCCAGCGTTAGGAGTTCTATAGTTTGGAGACTGCCCAGCCCGAGGGCTGGAGGTAGAGAAAACAAGTCAGAGCAACACTCAGTATGTGACAGAGTCCAGCCCATATCCCATATCCCAGAGCCCAGCCCAGCCCAGCTTAGACCCCAGATAGCAGATCCTAGAGCACAACACAGAGTCAACAGCTAAGAACCCAAGGTCTACAGCACAACTCAGAGCCCAGAGGTAAGGCCCCAGCCCAAGCCCAGCCACCATCAGCAGAGAGGAGGTAGTAAGGGAAGTTAAAAATTTTTGTTCCAGTTGAGGGAAAGAGATTGAAATATGTGGGAAAGGTAGGGACAAACCTGGGGAGGAAAGGTGTTTCCATCACGAGCAGCAGGAAACTGAGTTGTTGCATCGCTCTAACCTTTCCCCCTCCTCTGACATTAACCAAACATACCTCGCAGGAGACACTGGCAGTTGAGACTCTGTGGCTGGAGGCTGCCCAGCTTAGCGAGCAGGGGCAGGTAGCTGCGAAACTCCCCCAGGATGCGCATGCAGTGCTGCAGCACGGGGCTGTTCAGCCCCAGGGTTGTGCTCATCCGTGCTGCCTCTGTCAGCCAGCCCTCTGTCTTCTCCTGGGCCATAGCTAAGCTGAACTGCAGGGAGGAGGGCTCACTGTCAGCTTTAGACTCTTCCCCTTCCGCACCACTGTAGTCCTCTACTCCCAGACAAGAGCTCCAAGGAAGGGTGTCAGCACCTTGGCAAAAGCCATGCACTTCCACTCGCTGATGTTTTCAGAGATGACTCGGTACAGGTGCCATATGCGCTGCTGCTGCACAATAGGACGTGTCCCACAGATTGGCAAGGGCACAGGAGTCTCATCCTCTGTGGGGGAGGATTGACTGAGACCTGGGCTGCTTGCAGTGTTGGGAGGGGGGTGGTGGAATGATCAGTCAAGAGCCCATAATGACAGAGGTAGGGTCCAGAAAGTGATGGTTGGGGATAGGGGAAGTGGAGTTCCAAATTGTTTGGTTCAACAATGGAGGTGGGGTTAATCCAAGGAACAGTTACTCCAAGGAAAGACCATCTGAGAAAATGTGATGGCAGTGAAAGGGAAGAGTTCCTCTTTTATTAGTCTCCATCTCACTCACTCCATTCTAGTCTAGTGACACCGGACTCTATTATTGCTGAGATGCACCAGGCATGTACTCTCCTGCTAAGGGCCTTTGACTGGCAGTTTATTTCTTTCTGGAACACTCTTCTTTCAGAGAATCACATGGCTCATGCCCTCACCAACTTCAAGTCCTTGTTCAAACAGCATCTTCTCTCTTTTTTTTTTTTTTTTTTTTGAGACAGAGTCTTGCACTGTTACCCGGGCTGGTGTGCAGTGGTGTGATCTCGGCTCACTGCAACCTCTGCCTCCTGGGTTCAAGCCATTCTCCTGCCTCAGCCTCATGAGTAGCTGGGAATACAGGCTCATGCCACCACGTCTGGCTAATTTTTATATTTTTAGTAGAGACAGGGTTTCACTATGTTGGCCAGGCTGGTCTCGAACTCCTGACCTCATGATCTGCCCGCCTCGGCCTCCCAAAGTGCTGGGATTATAGGCATGAGCCACCAGCCCAGCCAAACAGCATCTTCTTAATGAGGCCTATGCAGGCTATCTGTTTAAAAATTCCTAGCTACCCTCCCTGGCATTCTAGACCCCTCTTACCCTGTTCTACTTTTTTTTTTCCTCTATCACTTATCACTTTCTTATATACTACAGAATTTGGTTATCGTCATTGTTTATTGTCTTTCTCTCCCAACTAGAAGTTTGGGTTCATCAAGAAAAGCGTTTTGTCATTTGTTCACTGATGTACCGCAAGCCTAGTGTACACAGTAGTCTGTCAACAAATATGTGTTGAATGAATGAATGAATGAATGAATGAATGAATGAATGAACTGTCAGCCCAAGAGAAAGTTCAGCAAGATGAATATAAAAAAAGATCTGGCCCACATAGAGGACATGTCATGTTTACCTCTGGCCATTATCCTCCACCCCTTCATCTCACAGGGTACTACATTAGTTCTTAATCAATTAAATCAATTATTTATAGTCAGTTGTGAGATATGTGTCAAAAGGAATTTATAATTAACAATAATTATAGTATCGAGGTTTGCAATTTACTTAAAAGACAACAGACATCTCATTAGCTTGAGTGGGACAAAAAGTGATAGAGTCACACCCAAACGCTGGGCCTCATGCATCTTACACATGTGCACATCATCCATTTTGGAGATCTCAGAATATTAAAAAGCTAGAATCACTAGGCTATCAAAGCTCTGATCTGACAAAAAGTAAAATGACAGTAAATCTGAATTCTTCCAGTCTTTGTCTAAACTCAAAGATATGGCTAGAGTCCCATATAAATCTTTGACAGCAGTTGTTTCAACATCAAATATTGGACAAATAAACAACTTCATCTGTAAGAAAGAGCAGACGTGATATCTCCAAACACATGAAAAGATAAAAACAAACTGGGGATTAAGAGCAAATGTCCTTTGATGGACATTTTCTGGTATCTACTTGATAATTTCCATGCATTTTAAAACTTTTTATCTGAAAATGAGTTCTGATCTTTAAAGTTGTAGGAAAAAGTAGTAAAAAAAAATTGTGTACCTTCTATCTTCCATAGGTATAGATATATATCTATACTGTTTATCTTTGCCTTTTGTTGACATTTTACCCATTTGCTTTATCATTTGCATTCACCTGCTCTGTGCATGGGCATGTGTATGCACATATTCACACACACGATGTTTTTTTCTGAACTATTTAAGGGCAAGTTACATAAATACTCAAGTATGCATTTCCTAAGAATAGGGATATTCTTTTATATAACCACAGTTCAATTCCCAATTTCATATATTATATTGACACAGTATTTTAATCTACTGTCCATATTTCAGTGTTTCAGTTGACCTAATAATGTCCTAGATAGCATTTTTTTTTTTTTGCCTCAATTATAGCATCTGGTCCAGGGTCAGGTACTGCATTTGCCATGTCTCTTAGCTTCTTTAATCTGGAACATTTCCATAGCCTTTCTTGCTTTTGTAGCAGACATCTTTGAAGTATACAGTCCCCATTTGCCACTTTTTTGTTCACAGAAAGTTCCTCATGTTGTGTTTTTATGATTTTTAAAAATGATACTCATGCTCAGCTGGACTACTACATAAATGATATGGTATCCTTCTCCAGTATCACATCTGAAGGCATATGACATCCCTATGTCCTTCATTGGTGATGTTAATTTTTAATCAGCTGGTCAAATTGTCTGATTTCTCCACTCATTGTTGTTTCTTTTTCTTTTTTTTTTTTTTTTTTACAACAAATAAGTGATCTCTGGGAGAAACTCTCTAAGATAGTGCAAATATTCTGCTCCTCAACAAATTTGCCCTAGATTTGGCATCCATTAATCCTTATCTGATCTGGTAATTACCATGATGGCTACAAAATAATAATTTTCCCACTTCAGCCTTCCTTCCACATTTGCCAGTCAGCTCCTGGCATTTTACTGTAAGCATGAGTCCTCATTTCTCTCTCATTGATTTATCTATTTACTATTACTAGGGATAATAAATGCCTTTACTTCAATAGCTTAGAATTTATTACTGTACTTACTTTGGTGATCAAATTGTTCCAGATTTAGCCAGTTGGTATCCCTTCTGAATCCTTGTGATATGCTCCCATCACTTTTTAAAACACCTTAATACTTTCTTACTTTCTGGTATAAAAAGACACTCTAGGTTCATCTTGTACCTACCCTGCCACAGCCCTGGAATCATCCATTTCTCTAAGGAGCTCTGGTTCCTTTTAATGGGGAATGATATTAGAAACTAAGACCTGAGCACAATATGGCTTCTTGCTACAGTGGTTTCTTTGCTTCGTGTCCTCTTCAGCAGATAGAGATAGCAAATGTGTGCACATGTATATACACATAAACATACAGTTACATACATATACATGTGTACATAAGCATGCATACACATGCAAAATGTGTGTTTTAAAATGCAATAGAAATACAAAGTGATGCCATAGGAAATGGAAACTTATAAAACAAGCTCACAACATTTTTCCAGAAATCAGAGAAAAAGAATAAAAGAATGAGTGATGATAAAGAAGATAAAATCAGTGAGTGAGAGAGATTCAGTAAATCCAACAAACATAAGAATTCTGGAAGGAAGGCCAGGCACAGTGGCTTACACCTGTAATCCCAGTGCTTTGGGAGGCTGTGGCAGAAGGACTGCCTGAGTCCAGGAGTTTTAGACCAGCCTAAGCAACACAGTGAGTCCTCATCTGTACAAAAAATACAAAAATTAGCAAGGCATGGTGGCACACACTTATAGTCCCAGCTACTCAGGAGGCTGATGTGGGAGGATTGCTTGAGCCTGGGAGGCTGAGGCTGCAGTGAGCTGTGATCATGACATTGCACTCTAGCCTGAGATCCTGTCTCAATTGTTTGGTAACGGTTCTTATATTTGCTCTGGTCTCCTTCTAGAGCCCACAGAGTTGTTTAAGAACAGAAGGGAACCAGCTTCTACTGTATGGAAGAATTGAGACCAATAGTTATGTCCTAGTCTCCTCCTGTGTATTAGTGAGGCACTCAAGTAGCCTCCTCTCTATACCACATTGGCTGGAGGAAGTAATCTGCTAGAGCATCAAGACCTACTCTTATCTGGGGTCTGCTAGCTGGTGTAGGATTGTGTTGAACAGGGCTACACAAAGGCTAAGTTCTATAAGGAGGGCACCCTTACATTTCTCCTGCACATGCTTTTAGCCCCTGACCCTATCACATTCTGATGGAACATTCACTTGTTTGCCTTCCTTATCAGACTGTGAGCCCCCATGCCCCCATCCTAAGCACAACACCTGCCATGGTCAATATATGATATTTTTGTCCTGAAATTTTCATTTATAAAAGACACCAATGAAGGTATGTGATTCCCAAGGCTTGCTTGGGGTCATACGGGACACAGAACCCTGAGTTCCAACTCTTGTTTCAGTTGACGGGTCTATCACAGAGTGATAATGGAGGGTGCGGGGATCCTCAGTACCAGTGAAGATGACATAAGCGTGGTGCAGTTCACTGAGGTCGCTGACTGTGTTCTGGAACTGACGCTCTAGGGAGATGAGCTGGTGCTCAGTACTCCTCTGATCTTGTGTGGGGTCCATAAAGGGACCGGAGAGGGCCTTCCCAAGCAGGCCTTCCAGCTCTGCCAATGCTGCTGCCATCAGCTGCTGCAGCTTGGGTATAATGGCATGTCGCTTGCTGAGCAGGAACTCTGAAGCCTGGCTTTTCTCAAACTGAAATGCCTCCCACATATCCAGAAGCTGTGGGGCAAGCAGAGGGCAGTGGAGTAGATGTGGTCGTGGGGGAGGAGGGCGGGGAGGGATGGGTGACTCCCTGAATTGCCTTCTCACCGAGATGTCCAGTGCTTCATTCTCAGCACTAAAGAGGCTAAAATGGTTGCGGATGAGTTCATGGAGTGCCCGTACGTATTCCATTCGCTCCTCCAGCTCGACGTACTGTTCGTTGGCTTCATTCAACTGCAGGAACTATAGCATGAGACCAGCAGCCCCACAACCCTATGTGCCTCTTTGGGCCCATCCCTGAGGGCAACTCCCACCTTTTGGAGTGAAGTCTCCAGACCCAGTTGCAGCCTTGTAATCAACTGGTGTCAGGAGCAATCTAGGATCAAAAACCTCTCTGACCCAGATCTCTCTGGTGAAGGGTCCACTTCTCACCCACCACCCCATTACCTTGATGACAAGGCAACTATTTTCTATCTGACTCACAGAGAGCACAACTCTCTCATCACACCAGGGCCTCCCTGTGACATGAGGAACCTGAGGGCCACGTGGACAGGGTAAGAATTAGCAAGGGTAGATCTCTTAGGTGAGCAGTTTAAGAGCATCAGGCCCTGATGGGAGCTCAGCAGAGACCTGAAGACAGTGCGCTGAGCTTTTAAGCAGGATGGGCCCTGAATAAGCTGGGAAGGATGGATGGGGAGAGCCCACCTTCTGGGTGCACTGTGCAATGGCGTGAATATCTGAGTTGATGGTTCGGAAGACATGCATGAAATTTGTGAGCTCTGTCATGAGTTGTTGACTGAGGCTCCAGCACTCATTTTGCACCTGTGCAAGAATGTCCTTCCTTATGCTGTCCAGCTTGGATTCTGGAGACAGGAGAGTAAGGTGTGAGGGGATGCATAAAAAAGAAGGGGTGCTGGGGACAGTGATGTGATCCACAGTGGGAGTAGGCTGAATGGCAGGTCGGACCATGAATTATCTCGTTTAATGCTTGTTGGATCCCTGCTCAATGTCCAGTCAGCTGCTATGCACTGAGGACTGTGCTCTATACCGGTAGACAAGAGCAAATGAATGAGACAGAAAGTTTCCCCACCCTGAAAGGCTCATAATATCATAATATGAGGCAGAGACAGACATATAAATGAGCAATCACAAATCAGAATGATAAATCCACTGTGAGTGCCTGGGAGCCTTCAGCCAGCATAGTTAAGAGGTGGGGGTGCCGGGGGGTATCCTGAGAAGGCTGGGCAAGGCCCCTTCAGAGAAGAAACATTGGAGTTGGATGTGTTGAGTAGTTAATGCTCCAAAAAGATGAAACAGTGTGTGCAAGGGTATGGAAATGACATGTTTGTGAATAGCAGAATACCCTAGCAGAGATAAAAGTATTCTGCTTTTGAAGTCTTACTGCCCTTGCTCTAGAAGAAGGGGGACCAAGAAGGTAGTATGATCTGCCTTTTGTTTTTAAGGATTAAAGTAAAGAAGGTCTCAGGTGGAAAAGGGGCTAGAAAGTAATCCTGGAAATTGCCCTTGGCAGTATGAACAACTTTATTATCTCAGAGGGCAGGGATAACACCCATATGATACCTCATGAAATCTAAGATCTGCTTGTAAGAAGTACCATTATTTTACATACCACTAACAAAGAAAAAACTGATGCCATCTAAACTCTAACATGTCTTCAATCAGGAGACATCTTTAAGGTTCAGAGATGTTAAAATATGCACAGGATGGGAAAACACAACATAGAAATCTGGTACACCAAATAGAGTATACAGTGCTTTCTACATACCAGACACTATTTCAAGTACATTAATTATATTAACCTATTTTATCCTCACAAATTCCCATTGAAGTAAATACTATTATTTTATAGATAAGCAAACTGAAGCTCAGAGAGGTTATGTAACTTGATCAACATCACACAGTGGCAGAGCAAAGATTCAAACTCAGGCAGCATGGCTCCACTCCATTATATTTTAAATACAAATATGTTTATGTTATAAATATAAATGTAAACATATATAAAATATGTTTATATAAAGTATTTAAAAATATATTTTATATTATGTGTGAAGTAAACTGGCCAACCCTCTATTAGCATCTCTGCAACTAGAAGGTAAAATAGTGAGTTTGGGGGACAGATAATTGAGACATACTGGGCATGTCACTTTCAGAGACTTGAAGGAAGTAACCAAGACGAATGGGTACTAAGACCTGAGATTGAGAAAACTTACTGAGAGGAAGCCTATTGAGGGACAACCTATATCAGACAGAACACAAAGATCTAAACTCATCCTTTTTCACACTGTCCCTTTGGAACATAATAGTAACTAGGCCATTGCAATGCTGCCGCGTTGTTTTTTTTTTTTATGGTGCTGCTTTTGGAGCAGCAACAGGCAGATGAAGGCAGATGGGAGCTCAACAGTGACACCATATGGTATAAAGGAACAATGCATTGATAAAAAAAAAAAATATATATATATATATATATACACACACACACACACACACACACACACCAGGACTCCCTTGGGATTAGAAGCTGGAGATGGATAAAAACAGATTTAAGAGATACTTAGGGGGCAAAAGAATGACAAGGATTTGGTGACACGTTGGATGTAGTAACATCAAGGAGAGGGAGGAGTAAAGGGTGACCCCAAGTTTCTGGTGAAGCTAATTCATCAGAGTGTATAATTATGCCATTCGTTGTTCAAGCGAGCTCAGGAAGAAGAGAAACAACAGAGTTAAGTTAGAGGGTTAGATAAAATTCAATCAGCAAGAAGGATGAGAGTAGACACAAGGGGATAAGGTGAAATGAAAAAAATTATTGAGCACCTACTGCATGCCACACTCAATGCTAGGAGTATTGCAAATAATATCTCACTTAATCATCCCTACTATAACCCTGTGAGTGACTGTGTTATCATGCCTAGCTTACAAACAAGGAAACTAAAACACAGTAATCTGAAGTTACCAAGCAAGTGAAAAACAGAGACAGGGTTCTAAATCCAGTGCTTATTTCTCTCCACCTGCTCCTCTTGAAGAGGCTAGTTGGTCTTGAACTGAGGATCAATAAACTAACAAACTAGAACAACAATGAGCTTTCTGGAGCAGCAGTGAAGTAAAGCCTGACCAAAACAGGACCAGAGAGAAGGCAAAACAATCATAGGTCCTCCCTATTCCTGCCTTGCCAGCCCGAACCCCTTGTACAAGAGCAGGGAGTTTCAGTGGCCTATTGGATACCTAATGATACATGTGCTTTCCTCTGTTGAGAGCCAAGACAGGGAAGGCTAAGCAAGCAGAGCATTCAAGCAAACTCTTTCCAGGCCCCAGTGGCTTCTAACCTTCATAAAGAAAGCAGGCCTGGGGAGCCATGGGTCCAATAGAATTTAGTCTTCACAGGAAGTAGACACTATTGGCTATTGCCATCCTTGAGGCTTGGTGAGGAAAGAGAACAACCTCCATATTTCCGAAAAGAACAAATCACTGGCTTCCCAATCTACCCCACTGTGAGCCTCTCTATGGCGAACTCCCAGGCTGAGGCACTAGCTAGTACACAATAGCATGAGATATCCTTCCTATGGGAAGGGAGAAAGAAGATAAAAGACTAGGTCATAAACCAGATTTCTCAGAGACCCAGGGATACGAACAACTGGGCATTGGCTTAGTAGGGGTAGGAAGTGTCAAGAGGAGGGAACCTGAGATGGGATGAGGAGAAAATAGATAGTAGAATGCTCTTGAGCCCCACTTTCTATATAGAACTTTGCGAAGAGACTATCTTTTAGGGTGCCCCTTGCTAACATGAAATAGTCACAGCAGAGTAGAAATCATACTGCTATGTGTTGTAGTAAAAAGAGGGGCAGATATAATGCTTACCAGTTTCCCACAACTCCCAAATGGCAGGGAATACAGAGGATAGCAGAGAATTGATAGCCAGTGGCCTGGATGAAGTTCCTATGTTGAGGGGCTAGGGACCCTGAAGCAAAAGCCGTGGGGGTAGCCAGCCTAAGACAGAGACTGGATGAAGGATTCACTAAAACCCCAAGGATCAGCTATGCCAGCAAATGCCAAGGCAAGGACGGGTCAGCAAAGATAGACACTCCAGGTCCCTATAAGGCCAAGAAAACACACCCCAGCTCTACCAGCCCAGGACACAGCAGCACCAGAAGCAGCAATGTCAGAGGGCAGAGACCAGGCAAGGAAGTATTACACCTCAGAAGCCAGCCCACCAGCCTTCCCCAGTACAGGTGGCACCTTGGGAAGGAACAGGGAGAAAAAGACATTTGAGAGTAAAAACAACCCAGAACTATAGTATAAATTTTCAATTGCCCAGATACCCCAAATAGACTGAATCAGACCAAAAGTGACTTCTTTAAATGAAAGGAGCTTTCTTTAATTGGAAAGGTTACATTCTTTCACTACCAGTAGAAGTTAGGACTACAGAGTAAGACAAGATCAGTTAGAGAGTAGCTTTTTACACACGCAAACTGTAGTATAAATTTCACTCTGCTACATGCAGAGAGAAGGCACCCTAGATTCCCAAGAACCTGTAAAGACACTGAGCTTAGTAGCCCAAGCACAGGAACATGATTCCTAAGGAATACAGGGTATGAGCAGAGACAAAACAGAGAGGCTGGCCTCTGCAGTGAGCATACCTTTGATGGCAAAGGAAAGGGCCATCGGGCTTTGGAAGGCTTCATAGGTCCAATAAGAGGCCCGCACCGAAAGGTCTCTGGAGGACATTCCAGGACCAAGGCAGGCCATGTGAATAGACGTACAGAAAAGGGAAGGAGGAGAGGGAAGAGAAGTAGTGCTTACCCATCTCTGTCTGTACATCACGGCAGCTAAGTAGCAGCAACTTGCCTTTTGTGAGCAACTCGACAGGCATACTGGAGACACGGGCCTGCCAAACATTTAGGCGGCTCACCAGTGTCACGTAGTTCTTGATGGGACCACCTCTCATGTCTTCCAGCTTCTGAGGCACCCAGGATTGCAGGAATTCATAAATGCCTGTTATCCAATGATGTTCCCTGCAGAATTCCTGCACCTCCCACAGCACACCCTAAGGGCAGACAAGGTGTTTAGGGCAGAGGCAGGTGGCTATAATGGGAATTGGTGGGCAGTACCCTATCCCTTAAACCACTGTTCTCACCTCCAGCAGCACCTGTTGTATATTCAGTGCCTGCTGGATCTGAGGGTTGTTGTTCAGATCTTCCTCCAGGTGCTTATAATTGCGGGGGAAGTACTGGCCCCGCAGCCGATACCCGTGGACCTCCAAGATACCAGCAATTGGGTGAGACTTCCAGGGCCACACCAATCCTACATTCGGGCCACAGAAGATGCTCACAGCATCGCTGGGCTGGCCCTGGAACTTGGGCATCAGAAATTCGGTTTTTGAGTCCTCCTCTTCATCTTCTTCTATGGAGCACATGCCATAATTGTCTGTGAGTACCCTCCAGAGCCCACAAACAACCTTCCCTTGTCTTTGCCCTCAGTGTGTACACACACACACACACACACACACACACACCCATTCTCTGCTCATGAGTGAGTTAACACATACATCTATATCACAAATGTAAAATACCAGACCCATGGAGGGGATTTATTAGTTAGGGTTCATGTGCAAATTACATAATTTACTCTAGCTAGTCTAAGCAGGGAGGGACTTATTACAGAATATTAAATGGCTTGCAGAATAATTAGAAGAGCTAAGATACAAAACCACTGTAGGTTGAGCATCTAGCACTGCATGCTGCCTGGCAAAATGGGATGTCACTGTCACACCGTCAACTACAAAACACACTGCCTCTGCTATGATCCACAGAATGGATGGCATATGCCCTGACTTTCCCCCACTTAATTCAATTCTGAATCAAAGTCTTTTGTAGATCTAACTGGTGGATCCTAAATTGTATATGACACCTAGCTGCAGGCGAGTCTGGGAAGTGTAGTTTGTAGTCTCCGGCATCTGCAGAACATAGGAGTTGGTGGGAAGGAATATTGAACATGCCAGTCCTCAGTTACCTGTCTTAAGGAATATTCTTGAACCTAGCCACTCATTAACTCTTTAGGAACAGGTTAATTGACAAGTTTAGTATTTGTGTTAAAACTTGACACAAAATAAAGGAAAGAATTAAAATGTCCAGAAATAAGAGCCATACTATCCACACCCAAGCCCTGTAGTACTCTTAGCTGATCTCTTCTCTTCTCCAACTGTACTCACTCTCCAGGAAATCTCATCCAGCTTTATGACTGTAAATACTATCTATTTGCTCCCAAATTTATCTGCAGCCCAGATCTCTCACTTAACTCCAATCCCATTTAAATAACTGCCTACCTCACTTCTCTATCTGGGTGTCTAACATGCACCTCAAATTTAACAGAGCCAAAATGAACTCTAATTCCTCCCCGCCAAAACTGCAGTCTTCCAATTTCAGTAAATGGAAACTCTGTTCTTCCAGTTTCTGCAACTGAAATCTTTATAGTCACCTTTGACTCTTTTTCACATACAACACATCCCCCCATTTAAAAATCCTGTTGTCTCTACTTTAAAAATATATCCAGAATCCACCAATTCTCACCACATTTACCACCACCTGCCCTTCTCCCCCATCCCAAGTCACCATCATCTCTTACGGCATTATTGCAAAAGCCTTCTAACTTTTCTCCCTGCATTGGCCCTTGCCTCCTACACCTTGCAGTCTCTGCTCCAGAATGATCCTTTAAAAAAAACGCCAGAAGAGATTCTGAGAAGATGATGGCAATGGCAGCATCATTTTGAAATCTCCCCCAAATGCCCACATAAAAATGATAGAACAATTAGATAGTAAAACCAAAAATGCAAGGTTAACATTTTTTAACAAATGAGGACAAGGGATCCTCATAAATCCTAAAATACAAGTAGGTAGGGTCAAACCACCTGCAACCTCAAAATACACATGGCATCACCATTTGTGATGAATGATGCAGAGGGAAACAATGAAGCAACAGATGGACCTAAGAATAAGAAAACCCCCAAACAGCCATCAAGCATTTACTGGGAGGCAGAGGGCCCATTTGAGAACAGCAGGTAAAACTGGAAAGGGGTTTTACCCCCTCCAGGAACAGGTGAGGTAAGGTCTATAGAAGCTTAAGTAATCTATGCCCTGTGTACTCTTGAAACCAAACACTCAGGGCTCCCTTTTGGGACAGAGCTTGTCATGGAGAAAATCCTGGGAGTAGAATAAAGATTGAGCAGCCATAGTGAAAAAGGAAAAGTCTAGATGAAGGTAGGGGAGGGAAACCAGAAAACCTCAAAAAGTAAGCCATCATTTTTTTTTTTTTAATACAGAAAAACAATAGAAAGTGAAACTCAGAGGTCAGGGAACTATTTTGAAACAAGTCTTCTTTAGAAAGTTAAGAAATGCTAAAATTTCCAGTTTTCTATGAGCAGCAGGAAAGTATCAACATCAAACCCCATACCAAGCTTTTATAAGAGAAAAACAAAGCAAGGTGTAGAATAAATCCCTAGAGACAATGAAAGCATGTCAAAAACCAGAGCAAAACTATAGCCCATTTCAAAACAAGCTAAAAGACACTAGAAACATGATAGAAGTCATGAGAGGACACATATCAGAATTAGAAAAACTCAGAAATTATGTGACAGAACTATGGAAAGAATTAGAAATGAAAGAAGAAACAATTTCATAATGGAAATTTAACTAAAATGGGACATAAGAGCAAACAAACTCAAAGGATAATTTCTTAAGAAAAATAGAGGGCAAAATAAGGTAACTATACAACTAAAAAGGAAATTTAAAAATTTTAGAAGATTTCAAGAGAAAGGGAGAAATACTGGGGATGGGTGAAAAGGATCTAATGTATCAGTAACAGGATTCCCCGAAGAAGAAAACAAAGCAAGGGAAGAGAACAAATATTAAAAACTGTAATTCAGAAAAATTATGCTGAAATTTAAAAAAGACATAAAGCCACATTTTGAAAGAACATACCTGAGAATTCTTCCCCAGAATGTTCAATACCAACACATATTCTAACTAAAATAACTAGATTTCAATAAAAAAGAAAAAAAATCTAGGCAAAAAGAACAAGTGATTTTGTAAAGAAAATAAAATTACATTATCAGAGGCTTTTTGATAGCAACTCATAATATCCTAAGAAAACAGAATAACATATTTAAGATATGCAAAGGAAAAAAGTATAAACCAACAACTTTATATTCAGCAACACTAACTTTCAAAAGGTACAAATTGTTATCAACATAGAAGGACTTCAGAATTTTGTTCCTACAAGCCCTTCCTGAGAAATGTAGTAAAAAGTGACCTTCGGACAAACAAAATCACTAGAAATACCTCAACACAAGGACTGCTGGCGGGCTTAAAGATATTGAACTAAGATTAAGTGAGAGATAGAAGGGAAAGAGTATAGTATGAAATGACGATGTAGAGATTGCTGGTGATTCTCTTGCTTGCCAGGTGGACAGAGACTACCTGAAGAATGGAACTCTGAAGGCACATTGGTTGATTGCCCAATAGCTATTCCCTTCTCCCTTCCTCTATGGTTGGAGAACTGCCTTCCACGAGACACTGAGAATGTCAGTCATTTATTTCCCAGCCTTTCTTACAGCTAGAGGTAGACACATGACGCAGATTTTGATGGTGAGATGTAAAAGTGAGTCTGACGAGGAGTTTCCGGAAAAGGTTCCTTTTCCTGGCAAAAAGTGAGAATCAGACACAGAGCTCTCTTGTTAATCTTGCCTCTCCTTTTCTGCCTGATTTTGCTTGAGAATGGGATGCTCGACATTGCAGCTTGTCTTGCAACTATGAGGCAACAAGCCTGAGAATGAAAAAAACAAAAACCACTTCATTGCGGCCTCCTCTGCCACACATACCTCTCTTACAGAATTGGCTCTCAAATATAGCTAAAAGCAGGAAAGAGTGATGGAAAGATACAAATAACCTGGTACTTGATGATCACTTTTAAGCCACTGAACAAGCTCTGGAAGCACCTACTTCAAGACTTCCTGTTTTGTTTTGTTTTTGTTGTTGTTGTTTAGGCCACTGTGGCTGAATCTAGCTGCATCATGAATTTTCTAGTTATAGGTGTGTAGTTTTGAGTTAAGATTACTTAATCCAAAATCAACCCCCATACTCAGGCCCATATAGTAGATGTTTATAGCCAAACACAAGCACAGCTGAAGACTGCAACCTCCCCCACGATACACAACCTTCTAAGAGGATCTGCCCTTGCCTGTAGCTAAAAGCCAGTTATTTCGCACCATGACACATCCCCTTGCCATAGCTTATGAATAAATCATGCAATCTACAGGAGAGGCTGAATCAATCATACTCCTTGTCTTGAAATTGGAACTAAATCAGTCTCATGGACAGGAAAACTTAAAGATCACATAAAGTCAAGTATGGAGTTGGTGCCATAAAAAGTTTAAGTTATTTGAAAGAAGTAGTTATAAGGGAGCAGAAAGCCCAAAGGAAGCAGAGATAACTGGTCTCAGGAATCGGGACAGGGGAACTGGAAAGATGCACAGAGATGAAAAAAGGATAATCAGAAATTTGAGAGACAGGGGTTCTCTTCCTGATATTCTAGTTTCAAATTCTGTGAAGATGGGTGCTGTTACTTCTTCTGTACCTTTGAATTTAGTAATTGTCTGTTTCATGAGCTCCAAAATATAAGACAAGCTTGAAGAGCAGTGATTCAAGGTGCCAAGACCTATGAGAGTGCTCAGGCAATATGGTGCTATACAAAGTCAATTGTGATTCCAAGCAATGGAAAGAAAAGCTAGTCTATTTTTAATGGAATTTGGCAAAATAACATACCAACAAAACAAAACAAAAATCACTAACTTCATAGCCAAGGTAAGAATGAAATAAACTTTGCTTATAATGAGAATTTTTTTCTTTTTAATTTTAGATATGGTATCTCTGTCACCCAGGCTGGAATGCAGTGGTGTGATCATGCCTCACTGCAGCCTCAAACTCCTGAGATCAAGCAATCCTTCCACCTCAGCCTCCTGAGTAGCTAGGACTACAGCTGCACACCATCATGCCTGGCTAATTTGTAAATTTTTTGTAGAAACAGGGTCTCACTATGTTGCTCACACTGGTCTCGAACTCCTGGCCTCAAGTAACCCTCCCGCTTCGGCCTCCCAAAGTGCTGGGATTACAGGTGTGAGCCACTGTGCCTGGCCATAAGAAGAAATTTGAAATCAACTAAATCAAAGAAATGTAATTTACCTGCCATTTCTAAGGGATTTGGGACTTCAACTGAAAATTCAAGTCAACATGGAGTTGAATTTTAAAATATCAATCCAACTTGAAAGGCTTCAATGATATAGATCTTTAATATAGGTTTCCTTGAATGAGTGACTCAGACATTCCACACAGAGCAAAGCTTCTGGTTAAACATATTTATACGACTCCTCATATCTCCAGGCTTTCTTTCTCACAGAGCGGCAAGGAAAAAAAAGAAATCTTTCCTTCTCTCTCATCTATAAGTCTACTCACAGTCACACTGCTTCCCTCTATATTTCCTCTTCCTGGTCCTGCTGTTCATACCTCATACTCCAAAGAGACTTTCCCTGTGCAGTCCCCTTGCAAAAAATCAGTTTTCATTTTTTACATTACATCTCCAAGCTAATTTCGGCTATCCCAACCAAAATGTAATATCAAGAGATTATATAATTAAAATTAGGCAATTCTTCGTCTCTTTTCAGTGTAACAGATTTATCTTACCACAAATATCAAAAAGTTATTCCAATCTTAATAGGATATTGCCATATTAAAGTTTAAGGTTTTTGAATTTGACATCCGACAGATGAGAAAAGTGATTATCTGATTGTGCTTTCTGAGTTTTGAACTGCAGAAAACATCTGATAAGATTGTAAGGACGTCAGATAGTAATACTCTCTTGTTTAGTTGTAAAATGTTCTGTGGAAAAATATTGGAGAACACAGTTTAAGACTGGAGAATATGTTGCAACTATTTTATTAATAATACACTGAGTATTCTTTTAGTGATTAGAATCTAGTCAATGTATACATTTCTATTGAAAAGGAGTTAATTTTCATACTTTTGTGTGTAAGTGGGGCTACTGAAATTATTTTGTAATTTAGTTAAAAGGCCATACAAATTTTGGCTCATTTAAGTAAAAGTTTTCTCAGTTGGATGCATCTTTCTTAAAGACTACTAGTAGTGTTTTAACTGCTACTTCTTTACGTTTATTCAAAATGTACTCCACTTTTTAAACTTTTATTTTAGATTCCAGGGTACATGTGCAGGTTTGTTATATAGGTAAACTCGTGTCACAGGAGTTTTTTGTACAGATTATTTTGTCATGGTACTAATCCTAGTACCCAATAATTGTTTTTTTCCATTCCTCTCCTTCTGCTCACCCTCCACCCTCAAGTAGGCTCCAGTGTCTGTTGTTCCCCTCTTTGTGTCCATGAGTTCTCATCATTTAGCTCCCACTTATAAGTGGGAGTCACAACAAAACCAAAATTGACAAATGGGATCCAATTAAATTTAAGAGCTTCTGCATAGCAAAAGAAACTGTCAACAGAGTAAACAGACAACCTACAGAAGGGGAGAAAATATTTGCAAACTATGCATCTGGCAAAGGTCCAATATCTAGCATCTATAAGGAACTTAAACAAACTTACAGGAAAAAAAAATGGCCCCATTAAAAAGTGGGCAAAGGACATGAACAGACATTTTTCAGAAGAAGACATACATGTGGCCAACAAGCATATGAACAAAAAGCTCAATATCATCGATCATTAGAGAAATGCAAATCAAAACTTTTTCATTTTTTTAAAGAATTTAAGGACAACAGAACTTTGGTTCTGGCTGGGCACGGTGGCTCATGCTTGTAATCCCAGCACTTTGCAAGGCCAAGATAGGAGGACTGCTTGAGGATAGGAGTTCACGACTAGCCAGGGCAACATAGCAAGACTCCATCTCTACAAAAAATTTAAAAATTAGCCAGGCATGGTGGTATGTGCCTGCAGTTGCAGCTACTTGGGAGGCTGAGGCAAAAAGATGACTTGAGCCCAGGAGGTTGAGGCTGTACCACTGCACTCCAGCCCAGGTGACAGAGTGAGACCCTGTCTCAAAAACAAACTAACAACAAAAAGAACTTTGGTTTTGATTACTCCATTCTATTAATCTGATTTTCCATTCAGATCCCTTTTTTCTTCAAATTTTGTAGAAAAGTTTAAAAAATGGTACTATGAATACCCTTATTCATCCATTTAGATTAAACAATTAACATTTTGTCACATTGCATTATTTGTTTTTCCTTCTATCTTTTCATTCCCCTAAACATTCTGAAGGTAAGATACAAGCATCATGACATTTCACCCCTAAACATACCAGTCTGTGTGCTTTTTTAAAAGCAGAAGGGACAACCTAACGTGAATATTTTCAGTTTCACTGGAAATTAGATTAAAAATGCAAGGGGTTTTTTTTTGCTCCTTTTAACCATTCAAAAAATACTACAGCATATTTATAACATGAATTAGTACCGTATATGGTGAGAAAATATTGTGAAATGTCTGATTTATCTACATCTTTAATGCTAATAAAGTAAGAAGGCACATCTGTAGCACGTATTTCTATGTGCTGAGCACCATACTAGACACATGACCTCTTTTAATCTTTAAAATAATTCTTCAGGTTAGGTATGTTTGTTATTCCCACTTTGCAGACTAGTAAACTAATGAGTCTGACTCCAGAGCCTTACTTCTTTCCACAGCACCATGTAAAACAAATATCAATAGTCTCTATCAATTAACCTAAATTTATTTGGGGAAAATAACGTGCCCCAACTGGTGTATAATTTGTAAAAGACGCAGAATCCTTGCAATGAACCTTTTTGCTCCTTGTCACCTATTTCCTAAAATTAATGCTATGTCTTTAATTCTTCTGATAGAAGTTGAATGAGGAAATTAAAAAGTATTGATGAGTCAGATGTGACTGATTGCATTTAATGATTTTATTTGTGACAGCATTAGTATCCTAAATAAGAGAAATGTGAAGATATATTTCCATCCTGATGGTTAATAAGTGTGAAGATTGATAATCAATAATAATTAGTAACCATGAAATGTTTCAATAATACCGGTGAATTAATCCATATGAAATGAAAGAGAGCTATATGACATAAAGCAAGTGTTGAGCAAGCAGAGCTCTTCAAACAAGTACAAATTTACTTAGCAATAAAGTTCAGTAGTAAATGAAATGCAATTATGGCACTGGAGAAAAACCTCACACAGTTTTGGATGAACCAGGTTTGGAAGGACAATATACTCACACTCTTTCATACACCCTCTCATTGCACGCACATACACAGAAGCACATGAATTTGTGAGCAAAAACACTCCCTGACCTTTCTACCCACAACACACATGTGCAGTACCCGGGTTAGAGCTGTTCCATCCACACCCAATGCCTGACTCTATAGCCTGGAACTCCTGCCTTCTTCCCATGCCATTCGTACTTGTGCCCTTACCCTCCTTCGGCCTTCCTACCCCCTGCCTAGGTCTCCCTAAATACCTTCAGAATACAGGGAATCCGAAGAGGTCTTCAGGTCTGCAGACTGTACTACCTTCATGCCAGGATATGGAGAAGGGGCAGAAATGGGAAAACAATGAGGGATTCAAACCAGGTTGTGAGAGTCTGATTACTCAGAGGATAGGAACTGGGAATTCCCACAGCCAGCTCTCTGCTCAATCCAGAATACCTGTAAGGCAGAGGTCTTGACAGACTGTAGGCCTCCAGTTAGAATCTGAATCATATTTTCAACACAGGGCACATGAGACAGTTGGTCATGATCATCAAAGACCAGCTGTGATGAGAGAAAGGGTTTCTGCCTTGGGGCCTGTAAAAAAAAGGGTCAGGAAAGGTCAAGGGGCTAGATGTCAGTATACATTCCTCAGCATCTGGCCCTGGACTGCCTGCCACCTCCACATATGCCACCCACCACCTCACTTGAAGGATGTTGGCCACAAAAGAGGTTATCTGCTCTTCCAAGATAGAAATGAGGCTCTGACAAATCATGTAGTCGACCAGGCGGGCAAACTTTCCCAGCTGCAGCCACCAGGCCTCTGCTTGCTTCAGCTTCTGCTCCAGTTGTTTGCGCTGTACCCTCTGAAGGTATATGGAGCCTTGGCCTGCCCTGATCCTGTTGCAGTTTTGCACTCGCTCCTGTAGGCCCTGTTGCATGTGGTATGTGTCCTCGTGAACCTGTAAGCATAGAGTAGAAACTCACCAGAGATAGGGTGATGGAGAGCAAACCAGCCACCCACTAGTCTGTGCAAACTCTCAGGTCCTGGAGTCTGGGACCTAGAACCTAGATATACACATGGAGGGCTCCTTTTTAGCAGAGTTTACCCCCACCCCACCTGACCCCCTCAATTTTTAAGTGACCAGAGAAGATATGAAATAGAGAACACATATTGAGAGGTCACAATGTGCTAATACAGTAGGCCAGGCCTGTCTACTGAAAACCCCCAGGGTGAAACTCAAATAGAAAATTTGTGTATATGTAAATGTAAGCGTTCACAATGCAAAGAAAAAAAAAAAAAAAAAAAAAGACGGGATGAATAAGGCTAAATAATCATTTCAGGATATGGACTCTGGGTAATAATTAGGCCAGGTGATGTGGCCTGCTGAGTAGAATGATATTGCTTTATGTTACAATAGAAGCTGTTTCTGGGCACTGATATAGACTTTCTATTAGAGGAGAGAGAATGTGGAATAAGAGCCTGGGAGTCTTTTTGTGGGTTCTTTCAGATCTGGGAGGTTCCCCAGCCTATAAAGGCTGCTGACAATTGCCAACACTCTGGGCTTTCACTGTTGAGGAACAGAGAAGAGGTACCAGAAAGCTATGCTTGGCCAGATGGATCCTTTGTCTTCCATGCTCTCCTGTCCCTTTTGATGCTCCCTAGAGCTTGTGATTAGAACTGATTGGTGTCTGTGAATTGTACTTCTGGTATCCATGAGCTCAAGCCCCAATCTTCTCAGACCCAAGCGTAAGACAGTTAAGTCCTAAGCATGGGACATCAAATACATACATGCCCTATGCGTATGATGATTTTGTATATGAGACTAAGTGAAGTGTTCTCTTCCATGTTCTAACAATACTCCCCAATACCCAGTGCTTCCCACTTCATAACCCTTAGTCTAGTGTACCATGATTTTGTTATTTATATAACTCATCGACTACACTGTAAGCTCCTTTAGGAGGCGATCTTATTACACCTTATTTCATTTCTCTATTGCTTAACACAGGGCCTGGCATGGTGTAGTTCCACAGTAAATGTTTGTAAAAAGAATGTATAATCTCACATTGAAAGAGCCTACTGAGTGCTATTAGGATAAAACCATACCAATGACAACAATAATAATTGCTAATACCATAGAACATAATCAGTATACATTTTTAAAGCACCAATACTAGGGGTGATAACGTACAAATTATAAGAAAAAAATGTTTAGGACGGGCACAGTGGCTCATGCTTGTAATCCCAGCACTTTGGAAGGCCAAGGAGGGTGGATCACTTAAGTTCAGAAGTTTGAGACCAGCCTGGGCAACATGGTGAAACCTGATCTCTGCAAAAAATACAAAAAATTAGCCGGGTGTGGTGGTATCAACTGCTGCAGTCCCAGCTACTCGAGAAGCTGAGGTGGGAGGATCACCTGAGCCCGGGAAGTCGAGGCTGCAATGATCCCTGATCATGCCACTGCACTCCAGCATGGGCAACAGAGTGAGATTCTGTCTCAAAAATAATAAAAATCCTGGAATTCTATGCCTAGTTAGAGTATCATTGAAGTTTGAGGATAAATAAAAACACTTTTTAGATATACAAAGACTCAGAAAATTTTCCATCCACAGATTCTCCCTTAAAAAAAATAAGGAATAGTATTAATATATTCCAGGCAGAGGAAAATGAATCCAAGAGGATAAAGTATTCTACAAAAGATTTGGTGGGTAAAGAAATCTGTGAGATATATTGTTAATTTTAAATAGTGCTATGGCCTGTGTGTTTGTGTCCCTCCAAAATTCATATTTTGAAATCTGAACCCATAAGGTGATGGTATTATGAGGTGGAGTCTTTGGGGAGGTGATTAGGTCATGAGGTCTCCAGTCTCAGGAATAGGATTAGTGCCCTTAAAAAAAAAAAAAAAGGTCCCAGATCATACAGTATTTGTCTTTCTTCGTCTGGCTTATTTCACTTAGCATAATGTCCCCAGGTTCATATGTGTTGTCATTAATGGCATTATTTCCTTCTTTTTGTGACTGAATAATATTTTATTGTATATATGTATTAACATCACAATTTATTTAACCATCCATCCATCAATGGACACATCGATGTTTCTATATCTTGGCTATTGTGAATAATCCTGCAATAAAAATGGGAGTATAGATATCTCCTTGAGATACTGATTTCATTTCCTTTGGGCATATACACAGAAGTGGGATTGCTGGATCATATGATAGTTCTATTCAAAGGGTTCAAACTTTTAGTTGTAAGATGAACAAGTTCTGGGAATCTAATGTACCGCCTGTGTGGTAATGGATGTGTTAATTAATTTGATTGTGGTAATCATTACACAATGTATACATCTATCAAGTCATCACATTTTACACCTTGAATATATTCAATTTTTATTTGTTAATTTTACTTTTAAAAGGCCCCAGAGAGCTGGCTAGTCCCTTCTGCAGCAAGAAGGTGCCACCTATGAGGACTGAGCCCTTGCCAGACTCTGAATCTGTCATCACCTTGATGTTGGACTTCCCAGCTTCCAAGAATAAATGTTTGTTGTTTGAAAGCCACCGAGATTATGGTATTTTGTTATAGAGGCCTGAGTGGACTAAGGCAAATGAGTAGGTTATAAAACAAGAATGTTCATAACAATCTTGAAGTAAATTCCAGGAGATGTCAATATAAGAGTAATGGGAGGAAGAGAGAAGGGAAAGAAAAGTACGATAATGCCAAGGTTCTTATTCCTCTTGGGAATGACATGGATAAAAATTCATACTTGTCATTCATTCACTCAACAAATACTCACTGAGCACCTACTAAATGGCATACCCTACAGTAAGCACTAGAGATATATTAGTGAATGAGTACTTAAGTCCTTGCCCCTCCAGGAGGAGGGAGACAGCAAACATAATAAATACATAATTTATGGTGTACATAAAAAAGTGATTAGTATTGGCGGGGTGAGGTGGCTCACGCTTGTAATCCCAGCACTTTGGGAGGCTGAGGTGGGCGGATCACATGAGATTAGGGGTTTGAGACGAGCCTGGCCCATGTGGCGAAACCCTATGTCTACTAAAAATACAAAAACTAGCCGGGTGTGGTGGCGGGCACCTGTAATCCTAGCTACTCGGGAGGCTGAGGCAGGAGAATTGCTTGAACCCTGGAGGCAGAGGTTGCAGTGAGCCAAGATCGTGCCACTGCACTCCAGCCTAGGTGACAAGAATGAAACTCCGTCTCAAAAAAAACAAAACACACACACAAACAGAGTGATTAGAGTACTATGACAAAACAAAAGAGAGTGAAAACATGTATTTTAAAATGATTTTAAAATATTATTTTAAAATACATGTTACAAAAACTGAAAGAACAGCAAGCAGAAATGAACAAATCTATAGTTGTAGGTAGGAAGGGATATTTAACATATATCTCTCAGAAATTGAAAGACAAAGGAGGTTAAAAAATCACTGTGTCTTGACTGGGTGTGGTGGCTCATGCCTATAATCCCAGCACTTTGGGAGGTCAAGGTGGGAGGATCACTTGAGCTTGGAGTTTGAGACCAGCCTGGGCAACATGGTAAAACCCTGCCTCTACAAAAGAAATACAAAAATTAGCCAGGTATGGTGGCCCATGTCTGTAGTCCCAGTTACCCAGCAGGCTGAGGTGAGAAGATGGCTTGAGCCCAAGGGGGTGGAGGTTGCAGTAAGCCAAAATCATGCCACTGCACTCCAGCCTGGGTGACAGAGTGAGACCCTGACTCAAAAAAAAAAAAAAAAAAAAATTGTGTCTATAGAATATTTGAATACAACAATGAATGAGCTTGGCCTAACCCATATTCTTTTAGGTTGGGTTTCCTAGAAGCAGACCCTGAGACAGGGATTTGGAGAAATGTGATTTATTAAAGGAATGATCTTCAGGGAAACAAGAGCCTCTAAGGGAGTAAACAAGGCAGAAAAGAGAAGGGGAAAGTACCCAGCAAGATCTCAGCTAAATTCTATTTTTGATCTGATCTGGAGTGGGGAAGGAGGCTTTGGAATGTTCTAGTCGTATTGTAGAGTTGTCACGCCTTGAAGCAAGTAAGGAAAAAAAAGGCTGAGGAACTGTTCCATATGAGAGAGACTAAAGTAAGCACTGAATTCAATACATAATTCTGGTTTGGATCCTGAAGAACAAAAAAATATAGTAATAAAGGACATTATTAGAATAATTGCCAAACTTTGAATAAAGATTGGAGATTAGATAACAGAGTTGTATCAAAGTGAAATTTCCTAATCTTTGATCATTGTACTATAGTTATAAAAGAAAATGTCCTCGTTCACAGAAAAAACATACTGACATATATAGGAGTTGCTATGATTTGAATGATTTGAATGTGTCTCCCAAAAGTTAATGTGTTGGAAACTTTATTGCCATGGTAACAGTTTTAAGAGATGGGGTCTTTAAGAGGTAATTAGCCAAGAGGGCTCAACCCACATGAAAGGATCAATGTTTTGATCATGGGAGTGGGTTAGTTATCATGGGAATGGATTACTGATAAAAAGGATGAGTTTGGCCTGATTTCCCCTCTCCTCTCTCGGTCTCATATTCATGTCTCATCACTATGTGATACCCTCCACCGTGGGATGAAACTTGCCAGATGCTCTTGGACTTCCCAGCCTCCAGAACCATGAACCAAATAAACTTTTATTCTTTATAAATTACCCAGTCTTTGGTATTCTATTATAGCAACAGAAAACAAACTAAGACAGGGTAAGGGAGCTGATACCTGCAATTTACTCTCAAATGATTTAGAAAATAATGTGTACATGTTTAGACAAAAAGAAAGAGCATAAATGATAAAGCAAATGGGAAAAATAATCTATATAAAGGATATGTGAGAGTTTATCTTACTATCCTTACAATTCTAATAAGTTTGAAATTGTGTCAAAATACAAAATCACAGAAGGAAGGAAGGAAGGAAGGAAAGAAGGTAAAAAGGGAGGAAGGGAGGAAAGAAGGGAGGGAGGGAGAAAGGAAAGGAAAGGAAAAAGGAAAGGAAAGGATGGAGAAGAGAGACAGAGGGAGGGAAAAGAAAAAAATAAGTGTTGGTAAGAATGAAAGGCAACTGAGGCCAGGTGCAGTGGCTCACACCTGTAATCCTAGCACTTTGGGAAGCCAAGGCAGGTGGATCACTTGAGATCAGGAGTTCAAGACCAGTATGGCTGAGATGGTGAAACCCTGTCTCCATTAAAAATATAAAAATTAGCTGGGCGTTGTGGCTCACACCTGTAATCCCAGCTACTTGGGAGGCTGATGCAGAAGAATCACTTGAACACGGGAGGTGGAGGTTGCAGTGAGCTGAGATCACACCACTGCACTCCAGCCTGGGAGACACAGCCAGACTCACACCTGTAATCCCAGCACTTTGAGAGGTCAAGGCAGGTGGATCATGAGGTCAGGAGATCAAGGCCACCCTGGCTAACATGGTGAAACCCCGTCTCTACTAAAAATACAAAAAAAATTAGCTGGGCGTGGTGGCAGGCACCTGTAGTCCCAGCTGCTCAGGAGGCTGAGGCAGGAGAATGGTGTGAATCTGGGAGGCAGAGCTTGAAGTGAGCCGAGATCGCACCACTGCACTACAGCCTGGGCGACAGAGTGAGACCCTGTCTCAAAAAAAAAAAAAAGAAAGAAAGAAAGAAAGGCAGCTGGAAATCAACATCATTGATGGAAATGTAAACTGGTACAACCACTCTGGAAAACTGTTTGGCAGTGTAAAACATACATATATTCTATTCTAGCAACTCCACTCCTGGAATATATATCCCCAAAAAATAAATGCTTATCTTCACCAAAAGGCATGCATGTACAAGAATGTTCATAGCAGTATTATTCATAATAGCAAAAAACTGGAACCAACCCAAATGTCCACAATAGGAGAATGAATATATAAATTGTGGTCATTCATACAGTGAAATACTACATAGCTATACAAAAAGTGTGAACCACTGATACCTACAACATTATGGATAAATCTCACAAACATAATGTTGACTGAAAAAAAGTCAGGCAAAAAGGAGCACACACTGTCCAATTCTAGTTATATGAAATTCAAAATGAGACAAAATTAACCTGTGGTGACACAGGTCAAAGTACTGGTTACCTCTGCGGGGTTATCAATGAAAAAGGTACCAGGGAGCTTGCTGGGGTGCTGGAAATGTTCTCTATCATGATCCGGGTATACAAATATATAGCAATACAAATACAAATGCAAAAAATTCAACAACTGTACAGTTAAAATTTGTCTACTGTATATGAATTATACCTTCATATAAAAAATTGACTGCTGGATTTCAAAAATTTATAACTATTTTTGTAACATTAAAGGTAGGATTGAGGAACTGAGAGGTAGAAAAAGGCTGTGGAGCAGCTCACCCCCCATCTCCTGCCTCATTCAGATTGGTACAAGGGCAGGTCCAGCATTTATTGCCTGAAGGCTAAAGGCCGCTGTCTCCTTTTCACTCCTGCACCTTGGCTTTATGATCCTGACATTGCTGATGCCTTTAGCCCCTTTCCTCTAAACCTCCTGAAGATAGACTATGAATTTCCTTTTTAGCCACACTTCTAAAACATCCAAAGAAGATATCACTGAAGAGTCCAATCAATACAAACTTGTAAAATACGCAGAGGTTCTGTTAAATCCAAGGTTTTAAACTCTGTGGAGCTGTTACTGAACGTCTTTGTGCAAAGACATTCAATAATATCCCTAGGTTCCTGGGATACATCAATGAATGAAACAAAGATCTCTACCCTTGTGGAGGTTACAATCTATCATGAGACATTAGTAAAAATAGTAAGCAAATTATATAGTATTTTTAAAGGTGAGAAGGAAGACAGAAAAAGGAAAACAGAGTAGGATAAGGAAGATAGGTAATTCTTAGAAGGGGAAGGAATTTGACTATTCAAAATTTTGTGAAAATGTTTTATTATAGGTATTTTTAAACATTTAAGATTTCATCCAAGAGCAATCAACAGAAGTTATTGCTTCCTCCTAGGAATAGAAATTCTTTGCAGTCGGCCGGGTGCAGTGGCTCACACCTGTAATCCCAGCACTTTGGGAGGCCAAGGCGAGCAGATCACAAGGTCAGGAAATGGAGACCATCCTGGCTAACACGGTGAAACCCCGTCTCTACTAAAAATACAAAAAAATTAGCCAGGCGTGGTGTCGGGCGCCTGTAGTCCCAGCTACTTGGGAGGCTGAGGCAGGAGAATGATGTGAAGCCGGGAGGCAGAGCTTGCAGTGAGCCAAGATCGTGCCACTGCACTCCAGCCTGGGCGACAGAGCAAGACTCCATCTCAAAAAAAAAAAAGAAAAGAAAGAAATTCCTTGCAGTTGAGGCCATTTTTGGACTTCAGAATTCTGTCCTTTGTGATTAACCTGCTCTGATGGAGTTTAGAGCAACAGGTAGAACCCAAAACCTGGCTCAAGCCAGGCAAGGTATACCTCCTTCACATTAATTAGTTATTTTCACAAAACCTGGGTGGGCCTCCTCTCTCAGAACTGGACTATCTATACATGGTAATTAGCCATAGTCCTGTGTGAATATCCAGCCCCACCTAACAACAAACCATGATAACAGGCCATGGCAAGAGGCAAGTATACAGGAGGGCCTCCCAGAATTCCAGGCAGGGGGTGTGCATTGCAGATGCAACATACACATAATTAGGAAGGATTCCATCATTGCATCCTTCCACTAACCACAGTGGCCTTCCAAAAGTTCAAGATAGGTTCAAAGATAAGCTCAGCAGCATAAAAGACCAGGATTCCTGTTCTCAAATTCCCTAATTCCCAAAGGTCGGCATAAACAACAGACAAAATAAACATTGATATATTCCTTCTCCTCCCTGCTCCTAGGTCAAGATCAACTCTCAGGGAAAGGTTGAGTCCAAGCCTCTGCACACCTGTTATTGATTTGTCCATCCGAGAGTAGAAACTGCTGTTGCTGGGCAGGAAAATGGCTCTGATTCAACTGCAGAGTCCAGGTCTCACAGTGGATTCCAGGAGAAACTTAATGAAAGGAGGCTGAAACTCTGGGGAGCTCAACTTGGAGAAAAGGTCTACAATAAACTAGAGCCTCTTACCAGTCGAAGAATGGATGTGCAGAGGTTGAGGCAATGATGGAGCAGTCGTAGAGCCTTATGCTTCTCCTTGGCTAGAGCTTTCTGCAGGTCCAGCAGCTCATAGCACCGATCCAGTTCCTGGGGTAGCCAGGATACAGAGTGTAGCTCCTGCAGAAGCCTAGAATCAAGGAGTAAGCTGGTCAGAGCTGGCATCCCAATCCTTCCTTAGATACCTTTGACCTCTTCTCAGCCTAACTTACCTCAGAGTGCACAAATAGTTACAGAGCTTGTAACATTACCAACAGTGACCAATAGTGACAGCTCCCTCTCGAGAGTTCTCTGAAAGAGTATAAGCCCAGAAAGCTGCTTTCTCAGCTATACTAGCTGAGGAAAGGCTTGGGGTATGTGCAAGTGCTTATACCTAGTGATCTCTCTGCTAAAAGAGAGGGTCAAATAAGTACCAAGATCTGACTTAGAAGGAGAGACAGCAGAGGCTTCTTCCTTGGAATAGAGAAAACTAAGGGTCCTAAAAGTCTAGGTGGACAGGTAAATTTTAGGATCAAATGTGATGAAACTGGAACTTCTCTATGGGCTGCCCATCCCTGAGGAAGCTCAATCCTGTTATCCATACCTCCCAAGCCCCAGAGAACGCCACATCTGTAAACATCCTTGAAAAAGATAAAAGACTCCTAATAATCAGACAGGATGGTCACAATGGGCATCACTTATTCAGTGTCTACTGAGAGATACTGAATGTGGCACTTTGTATTCACAGTCTCGTTTAATTCTCATTACAGAATTAAATGTAGAAATCTTTATCTGAGTTTTAAGATCAGGAAACTGAGGCTCAAATACTAAAGTCCCTTGCTAGTACTCAAGGTCTAAATAAGATTTGTCCAGCCTCCCAAGCCCTTATGCTCTTAATTACACCATGATGATTAGGCTAGACTGGAGGATGAAACCCCCTAGAGCAGAAGTTGCAAACTGGGTTAAATTCAGTGGAAAAGTTTTTCAAAATGAGTCACTAAGAGTTGGCTAGCATACAGTATTTTAATAAAAATTTGAAGGCCTGGTGTGGTGGCTCATGCCTGTAATCCCAGCACTTTGGGAGGTCGAGGCAGGTGGATCACCTGAGGTCAGGAGTTCAAGACCAGTCTGGCCAACGTGGCAAAACCCTGCCTCTATTAAAAATAAAAAAAATTAGCCAGGCGTGGTGGTGCATGCCTGTAATCCCAGCTACTCGGGAGGCTGAGGTGGGAGAATTGCTGGAACCCAGGAGGCAGAGGTTGCAGTGAGCCAAAATCATGCCATTGCACTCCAGCCTGGGTGACAAGAGCGAAACTCTGTTTTAAAAAAAAAAAAAAAATTGAGTTAAAATTTGGTTGAAATTTGAGTTAAAAATGAGAAATTTTGGGCCGGGCGCGGTGGCTCAAGCCTGTAATCCCAGCACTTTGGGAGGCCGAGACGGGCGGACCACGAGGTCAGGAGATTGAGACCATCCTGGCGAACACGGTGAAACCCCGTCTCTACTAAAAAATACAAAAAACTAGCTGGGCGAGGTGGCGGGCGCCTGTAGTCCCAGCTATTCAGGAGGCTGAGGCAGGAGAATGGCGTAAACCTGGGAGGCGGAGCTTGCAGTGAGCTGAGATCGGGCCACTGCACTCCAGCCTGGGCGACAGAGCGAGACTCCGTCTCAAAAAAAAAAAAAAAAAAGTGAGAAATTTCACAACAACATGTGGACTTCTAGGAAATCCTGAAATTTAAGGTGGCTGATCACACTGGACCTATATTCCCAAATGGCAACAATTAGTTGGAACTGAGTAGTGACTATCCTCTTTAGATGCAGTCTCCAGATTGCACTTCCCATGCTCCCTAATGTCTTCCACCTAAACCACTGCATTCCTTCAATACTTCCTGCTTAGGCCCTTTAGGCATCTGAATTTGCAACTCTTATCACAGAATATACCTAAGAGTAGCTGAGGAGTCGGGTAGGGAAAGCAAGGAAATATTGAAAATAGGAATAACCAACATTTTCCAAAAAAAAAAAGTATCCAAGTAATATCTTGGAAAGAACAGAGAGTTTGGATTCAAACAACCCCCAGATCTGACATTACACATAATTACGTGAGAGCAAGTGGTTTAAGATATATAATTACCTGGAGAATATTGCATATATTCTCCATAGAGAATATATTCTATTCATGAAATAGAATATAATCTTTTCAGAATATATATTCAGAATATATATTCAAACAAAAAACTGGTTATTTAACAGTATGTAAGATATGATCACATTTTGTATACGTGATAGAAAAGAGACTAGAAAGATATGCAACGAAATGTTCATAGTGGTTGGAAGGATTAAAGGTTTTTTTTCTTTGTGCTTTTTTGTATCTGTCAGATTTTCTACAACAAACATACTATTACCTTTAGTAAAACTAATTTTTAAAAACTCAATGAAGTTGTGTTTTTAATACCTTACCTACTAATATGGAGTAGCCCAGCTCCAAAGTGGGGCACAGCCAAGAGCAGATGATTCTCTAGGAAATTCCGGAGTCGATGCAGCCCCTGCAATCTCACATTCTTCTTCCAACTAGAAATTAGAGGTCAGTGATAATATACTGTTGCTGTCATCCATTTCCTACCAAATCACATATCTGTCATTACCTACCAGGTAAAGGACTTGCGTAAGAGGCAATACTTAAAGAATGGAATGAACTGGAGCTGTTGCCAGAGAACACAGTGATGGTGCCAGGTACCCAGTGTCATCGTCTCGCTACCTTCTACAGGATGTACGTGCAAGATCCCAAAGGGAGAGAAGATGTAGTGCTCGGCATTCACCTTGTCGGGTGGCACCACCATCAGGCTGTAAGGCCTTTAAAAAAAAAAGAGCTCTGATCAGTGAAGGCCCTGGTAACTTGGTCAGACTTTAAGAGACCAAAGGAGGATAGAGGAGATGAAAAAGGGAAACAGGAAGGCAGGCAGAAGAAAGGAGAAAAAGGGGGAAAGAGAACAGAATTATTTTTAAACTAGAAAGATGAAACAAATATTATTAAGAAACTGAAGCCAAAGGTAGATAGGAAGAAAGAAAAAGGCACCTAGCCAGTTCCAAGAAATTAATATCTTCACACGCAGATATCTTACATCCCATCAAATCTAAGACACTGTCCACCATAAGCTGCAGCATTATCTTATGAAATGCTAAGATAAAAATGCTTCTAATAAGATATTCCATCAATTTGTAAGATGCATCACAATTTTAGAGATGATAAATGTGAAAAATTCTCATTTCTAGAAATGATAAAATACATACATACTTGGGTACTGAAAGACATGCAGAGATAATCAGAATGTTATTTGGTGGAGTAACAGAGATTAGAGAAAAGCAGAGGAAGACTAGAAAATTAGAAACAGGCAAATAAAGAGGAAAATTGCAACCTAGTTACCTAGACAAGTACCTTTAGAGCCATCTTAAAAATCTTAGTTGGTCTTGGGTTCTCTTACTTCAGCAAAATACACCTATATCCCACATTAAATGCAATATATATGTAGTGATATAATAGGTGTATCTAGTTACAGTAGGCCAGTTAGCATAATGCTATGTTTAGATACATTTAATAAAGCATTTATTTTTATTTTTCTGTTTTCTTTATATAACTCAGAGCCAGCAATATTTTTAAGTATTACATATATTTTTAGCACTTTAAAAGCTGTATCATAGGTCCTATAATGCCTAAGAGATAAAATAGCCATCCTCTATCTCTTATCTCTCTCAACTTTCTAGAAAACATTGTTAAGCAAGTGACTTAAGAACATTTTAAATAGATACCAGAATGGACACACTAAGTCAAGTCATATTAAAACCTTGCTTTGTTTTTGACAAAGTTACTAAAGTGTCTCAAGTATAGTACTAATATCCCCAAATTACAGTTAGGAAAACTGAAACAAAGAGAAGTTAAAGCTTTGCCCAAGACAGTTAAGGGAACAATACAGGATTTAAAACCAAAGTTACCTGACTCATGCCCCTCTTTAATCAGTGGGCCATTTAGCTTCCCACAGTGAGGCTGCCTATGTTAACTGAGCCCTGGCTCTTCCCAAGAGGTATTTCCTTTTCCTATGACCTACTTAATGGAGGCTGCTGTTTCTGTGTAGGGCCAGGAGTTACGGAGTACCCTTCTCATTTGCAATGGCCACTACTCCTTTGGAGGAAATTCACTCATTCTACAAATGTTTAATAAGGCAAGCAGTGTGTAAGCCACTGAGGATACATCAGTGTTCAAGAAAAATTCACTCTCTGCCTTTATGGAACTTAGTTAAACCATTTATCAAGTTGTACCTCTGTTCAAGTATTGTGGTCAGCGATGGGGACGTAAAGATGACTTCTATATAGTCCTTGTCCTTGAAGGGCTCAGAATCAACTGGCATATGACATGATACTAGAGAGCAGATGGGGGAAATCAGTATCTTCCTGAGTCCCAGACCCAAACATTCAGCTGCTTCCACAACATCTCAAACTCCGTCTTGCTTGCATCTGAAACTCACCAAGTTCTGTACTAAACTCAGTATCTACTCCCACCAAATCTTTCCCTAATCTGGGCGATTAGTTCACTCATTCATTCAACAAATATTACTGAGTATCTACTCTATGCCAGACTGTTCTAAGCCCTGAGGATACATCATTAAACACAACAAACCCAAATCCCTCCCCAATGGAGCTCTCATTCTACTAGAGAAGATGATAAACATCATTAACAACAGGGAGGGGGGAAAACAGCAGGCAAAGGGAGATTGGCGGTGCCAGGGGAGAAGTGTAATTTTAAATGGGGTGGGTAAGGGTGGGGAAGTGACAGCTGAGCAAAGACTCAAGGAATAAAGGAGGTGAAGGAATAAATTCCTAAATGTAAATCAAACACTGGAGAAAATGCAATTAAAATTTTGATAAATTCAAACACATTTAAAAAACCTATTACATAGCAAATAAAGAAATAAAATGAAACAACTGAAAAAGTTATTTCTATTGATGGTGCACTAGAAATTTGGACCAACATTCCCACTTGAGAACAACTAGAAAAACTAGGCCAACTATCTGGATAACATATGAAACTGGATAATACATGAAATATAATATCTGTATAACACATCAGAGAACCCAAAAATGTAATCCCCCAGGCTTCAGGCTGAGACCCCAAATGGCTACAACACATGAGTAAAGTGGAACCAGAAATATACCTCCTCCTTGGTATGGGGCCTGAACTACAACTTTTGCTCATTTAGTTCCCTGAGTCTGTTGAAAGCTTGGCTCCTCTTTTCAGTATCTCAGGAATGTATAGTAAAATTGACATTTAACTACCTTTATATTGAGAGGAATTGAGAGGAGCCTCTGTCTGGGGAAAAGCAGCACCAAATGCTGAACTCATTGCAATGGGTTTCCTTCTTTGGCAGATCCTGGCCCTGTAATCATCCATTGCCTTTTTAGTTCTCTTGTCAATAGTTTCTTGTCTCTTTATGTGCCTAATTGTCTTTGATCGTGATGCTTCTCTGATTATAAAAGATGCTAATAGTTTAAAGCCCTATGCTTGTCATTTCCTTTCTGTAAGCTCTCCACTATGGTTTGTAGGCATTCCATCCCACACTGTCACCATTACTATCATTAGAGCCATGACAGTCAAGTGTAGCAGCCACTAGGTGCATCACATTCAACCACAAGTGATAATTTAATTAATTGTGATGCCACTATGTGTCATGGATTACTAGTATCCTATTTCCCATTAGCAAGGAATTCAATACTGTTTTAGGCCAAGGACATTACCAAATCAAAGAAGATCCTATATTAGAGGCTAGTTTCCTGGGGCCACTCATAATACCAGATACAGTGTTAGCCACGGTCCAGGCAGTAAAACAGAAACCATACTAGGCATTTCAACAAAGTGAATTTAATAAAGAGAATGTGTTTTTGAAAAGATGTCGAAGCCAGGCGCGGTGGGTCATGCCTGTAATCTCAGCACTTTGGGAGGCCAAGGTGGGTGGATCACTTGAAGCCAGGAGTTTGAGACCAGCTTGGCCAATATGGTGAAACCCTGACTCTACTAAAAATACACAAATTAGCCAGGCATATTAGCAGGTGCCTGTAATCCCAGCTACTTGGGAGGCTGTGGCAGGAGAATCACTTGAACTTGGGAGGTGGAGATTAAAGTGAGCCAAGATCGCCATGGCACTCCAGCCTAGGCGACAGAGCGAGACTCCATTTAAAAAAACAAACAAACAACAACAACAAAAAACAGCTCCAGAACTAGAGGAACAAATGGAAGAGGTTCGGGTTATTAGAAGCTATGAGATTGGAGGAAGGGCCTTGCAGAGTTGAGACTCAAAACTCTGAATGTGGCTGGGTGCAATGGCTCATGCCTGTAATCCCAGCACTTTGGGAGACTGAGAAGGGAGGATAGCTTGAACTCAGGAGTTCGAGACCAGCCTGAGCAACAAAGTGAGATCCCATATCTACAAAAAATTTAAAAATTAGCCAGACATGGTGGTGGGCACCTGTGGTCCCAGTCACATGGGAGGCTGAGGTGGGAGGATCACTTGAGCCCAGAAGATGGAGGCTGCAGCAAGCTGTGTTCCTGCCACTGCACTCCAGCCGGGGCAACAGAGCAAGACTGTCTAAAAAAGGAAAACAACAACAACAAAAAGAACTCTGAAGGAAAGGGGCTACCAGCTGGTGTTGGTACCTCTCAGCGTTATGAAAAGGCTGATTCAGACAGTGCTGGCTCGGCCAGGCACGGTGGCTCACACCTGTAATCCCAGCACTTTGAGAGGCTGAGGCGGGTGGATCACTTGAGGTCAAGAATTCAAGACCAGCCTGACCAACATGATGAAATCCTTTCTCTACTAAAAATACAAAATTAGCCAGGTGTGGTAGCACATGACTGTAATCCCAGCTACTTCAGAGGCCGAGGCAGGAGAATCGCTTGAACCAGGGAGGTAGAGGTTGCTGTGAGCTGAGATCGTGCCATTGCACTCCAGCCTGGGCAACAAGAGTAAACTCTGTCTCAAAAAAGAAAAAAGAAAGTGCTGATGCCAGGGTGAAAGACCATTGCTGAGGTGATGATGGCAGAAAGAGCAAGCAAACGAAGCAGCAAGTCCCTTCCCCTCTTATCTTGCTGTCTAGTCTCCTAGCACTCTCCATTAATCAAACCTAATAGGAGGCCAGCTGAAAAAAGAGAAAAAGTTTACAGAATCTCAGCCTCAGTATCACAAAGCAGAGAGGGAGGAGAATTAGAATCAACAGACAATCAATTAATAACTGACAGATGCTCTCAGTGAACATTTATTAAATGAATTGATCAGTAAATGAATGAATGATATTGATCATTAGTGCTACCTAAGTTCAAGAGATCAGTGTGTGCAGGAAATAAGGTTCTTTGGGAGACTGTATTAGATACTGCTTAAGAGCATAAACTTTTGGATTAAGATAGTCCTAGGTTTAAATCCTAGTTACACCACTTATTATGTAGCTTTGGATAAATTACTCAACCTCTCTTATGTATCAGTCCACTCATCTCATATACCGAAATAATAATAGCACCTACCTGGTAGATGAGGATTAGGTAACCCATGTCATGAGTTTATTAGCACAGTGCCTAATATATTGAAGAGCCTGGTTAAAGGCAATTACTACAATTATTTCTGGGAGCAGATGGACTTGAATAGGGCTTTTAAAAATAGGTGAGATTTGAGCTGGGCATGGTGGCTCATGCCTGTAATTCTGGCAATTTGGGAGGCTGAGGCTTGAACCCAGGAGTTTCAGACCAGCCTGACAACATAGTGAGACCTCATTCTACAAAAAATAAATTTTAGAAAACTGGCCGAGTGTGGTGACTCATGCCTATAATCTCAGCTACTCAGGAGGCTGAGTGAAAGGATTGCTTGAGCCAGAGAGATTGAGACTGCAGTGAGCCATGATTGCGCCACTGCACTCCAGCCTGGGTGACAGAGTGAACCCTTGCTTCAAAATAATAACAAGAAGAATAAATTTTTAAAAGTAGGTGTGATTTGGATCTAATGAGAGGAAGTGAATAAATGCCTCTTGAGTCATGGGGAAGGAGGAGACCTGTTTTTACAGCCACATAGATAAATTAGAACCAGGAGGTAGAAGTTAAAAGAACACAGACTTTGATTCAGTCTAAGGAACAAGATGCCTGGAAAAAAATTTTCCTGACACTGCAAAGATTTAAACAAACACATGATTCTTCCATTGGAGTTGGAAGAGATCACCATAAAATTTACTTCTGAGGCTATGAACAAATGTTTCTATCATTCTAGGATAGAATAAAGAAGAGCAAAATATGAGAAAAGGATGTGTAAGACAAAAGTCTGCAAAAGCAAAGGGGAGTGAAGGGGAGGTAGAGAGTGGAAAGGAGGAGGAGGCTGAGGAGAAGGGAAGAGAGAGGGACACTGGAGTCAGAGGAGGAGTATGTGGAGAAAGGACAGGGAGAGGGGTGCACACGCGGAGAAAGAGGCGGAAGATAGCACAGAAGGAAACCAGGCAGTGGGAGGAGAAGGGGCCTGGACATAGGCTCTCACCTAAAGTACCGGCTGGGAGCCACATTGAGATAGAGGAAATGGATCTTCTTCAGGTATCTCTCTGTCTTCAGAGCAGTCATCACCTGGCTACCCAGGAAGGAAGTCTCAGGTGAGAAGCCAGTGCTGCTCTTTTGGAGGGTCTTTTCCCTGGGAACTTCATAGTCAAGCTGAGACCTGTATGACAAAAAGTCAGGAGAGAAAAGGCAGAGCAAAAAGGTCAAGTACCTTAGAGGGAGGCCTTGCCACTGTTGACTAGTGAAAGGAGGAGCTAGATCAGGTGCCTGAGGAGACCTGACATGGCATTGTCAGAGCCTGACTACCATCTATATTCAAAGATACCACATACTGGGCAAATATAGTGTATTATGCAACACAGTTAGGTAACAATATTGACACAAACATGTGTGTGAGCAAACTCTCCCTTTCTGATAAACAAATAATCATTCTGGATTGATTGTAATTACCGTGAAGTCAGTATTACACAATACTGTGTACAAATAATGGGAAGACTTTATTTTTGCAACTCATTGCTATGTAAGTCCACAGTACTGGACTTCCCCTCCCAGCTCAACCTTCTTAGCCTTTCATATCTAATATTCTATCTTTGATTCCATTATACATGCTTTCCAACCCTGAATGATCTCCATGCCTGTTACATTTTCTGCTCTTCCCCCACCATCACCCAACCTCTAGCTTCATATTCTTTCCTTTCCTGCCAAGATCTAATGGTGGCCCCCTCAAGCCTGCACCAATACGCTCATCCTCTTGCTCTTCTGCATTCTGGTCAAGAAAATTGGTATGGAAATTAGTTACCAATAACTCAAAAGGGAATGACTAATAATTTTTAGTCGGGGTGACCTGAGAGCGCACACAAAAAAACTCGGGAATGATTTAACTTAGACTTAGCCAGTCAGAATATACCAGTATCATTAACTGACCCAAACTTAGATCAACACAAATTTCCCCAGGGATAACACTGCAATCCTATTCTAGAATTCATATCAACAATATGGTTTATAACCTTTATAAATATGCCCTTGATGAACTGTTGTGTTAGATCAGGACATCTTAAATGGTATAATTGCTCTTATAGGTTCATTTTCTCAGCAAAGTCCTATATGATATGGTATATTCAGAAGATCACAAAACCAAGGACATTTGCTCCTCTACAGGTTCCTGGTGTCCAATCAGTTGTGGGCTCATTCTGCTCTGATGTCTTCACACAAGTCCTCAGGCAGCTACCTCTTTCAGGCCTCTCAAACTGCTATCCCTAACCCCATGCAAGCCCTGCTGAGCTCCCAGTTCCATCCCATTCTCTGTCTCCTTCCCTGCCTGGAGAAAGCTGAAGTTTTTAGCCATTAGCCAATTCCCTCAACCTCAGTTGCCTTCCCACACACTTATCTGTCCCCCAATTTCAGAGGAAGAGGTATCCTTTCTTCTCTGTAAGATTGATTCCTCCATCAGTGCTCTGGATCCCTTATTCTCTATGATATATTTTTAATCTACTCTTCTTGTTACCTTAATCTATTCGTTTAGTCTATGAATATTTATTGAGCACCTACTTTTCAAGCACTATGTTAAGGGCTATCAACATCTCTCCATAAAAAAAAAAAAAAAAAAAATTCCTACCCAGACACCAAAATTCTTTCAAGCTGCTGCCCTGCTATTTGTCTTTTTCCTTCAAGCTAAGCTTCACAAAAAAATTGTAAAATGCGATTTCCACTTCATCTTCCATTCACTCCTCAATGCACCACAATCTAGCTTCCTCCCCACAAAACTTAACCTCTTCCTTGTTACTACAGCCAATGAACATTTTCATTCTTCTTACTTGTCTCATTTAACATGTAATACTACTGACTGCTCCCTCCTCCTTGAAACTGTTTCACCTTCTAACCTGCGACAATGTTTTTGTTAATCTAATCTAGACCTGAACACTTCCCACAGGTACTTTCCCCTAACTACACACACATTCTCATTCTCTCTCTCTCTCTCTCTCTCTCTCTCCCCCCCCCCACCCCACCCCTAGAGGAGCAGCCAGGCAAAAGACAGTATTCTTTTGTTTTATAGCACTTATTACAATTTGTAATTATATTTTACTTGTTATCAACTTAACTATCTCTCCCTAACTAAACTGTAATACCTCAAGGGAAGGGATTGAGTCTGTCTCATTCACTTCTGTATCCCTAGAATCTTACAGTTCCTAATAAATGTAGCTATCCAACACTTATTAAATGAATGAATGCCTGGGAAGCCACTCCTGGAGAACATAATGCAAATGAAGCCATATTAGCTAGACCTTAGAGGTTTACTGCCAGGTTCAAAGGTAGGACAAAGAACTTGATCCCTTCCCAACCTCTCAGCCCATGCCAATTCAGTTAAGTTCCCCTAGGAAACGAAACTTGTACTCAGGGCACAGGGCAGCTCTTTGAAAAAGGAAAAGATTCCGATAGGCCTACCATAAATTTGTGGCATTGGCCACCTTCCATCAGCACCCCAGGAGCCTACCTATCTATCCAACATTAGGCTTTAATGGAAAGACTTCACCCAGCCATAAACTTACAGCAAAAACTGCGGAAGTCAAGCTTAATTAAAGGTAAAACTAGCCTTCTTCCCAAACAGTAAATGTGCCACAGACAGCTGCAAAGCATTGTCTAGAAAATGAGGTCAGAGGACAAGAAGAATTCCAAGACTAAAGTTAAAGAACTCTCTTGGGCGCGGTGGCTTATGCCTGTAATCCCAGCATTTTGGGAGGCCAAGGTGGGCAGATCACTTGAGACCAGGAGTTGGAAACCTAGCCTGGCCAACGTGGCGAAACACTGTCTCTACCCAAAATACAAAAATTAGCCGGGCATGGTGGCATGAGCCTGTAATCCCAGCTACTCGGGAGGCTGAGGCAAAAGAATCACTTGAACCTGTGAGGCAGAGGTTGCAGTGAGCCAAGACCAGGCCACTGCACTCTAGCCTGGGCGACAGAGTGAGACTGTTTCAAAAAAAAAAAATCTACAGTTAAAGAACGCTGAGAAGAGAAGGTCTCTGTAAGCATTCTGAAATCCTGTAGAGAGCTCTGCCAGCCAGATATTTTTAAAAAGAAAAAAACAGGGCTGGGCGCAGTGACTTACGCCTGTAATCCCAGCACTTTGGGAGGCAGAGGTGGGCGGATTATGAGGTCAGGAATTCGAGACCAGCCTGGCCAACATAGTGAAACTCCGTCTCTACTAAAAATACAAAAATTAGCTGAGTATGGTGGCACATGCCTGTAGTCCCAGCTACTCAGGAGGCTGAGGCAGGAGAATCACTTGAACCCGGGAGGTGGAGGTTGCAGTGAGCCGAGACCACACCATTGCACACCAGCCTGGGCAACAGAGTGAGACTCCATCTCAAAAAAAAAAAGAAACAAAAGAAAAAAATATCACTCAAGGGGCCAGGGTGCCCACATTGGCAGGACAAGAAGACTCTGGAAGGGTCAAAATGAAATTCTATCCAGTAGTGCTGCCAACTCCACTCTGCCTTGGAGCTGTTTTAACTTACATACATGTGGTAAGGACACTCAGACATGCATTCCCTAGGGGTACCTTGAGGGAAAGACCCAGCATCCAGGAATCAACTCACGGTAGGCCTGGGCAATGTTAAGTGATTATGAATGAATTACAGAAAAAGAATTAAGGAGACTTCTGGCATCATCTAAGAAAGAAGCCTGGAAACTGAAAAGTGAAGCTGTTATTCTAAAGCTTTGGCTGCCTCATAGCTGACTTCTGATTTTCATTAATTTCTGTATTTCTCCATGGGGATTAACACTAACACCACTGGGTTTATTTTGCAGAGAAAAAGGAAGAGGAAAGTAGCCTCACACTAGCTTTGCGTGGAGTTGGGTTAATCCCTATGATCAACAGAGAGCTGGATCTAAATTTCCAAGTCACCCTACAGGCACCCATAAAACAGCTCCTTTTTCTCCTCTGCTCAAAGCCCTAGACTCAGTCCCTCACTTACCTGGTCTCTTTTCTTCCAACAGGCTCCTCCTCTGCATTGTCAGTGTCACTGCTTTCATACTGTACAGGGATGTCCGTTGCCAGTGCCAAGGGAAGGAGACTAAGTCCATCCAGCCACACAGCCTCTTCTAGGGCCACCTGAGCACCAACAATGCCCAGGCAGTGCTGTAGCTCGGGTAGTGTCAATGGTCGCAGCCAGGTGGCCAGCTCCTCCTTTACTTGCTGCCTACTCCACCGGGCCTGCACAAAAGGGCAAGCTGGGCATGGGGGCCTGTGATGGAGCCTCTGCTTCTGGGGACAGCAGTCAGCATGGGAAGCACTGTCTAACAAAGAGCTGTCTGGAGGAAAGGCTTGGTTAATGGCACCTAGCAGGTCCAGATGGAGGTGGGTTTGGACCCAGGGTGCCCAGCAGTACAGCTGCTCCAGGAAGGGCAGCAAATCAAGGTGGCCAACTAGCAACTCACGATATGGAGGCAGCAGACCCAGTACTGCATGCAGATAGTGCCAAGCTGCAGGGCTACTGTCCTGCAACACAGCTGAGAACAGAGTTCGGAGCTCAGCTAGCAGGAGTTCCAGCACTGTGGGCTGCTCTGACTCAGTCGCTGGCTTCACGAACTGCCTCTGTTTCTGCTGACGGGCCAAGGGCTCTTCTTTGCTGTCCAAGACACATATGGAGTGCCAAGACTTAAGGGCATCAGATGATGTCTCATCAGAAGACAAACCTACCCTCTTCTCCTCTGGGACCATGAGGAGCTGGGCATTCAACTGCTGCCGAAGTGACCTTGCCCACAGCTCAGGCTCCAACTGCCAGTTCCAGGATGCCAGATGCCGGGCCTCACCTGCATGGGCCAGCCCAGGAGAGGGGCCAGAGAAGGGACCTCAGGTTCTGGGCAGGGGATGGTCAGAGTCAATGGGGTTAGGAGGAAGAAAAGACCTGGGACAGGGAAATAGATGGAGCTACAGAGCAGAGCCAGACCAGCAGAGAGCCTTTCCTGAGACCCTCAGGCCCTCCCTACTGCTTCCCCAAAGACTCTGGTAAGGAGCAGGCCTAAGAAAGAGGTGAGAACCCTCCTGGCAGAAGAGCTCCTTCTTACCTCCCAATACCCTGTCCCCCTCACCTGGCCTAGGGGATTTAGGAGGCAAGGCAAGGGAAGAGAGCCCGATCTTCTGATGAGGTTTCATGGAAGAGTGCCTGCTGAAGCAGTGAATGAACTTAGACTTGAGTTCCAGTCCGAGGCTCACCCTAATCATAGCCACCCATACACGGAGAGACTGGCACACACACGTGCAATCACCTGAAAAGGCAAACTGACACACCGACAGAGCTCACTCTGAACCTCAGTCACAGCAGGAAATCTGCACTCCAGCTGGCGATCGCCTGAAAAACGGGTTAACAGGTCGTCACTCAGAGGCAGCAAAGCCCCAGTCCCATGACGTCTTCGCCCACAGGCTAAGGAGGTCGTGAAGACAGAAAGCCAAGGAGCAGGCACGGCAAATGACGGTCAGGATGCGGGTAGGGGAAGACGTTAAGAAGGGGCAAAGGAGGGGGGCTGGGAACGCGGGGAAGAGGAGGCAGCCTCTGTGGGAGGGGGTCCTGAGCGCAGGGGCGAGAGCGGATCCTGGGGAACAAAGAGAAACGGATCCCGAGCCGAGGACTCACCCCGCAACTCCACCCGCACCCAGCAGTTAGAACCGTTACAAGATCCCAGAAGGACTGAGTCTTTACCAGGAGCATCCGGGGGAGCCAGAAAGAGGAGGGGCCAGGGTCCGATATGGGCGGGGCCGAGAGGGGAGAGCCCGAGCCAGGAGGGGCCGAACCAGGCCGAACCTGTGGGCTGAGGCTTGCCTGGGACAGGGACCTGCAGGGGACCAGGCCGGGTCTGAACGTGCAGCACAATTGACTCAGGAGACTAGCAATCCAGAGGGTGTCGTAAGCAGGTGTTTATATCTATACAGTGTCTAAACTAGTGCCAGGTCTTTGGTATGTCTTTGGTACTTCCCCATCCTCACCCCCAACGTATCCATCTACCCTATCCCACCTCCCCACAAGAAGCCCGAATAAAACAAAATTCTTGATCTCAAGGAGTTCAACATCTATTTGGCACAGGGGGAGGGATTTTGGGGGGGGAGAGCTTATGGAGGGGCTGATTTTTAAAAATTAAGTTGAATGAGGCCGGGCGCGGTGGCTCACACCTGTAATCCCAGCACTCTGGGAGGCCGAGGCGGGTGGATCACGAGGTCAGGAGATCCAGACCATCCTGGCTAACACGGTGAAACCCCATCTCCACTAAAAATACAAAAAAATTAGCCGGGCGTGGTGGCGGGCACCTATAGTCCCAGTTACTCCGGGAGGCTGAGGCAGGAGAATGGCGTGAACCCGGAAGGTGAGATTGCCCCACTGCACTCCAGCCTGAGCGACTGAGTGAGACTCCGTCTCAAAAAAAAAAAAAAAAAAAAAAAAAGTGAATGATTAAAATAAAAAAAAACAAATTCAGCCCCACCTCTCCTCTGAAATCCAGATTAGTATATCCAACTGCCTACTTAATGTCTCCACTTGGAGAGCTTATAGGTATCTCAAACTTAAAATATCCAAAAGCAGGCTCCTAACCACCCTCTCCCCACCAAAGAAATGCTGCTTCTTTCACTGTCTTTCCCACCTCAGTCAATGGCAAATCCATCCTTTCTGGTTTCTTACATCAAAACCCTGGAGTCAGCTTTGAGACCTCTTCCAAACCCCTTCTCTACCCCTCTTTCTCTCTCTCTCTCTCTCTTTCTCTTTCTCTCTCTCTCTCTCTCCCCCCCCCCCCCCCCCGTAAGTAATCCTTCAGGAAATTCTGTTGGTTGTACCTTCGGAATATATCCAGAATCCAACTATTTCCCACCATCTTAAGTATGACAACCTTGGTCTATGCTGCTATCATTTCTCACCTGGGTTTTCCACAGCCTTCGAACTGTTCTCCTTGCCTCAAACCCTTCTCATGCTTCTCATCATTGCCCCTATAATCTATTCTTTTTAGAGCAGCCAGTGATCCTTTTCAAATATAGGCCGATCCTATGACTCCTCTGCTCAAAGCTCACTAATGCCCCCTTATCTAATTCCTTCAACTGAAGGCCAAAGTCCTATCATGGCCTACAAATTGCTGATAACTGCCTGCTACCTCTATAGCCTTCTCTCTCCATATTCACACTCTACTACCGCTGTGCCTGCATCACACCAGACATACTCCCACCTCACAGACTACACACATGCTGTGCTGTCTGCTTATGTATCAGTTTGGAGATACTCAAGTTATGATTGTTATTTTTCTGTAGAGACAGGGTCTCACTATGTTGCCCAGGCTGGTCTCGAGCCCTGGCCTCTAGCAATCCTCCCACCTCAGCCCCCTAAAGTGCTGGGATTACAGGTGCGAGCTATCATGCTTGGCCGTGATGGTTCATTTTATTTGTCAACTTGACTGAGCTAAGAGATGCTCAGATAGCTGGTAAAGCATTATTTCTGGGTGTGTCTTTGAGGGTATTCCTGGAAGAGATTAATATTTGAATAGGTAGACTAAGTAAAGATCATCCTCACCAATGTGGATGGACATTGTACAATCTGTTGCCTAAACAGAATTTAAACAGACAGCTGGTGGATTTGCTGTTTTAGCTGAGACATTCACCTTCAGTCCATGGACATCAGTGCTCCTGCTTCTCAGGCCTTCAAACTTGGACTGAATTACACCACCAGATTTCCTGGTTCTCTAGTTTGTAGACAGCAGATTGTGGGACTTCTCAGCCTATCAGTTCTGTTTCTCTGGAGAACCCTCACTAATACACAAGTTTTCTGGAGCTGCGTAACAAGTTATAACAAACTAAGCAGCTTAAAAACAACAGCTACGCCGGGCGCGGTGGCTCAAGCCTGTAATCCCAGCACTTTGGGAGGCCGAGACGGGCGGATCACGAGGTCAGGAGATCGAGACCATCCTGGCTAACACGGTGAAACCCCGTCTCTACTAAAAAATACAAAAAACTAGCCGGGCGAGGTGGCGGGCGCCTGTAGTCCCAGCTACTCGGGAGGCTGAGGCAGGAGAATGGTCTAAACCCGGGAGGCGGAGCTTGCAGTGAGCTGAGATCCGGCCACTGCACCCCAGCCTGGGCGACAGAGCAAGATTCTGTCTCAAAAAAAAAAAAAAAAAAAACAAAAAAAAAAAAAAAAAAAAAACAACAGCTACTTAGTATCTCACAGTTCTGTAGATCAGATGTCCAGCATGACTTGACTGGATTCTCTGCTCAGGGTATCATAAGCCTGAAGTCAAGATGTTGACCGGGCTACTCATCTGGTGGCTCTAGCGGGTGGGGGGTGTGGGGGTATCCCCTTCCAAGCTCTTATGGTTGTTGGCAAGATTCGGTTCCTTGCAGTTGTAAGACTGATGTCCCTGTTTTCTTCATGGCCATTAGCCAGGAGCCACTCTCAGGTCCTAGGGGCCACCTGTCTTCCTTGACATGTGGTTCCTCCATTTTCAAGCCAACAATAGTGCCTCAAACCCTTCTTATGCTTCACACTTTTCTGATGTCCCCTTCTGTAACCATAAAGAAAACACTCTGCTTTTAAAGGGCTCATGTGGCTCATGTGATTAGATCAGGCCCACCCAGACAATCGCTCTTACAGTCAACTATGCCATATATTATAATCTAATCACGTAAGTAAAATTTGTCATATTCACAGTCCCATGGAATATGCAGGATATACTAGGGAGATATATACTAGAGAGCAGGAAATCTCAGAGACAGTGGTCCCCAACCTTTTTGGCACCATGGACCAGTGCAGTGGAAGACAATTTTTCCACGGACCAGGGGAGGGGTTAATGGTTTTGGGATGATTCAAATGCATTACATTTATTGTGAGCTTTACTTATTTTATTATTGCATTGTAATATATAATAATTATACAACTCACCATAATATAGAATCATTGGGAGCCCTGAGCTTGTTTTCCTGCAACTAGATAATCCCATCTGGGGGTGATGGGAGACAGTGACAGATCATCAGGCATTAGATTCTCATAAGGAGCATGCCACCTAGCATGTGCCATTCACAATAGGGTTCATGCTCCTATGAGAATCTAATGCCACCACTGATCTGACAAGAGGCAGAGCTCAGGTAATAATGTGAGTGATGGAGAGTGGCTGTAAATACAGATGAAGCTTCATTTGCTCACCCACCACTCACCTCCTGCTATGTAGCCTGGTTCCAAACAGGCCATGACTGGTACCAGTCTGTGGCCTGGGGGTTGGGGACACCAATCTAAAACTTCTACCTACCACACAAATGCTGTAATAAAAAGACCCAAAATATCATGGCTTAAACATGATAGGTTTTTTCTCTCATATAACCATCCAAATATAAATACTCTGAGGCTAACATGGTAGCCTTTAGTTGTTCTGCCTTCTCGAAGGAAGTAGTTCTCATCTTTAAGGTCCAAAGTAATTTACCACCATGTGCCGGGTCCCATCCCAACTAGTGAGATGGAGAGAAAAGGAAAGAAGGCATACCCTTTCTTTTAAGGGCACAGCCTGGCAACTGCATACATCAATCACATGACCAAACCTAGCTGTAAGGAAAGCTACAAAATCTAATCTTTATTTTCAGTGGTCATATGCCAAAAGAAAATTTAGAGGTTCTTTTCGTAAAGAAAGAGGGAGACAGTGGATACTAGGGGACCACTAGTGGCTTACACAACTAGTTGAACAGTAGAAGAGTGAACACTTCTTCAAGATGCTCTCAAGGCTTACTCTTTCATTTTAATTCTCTGCTCAAATGTCACCTTATTAGTGAGTTCTTCCCTAACTGCCCAACAGAAAATAGCAACTCTCTCCCCAACATTCTTATCCTCTTTATCTGCATTACTTCTCTCCATAGCACTTATTACCATTTCATATAAACACTTATTTATTTCCTATTTCCCCTAACTAGAAACATAAGCTCCATGGTAGCAGAGATTCTGATTGCTGCCTACTCTATCCCCAGCTCCTATACTAGGCACCATGAGTACGTGATCAGAAAATATTCGTGGAAAAAAATACATGAATGTATAACAATCTTCATTTGTGAGTAAGAAGATAGGCTCTGGAATCAGACTGCCTGGATTGAAATCCTAACTTCATCACTTACTAGTCATGGGATATTTTACCTCAGTTTCACTTTTTGAAAATGAAGATAATAATGTCTACCTTATAGTATTGTTGTGAGGATTAAGTGAATTAATGCACACAAAATGCTTTAGAATAGAGCCTGGTAAGTAGTTGACATTTGATATAATTGTTAAGTGTTTGATTGTTATTCATTTTGACATAACCGTGAACAAGACAAAGGATTCAGTGAGGGCATGAATAAAGAGCATGGACAACTCTTTCATAAAAGGGCAAGGAGGAGTACCTGAGTCACAATAGGCCTGAAACAAGGAAAAGGTGGGTGCAGTGGCTCATTCCTGTAATCCCAAAACTTTGGGAGACTGAGGTAGAAGGATCACTTGAGCCCAGGAGGTTAAAGCTGCAGTGAGCCGTGATCACACCACTGCACTCCAGCCTGAGCGACAGGGCAAGACCCTGTCTCAAAAAACAAAAACAACAACAACAAAACAAAATCAAAGCTCTTCAGACAAAGACAGAAAGGATTTCTGTTCAGTAAGCTCTGCTGAACCCTCAACACTGCCTAAAACCCTGTTTCTTTTGTCAGTTCACTCCTCCATTCTGGGCAATGAGTATTTCAAACCTCTTGTACTCTCTCATCTTCCATTTCCTTCTGCTTTATTCTCAGATGATGACTTTATCTTCTATTTGAAAAAAGGAGATGCTGTATTATCAATTAGCATTCTCCAGAGAAGCAGAATCAATAATATGCATTCATATAAAGAGATATATTTTAAGAAATTGGCTAACACATGTGTGGGGGCTGGTAAGTGTCCAAAATCTGTAGGGCAGGCTGGCATGATAGAAACTCATGCAGAAGTTAATGATGCAGCCTTATTTTTTCCTCTTAATTTTTTTAAATTTTTACTTTTTTAGAGACAAAACCTCACTCTGTTGCCCAGGCCGGAGTGCAGATCATAGCTCAGTGAAACCTTGAACTCCTGAACTCAAGCAATCTTTCCATCTTGGCCTCCCAAAGCATTCGGATTACAAGTGTGAACCACTGCACCTGGCCTGATGCTGGAGTCTTGAGGCAGAATTTCTTCTTCTCTGGGAAACCTCAGTTTTACTCTGAAGGCTTTCAACTGACCCACATTATCAAGAGTAATCTCCTTTATTTAAAGTCAACTAAGTGTAGATGTTAACCATACCTATAAAAATGCCTTCACAGTAACACCCAAATTAGTGTTTGATTAAATAACTGGGTACTATAGCCTAGCCAAGTTGACACACAAAACTAACCATCACATGCTATTTAAAAGGAATTCTCAGGGCCGGGTGTGGTGGCTCACACCTGTAATCCCAGCACTTTGGGAGGCCGAGGCAGGCGGATCATGAGGTCAGGAGATCGAGACCATCCTGGCTAACACAGTGAAACCCCATCTCTACTAAAAATACAAAAAATTAGCCGGGCATGGTGGCCGGTGCCTGTAGTTCTAGCTACTCAGGAGGCTGAGGCAGGAGAATGGTGTGAACCTGGGAGGCGGAGCTTGCAGTGAGCAGAGATGGCGCCACTGCGCTCCAGCCTGGGCGACAGAGTGAGATTCTGTCTCAAAATAAAATAAAATAAAATAAAATAAAATAAAATAATAAGATTAAATAAAATAAATAAAATAAAATAAAAGGAATTCTCGCAATCTCCAAATGCCAAATTTTAAAAACATTTAGATCTGCTCTTATCCATTCCTCCCTCCTTCCTGTTACCAATTAGAGATGCTCTTTTTCTCTCTAAAGGCAAGTTCTATACATTTGTTCTGGGACTATTCTTTCTTGCTTCCTTTCACTCAACAAATATTTACTAAGTATCAACTGCATCAGGCACTGTTTTCAGTGTTTGGTTATATCAGTGTACAAAACAATGTTCAGTTATATCAGTGTACAAAACAGAAACAGTGACAAAAATTCCTGAGTTACAGAGCTTACATTCCAGTGGGAGAGACAGATAATAAAGAATAAAATGACACTTTGGAAGGCTGAGGCAGGCAGATCACAAGGTCAGGAGATTGAGACCATTCTGGCTAACATGGTGAAACCTCATCTCTGCTAAAAATACAAAAAACTAGCTGGGTGTGGTGATGGGTGCCTGTAGTCCCAGCTACTTGGGAGGCTAAGGCAGGAGAATCGCTTGAACCTGGGAGATGGAGGTTGTAGTGAGCCGAGATCAAGCCACTGTACTCCAGTCTGGGCAACAGAGCGAGACTTCATCTCAAAAAAAAAAAAAAAAAAAAAAAAAAAAGAATAAAATGAATAAACTTACATAGCATGTGAGAAGTGATATGTGCTATGGAAAAAAACAAAGCAAAGGGAATCAGGAATGTCTAAGGGGAGTATGGGCTACCATTTAAATAGGATAATCAGAGTAAGCCTTAATAAAAAGGTGACATCTGAGCAAAGACTTGAAGGAAAGGAAGACAGACCTTCTCCCTGTCTTTTGTCTGGTTTGTTTTATTATTTTGAGACAGGGTCTTGCTCTGCCACCCAGGCTGGAGGGCAGTGAGGTGACCACGGCTCACTGTAGCCTCAAATCTCCCGAGGTCAAGCAATCCTCACACCTCAGTCTCCTAAGTAGCTGGGACTAGAGGCATGTGCCACCATGCCCAGTATATTTTGGGTTTTGTAATTTTTTTTTTTTTTTTTTTGTAGATATGGGGTCTCACTATGTTCCCCAGGCTGCTCTCAAACTCCTGGGCTCAAGCAATCCTCCCGCCTTGGCCTCCCAAAGTGCTGGGATTATAGGTGTGAGTCACCATGACAGGCCTGTCTGGTTAATTTTAATTCATCCTTTGGGTTTCAGCTTCAAAATCACTTCCAGTGAAGCTCTCCTTCATCCCTCAAACAGAAAAAGTTTGCACTACTGTATGTTTCCATTACAAGATACATTTCTTCTTTATAACATTCATCACAGTTGTGATTACTGGTCCTATATTAACCTTCACATAACTACGTTAAGTTCCAAGAGAACACGGATTGAATGTTCTTGTTCAGCTCTGTATCTGCAGGGCTTATGCTAAAACTGGTAAAACCAGTCACTCAAATATCTGTGGAATATGTGAATATATGATGAATGTGGGGCATACCCAGAAAAGGAAAAACAGAATCTCTATTACATGTAACTAAGCTAATTCCTAACTAATCAAAAGGGGTCCAGACTCAAGACAAAAAGCTATTAGGAAGCACTCTGTTGAGCCTGTATCTCTGTGCTGGAGCTGGAGGGACTCCTTTTTTAAAAATTAAATTAAAAAAATGTTAAAGTGTAACAACAACAAAAGCTGTTAGGAGACTGCTGCTGTAATCTGTGTAAGAGCTGATAAAATTTTAAGGGGCCAGGTGCAGTGGCTCACACCTGTAATCCCAGCACTTTGGGAAGCCGAGGCAGGTGGATAACCTGTCAGGAGTTTGAGACCAGCCTGACTAACATGGTGAAACCCCATCTCTACTAAAAATACAAAAAGTAGCTGGGTGTGATGATGGGCACCTGTAATCCCAGCTGCTTGGGAGGCTGAGGCAGGAGACTTGCAAGGCGAGGCAGAGGTTGCAGTGAGCTAAGATAGCATCATTGCACACTAGCCTGGGCAGAGCGAGACTCCACCTTAAAAAAAAAAAAAAAAGAAGAGCTGATAAAACTTTGGTTAATGTAATAACAATGAAGATGGAGAGAAGGAAAAGGGTTCAAGAGATATTTAAGCAGAACTATAGGACTTAGAAATTAGATGGAAACTATGGAAACTAGAATGGCAGAGTGATTTGCTCCAGATGGGGTCTTTTAGATGTTGACTGATCTGTGACTTTATTAAGTGTAGAAGATACCACCTACCGAGATTTTGGGTGTAAAACATCTTTAAATCATTGACATAACATCAAAGGTTAGATGTGCAGGTTCACTTCTGTCTCTTCTGATAAAAAGCCTTTCTCTTAGTTATATTAATAGTAAATTGAGCTGGGAGGAGATTCAAAGATGTTCATTCAACAAATATTTGTTGAGCACACATTATATGCCAAGCACTGTGATAAGGATACAATGGTGAGCAATACAGTCATGGACTCTGACTTTATGAGGTATATAATGAAACACCATTAAAAGCACTACACACCGGCTGCTTGCTTTGCTCCATGCCTCCCCGATGAAGCCCCTGTCATAGCTGCCGCCAAGCCTGCCACCACCACCTCTGAGCAGAAGATGACTGTGCCACCCAAGTATGCCAATCTTGGCAAATCTGCCAGGAATGTCTTCACTAAGGGCTATGGATATGGCCTAATAAAACTTGATTTGAAAACAAAATCTGAGAATGCATTGGAATTTGTAAGCTTAGGCTCAACCAACACTGAAATTCACTAAGGCAGTCTGGAGACCAAGTACAGATGGACTGAATATGGCCTGATGTTTATGAAGTGAAACACACAACACTAGGACTGAGATTACTGTGGAAGATCATCTTGCAAGTGGACTGAAGCTGACCCTTGATTCATCCTTGTCACCTAACACTGGGGGAAAATGCTAACATCAACACCAGGTACAAGCAGGAGCACATCAACCTGGACTGTAACCTGGATTTTGACATCGCTCGGCCTTCAATCTGGGGCGCTCTGGTGCTGGGTTACAAGGGTGGCTGGCTAGCTACCAGATAAATTTTGAGGCTGCAAAATCCTGAGTGACCCAGAGCAACTTTGCGGTTGGCTACAAGTCTGATGAACTCCAACTTCACACTAATGTGAAAATGGGACAGTTTGGTGGCTCCATTTATCAGAAGGTAAATAACAAGTTGGAGATCACTGTCAATTTTACCTGGACAGCAGGAAACAGTAACACTGATACAGTTTGTCTGTGTCCCCACCCAAATCTAATCTTGAATTATGGTTCCCATAATTCCCATGTGTTGTGGGAGGGACCTGGTGGGAGATAACTGAATCATGGGGGCAGTTTCCCCATACCGTTCTCATGGTAGTGAATGTCTCACGAGATCTGATGGTTTTATTAGGGGAAACTCCTCTCACTTGGCTCTCATTTTCTCTCCTGCCTACCACCATGTAAGATGTGACTTTCGCCTTCCACCACAATGGTGAGGCCTCTGCAGCCACGTGGAACTGTGAGCCCATTAAATCTTTTTCTTTATAAAATACCCATTCTCAGGTATATCTTTACCAGCAGTGTGAAAACGGACTAATACAAACACTCACTTTGGAATACCCAAGTATCTGATCAACTCTGACACCTCCTTCTTGGCTAAGTGAACAACGCTCGCCTAATAGGTTTAGAATACACTGAGACCCTAAAGCTAGGTATCAAAATGACACTGTCAGCTGTCCTGAATGGCAAGAATAACAATGCCGGTGGTTACACACTAGGTCTGGAACTGAAATTTCGAGCATAAATACTGTACAATTATTTATTTTTACATTATTTTGCAGCAGAGCTACCTTTAGAATTTAGTGTATCTTTTACTGTATGCTTGGGATGCAAGCATTGCTAAATGTTAGACTTCCAGGCTAAGTATGTTAGATTTCCAGGCTAAAGATAATTCAGTTTTAAAATGTTACCCTTTCAGAGATAGAGAAGAAACCCAATTCCAAAAAACGTCCTTTCAGGTATAGACTTGGAGAGGCAACTTGGTGGCCCCTCCTCAGAAGCCAGTTTTCTTTTTTATCTAGAAATGACTGTACGTGGAAGTTGGTAATATGTAGGCATTTTGTAAATTCATATTGAGTAAATGAATGAAATTGTGACTTCCTGAGAATTGAACCTTGGTTTCCTAACCCTAATTAATGATAGGCTTGTTGCTTGATGGTGTGTGCAAACTCACTTGAAAGAGACTCTTTTAGACAGATCTTCGTGATCTTTCCACCCCAGTTAATCATCACCTCTTTTACACCAAAATGTCTGCAGGGTGTGGTAACTGTTTGTTTTGTGCCATTCTGGGGTAAAGAGGGTAGATGTGATGAAGCCAATAATTCAGGACTTAATTCCTTCCCATGCCGTGGTTTTGTGCCCTTCCACCAGAATATGAAATAGCTTCCACGAGTTCCAGATATAAGCTTGGAAGAATCACATGGTGATAACACTCAGAATCTAAATTGGACTTCTGTTGTATTCTCACCACTCAATTTATTTTTTAGCAGTTTAATGGGTGTATTTTAGAGTCTTCCATTTTGTGTGAATTTAGATCCTCCCCTTCAAATGCTGTAATTAACATCATTCAAAGTAAAATTTGAAAAATATATTGAAAAAAGTGTGATATACCAAAAGCATGAGGAATTATGGGAGCTGGAGTCTGGGAAAGAGTTATCTGAGGAAATAGTAACTAGGATCTCAAGAATGAGTAGATAAAGGCAGAAAGCATTGTAAGCCAGGAAACAGCACATACAAAGGCCTTGAGATGAAACAGCATATGACAATTTAGAGGAAGCGAAAGAAGGCCAGTGTGGCTACAGCACAGAAGGAAAGAGTGAAGTGTGATTTAAATAAATTCAGCAAATAGTATTGACAGTCCATTGTTACTGATAAGATAAAGCTGGAAGTAGACAGAGGCTGGATCATGCAGGCCTTTGTAGGTCATATTTAGAATCTCAGTTTTTATCCTAAGAATGGGAAGCTATTACAAAGATTAAGCATTAGTTTTTATTTTATGGCTTGAGTGAAGAAAAGATTGAAGGGATACAAAGTGTGTATCGGAAGCGCAGCAACTGCAGTAATCCTGGTGGGAGATTACGGTGAGGGTGGAGAGAGGTAGTGAGAATCCAGGGATATTTAGAAATGTAAACTCATAAGATTTGGCAATTGAGTGATAGGAGAAAAAGGGAAATGCCTTCTATCTTCTCCAACTGGATGAGTACCAGGCATAGGATAGTTTATTAGGAAATATGTTGAATTTGGGATGTTTTTGAGATACTTAAGTGGAGATGTCAAACAGCTTGGAGGAGATCTGGAAGTTACCAGTAACTGAAGTTCAGAGTGGGGAAGAAACTGTCCTAGGAAAATTAGACTGAGAAGAACAGGACCTAGAAAAACTTTTAGATTTAAAGGCTGGGAGGAGGATGAGCCTGCAAAGGAGGCTAGGCAGCTGTGGTCAAAGAGGTAGTAGTAAAACCATGACAGTACAATAAGACACCAGTGGAAGAGTATCAATGATAAGAAACTAGAAAATTATACCAAATGCTACTGAAAAGTGAGGTAGTGAGGACTGGGAAATAACCACTGGATTCACCGATAGGAAGGTGATCACCAAGGTGACCTTGGTAAGAACCATTTCAATAGAATGAGGGTTGTAGAAGTCAAAATGGACTGGGTTGAGGAATGCAAATGGAAAATGACTCGTAATATGGAGAGGCCCAAACTATCTGTTTTGAGAAGTTTAACTGTAAAGTAGAAAAGATGGAAGCATAACTGGAGGGGAAATGAGATATGAAGTGGTTTATTAACAGGGGAGTCTTTAGCATGTTTAAACACTGATGAGAAGAATTCAGTAAAGTGGAAGTCAAAGATCCACCAAGAGGGAAGGACTAAGATTCTGAGAACAGGAATAAGCACTGGCCTTAGACAGAGGTATGCTTGCCTTGTTTAGACAAGAGAAACAATGATGCATATGTGTGGGTAAGTAAGTTGGAGGATGTTGAGAGAATTACCGATACCTTCTACTTTTGTCTATGAGGTAAGAAACAGTTACTTGCATAACGTGAAGATAATGGTGCGGGGGAGTGACAAGAGATTTAAGAATGTTGGTTTGAGATAGTTATTGCAGGGAAAAGTTAAAATGACTAGAAAAATCTAGGACTATGGGGCTGAGACTACATTTGAAGCTGATAACCATGGATTCATAGTGATATAAATTTCTCCACAGTTGTTTCCTTGGGTGGCATTTAGCTGTCCAAATGCAGGCACAGATAAGTTTCACTTTATTTAAGGGTTCAAAAAGAGATGAAAGGCAAGGAAATTCAACCTATTGCACGAAAACCACTAGTTTAAGCTATACAGCAATCTAAAGAAGGAAGGTACTAATGCAAAGTAGAAGCATTGGTTGCAGTGAAATCAGAGAATGATGGAATAGTTCAATAAACCAAGTGGAAGGAATATGGTCAATAAATAAGGTGCAAGTATTTTGAACATAGAGCAGTTTGTGGTGATGATAATGGCCAAGACATGACAAACGGAGTGAGTGGCCAAGACAGAGTGGAAATCATCAGAGATTGGGCCAAATAACTAAGAGACAAAACACCAAATAAAGTGTCTATGTAAATGTTAAAATATCAAGGAGTGGATAGGAAGACCAAGGGCTAGCTATTTAGAGTAAAGTAGCAGCATAGTAGTACTAAATGAGAGTGGCAGACAAGTAATGAGAGGGTTGTATGGATGAACAGCCTCAAAAGAATAAGGCTTTGCAAAGGAGTGGGCAGTTCTGAAGTCACAATGGCAAGAACACCAAAGTATCTCCAATGTTTATGTTTATGATAATATGATAAAACTTGTCAACATCTATTCTTTAGTGCTGTGCTTGGAATATCACATTGCTCCCATTATGCCAATGGCTATCACTTTATGGCAAGACCTGAGGACCAGGTTATGGAAGGCAGAGTGGTAGGAATAAAGTTTTTCTCCTTAACATTAAACATTTTTAGAAACAGGAAAGAACCAGGGCAAGAGATTGACATTTTAAGAAAGGGATTAAGAGAGAGGTCAGACTGAGGGACACTTGTTTTTTCATGCCTAGCGGCAGGTTAAGTACAGACAGAAGCTCTCAAAGTTCAAAGAGCAAAGGCTTTAGAGTCAGACAGATCTATGCTCCTAGCTCTTTTTTAGCAATTACTATTATGTGACATGGAAGGACAAGAGCACAGATAATTCACAATGGAAGTTGATTCCAAGGATACACACACATGTTGATGTGGAAGGGTCCTCTCACCAGCAGCACAGTATCACAGGTCCCATCCTCCTGTCTTCTGGAAGTTAAGAAGTTCAAACCTGTTTTACTTGCATTTATATTTCCCAAGGACAGAATGCCACTCAGTGGGTAAGGTCCTGGTCAGCAACTTTTACCTTCCTAACATCTCTGTTCAAGAGATGGCAGCTAAATGGGGCAAAAAACATGATTGGAACCACTTTTCTCAATAAGACAATTTGTATAGGCCGGCAGCAGTGGCTCATGCCTGTAATCCCAGCACTTTGGGAGGCTGAGGTGGGCGGATCATAAGGTCAGGAGTTCAAGACCAGCCTGACCAATATAGTGAAACCCCATCTCTACTAAAAATACAAAAAAATTAGTTGTGGCACATGCCTGTAATCCCAGCTACTTGGGAGGCTGAGGCAGGAGAATTGCTTGAACCCGGGTGGCAGAGGTCGTGGTGAGCCTAGATCGCGCCAATGCACTCCAGCCTAGGCAACAGAGCGAGACTGTCTCAAAAAAAAAGAAACTGTGTATAAAAGGGCCTTCTGGCACATTCTGAATTCTTGCTTCCTGATCTGTTAAGTGAGGCTAATACCTCTTACTTATAGTTGTGGTAAAGATTAAGATAAAGCATGACATCTACCAAAATCAGAACCTACACAAAGTGGGTGCTCAATAAATACTATCTTAAGAGGCAGCCTGGTGTGTTAAAATGAACATGGACTTTAAAGTCAGATTTGCACTTTAATACCCTACTTGAGAATTTCAATTTTCTGCTCTGTAGATAGGATAGAACATCTGCTTTGTGGGTAGTTGTAAGAAGTTTTAAAATTATTACTGTGGAAACCAATGTCTAAGAGCTTCAATTCCTCTAAAACAGGAAACAGGGTCACCTGATGAGGGGTATGGGATTAAAGACAGCTGTGAAGGTGTAAAATAACTGTCATGGTAATTGGAGAAGGAAATGGACCAGGAACCCATAAAGGTGCATGCTGGTGTGAGGACTAGGTCGAGGTTGGAGGTCTTGAATATTTAGTGGCATTCATTACACAACTGTTTTTTTCTAGCAGAAATAACAAAGACAGAATAAGTGGAATGATACAAAAAGATGGCCAAGGGTGGCAAGAAAATGGGGTGATGGAATGATATGCTATTCAGGCTGCTGAATACAGAAGTAAATTACACAAAGTTGGGGGGCGGGGGAGGCAATAATGAGAAAAGAACAGAGAGGCTGGAATTAGAAATCACAGAATGTACTCAATGAGACCAATGTGGGGCAGATGATGGAAAGCTGGAATTAGGAGATTCTAGACAAGCAGTGAAACATTAAGGTAGCATTAAGGAAGTCCCGAAGATTTCGTTTTATCCTTTTTATCATAACCATTGCCATCTACTTCTCCCTTCAGTTTCTCTTCCTCAGATTTGGCTGTATTGCAGAATACGGTCCCCAACTTTCTCCCTTCCCGATTGCCCGTAAGACAAGCACACAGACCTTGGTTCAAAGGTTTTACTGCTCATCCTGAGAAGACTGTACATACTAAGAAAGTAACAACCTGGGGAAATGGCTGAAGTTCCAAGACTCCAGACTTCTTACAGGTTTCATCTCTCTTCTGTGGCCACTAACTTCTCAAGGAGGCAGTGCCCAAAAGCCCTGTGGTTTTTTGATCCGTTGTACTTCGACAGCTTCTCCTTTCCCTAGATCCAGCAGAATTCTAGACATATAAGACATAGTTCACAAAACAACAGTTATGAACCAACAAATACTTGGTTCACGGTTATAAGCCATTGAAGTCAGTCAGACTTAAGGACAACTAGACAGAGCTCCCATTTTCTGTCATATGGGCAGGAACCATTCTCCTGTTGTATCAAATGGCCTTCTGGTACATTCTGGAATCTTGCTTCCTCATCTATTTAGTGAGGCTAATACTACTTACTCGTAGTTTTGTTGTAAACTAAGATAAAGCCTGACATATTACTCATTTTAAAATTGTACACACAGACCCTGCTTTAACCAGATGCCTGCAAATACTCAGGTTTTCCTTCTACATATAGAAGACAACTTATCAGCTGCCAGGGCTGAAGCCAGCAGATATGGCTAAATGACAGAACAAAGGATTATGCCAATAAAGTATGCAAAGCTTCCTTGCCCGGAATATAAATCAAACAGAGTAAAAAGCGAGTATATTGGCTCCAGGAAAAGGAGCAAGGACAGCCAGTTTTCAGGCAACCTCGAATTATCTCCGTTTAGGATTCACCAACCCTAAGGTCCACTGGGTCCTTCAATCTGAGGGTCCATCCAGGGCCTTCCCTCCTGGGGTTGGGGATGGCTAGCTGCCTGATGGAGAGACCCCAGGCTGCTCAGCAGCAACGCCTGGCACAGCCGAGACAGCCTCGTAGTCTGCGATGCGGCGCTGTACCAGGGCAGGCATGAGCTGCACGTAAGCGGCCATGAGGCGGTGGTTGGAATGGATCAGCTTCCCAGCACAGCTGTGCAGACAGGCCTCCTAGAAGGAAGATAGGGTTTAAGCGGAGGACAAAGGTGTCCTGTCGGGCCCGCCTCCTTCCTTCCCCATGCACAGCCTAGGGGTGAGGGTCTGGGAAGGCCAGGACCAGAGGTAGGGGAAGTGGGGTGAGGAGGGAAGCAGTCTACCGCTAAACTCTGTTTGCAGCGTAACCTCCTTACACAGTTCCCCACCTCCTCAGCGTCCAGAGCTCGGTGGTGCAAGCTGGGCACACAACGCTGGAAGCAGAGTTCTGTCATCCGATTGTAGACCAACAAGAAGTCACGCAGCTGGGAGAAAACCGGGACCACGAACTCAGCGATATGTGCCCCACACTTCTACTCAAGGTCGCGCCGCCCAAAGTTTCCCAGGCCCGCGCACCATAACCCGAAGTTTCCAGCCCTCAGATCCCTGGCTCTATGGGGTTTCCGCGATGTGTGCAGGAATGCGAGCTGAACGTCTGGCCCCGAAACGACTTAGTTCTCACTCACGTTTCTGAGTTGCTGTTGCTGCTGCTGCTGCTGCTCCATCACGCCACCGGCGCATGCTCTACGCCACTTCCGTTTCAGCTTCTCGGTGCCGCCCCGGAAGTAACCTCTCGCTGCTCTCGAGAACCAAGCTAGAGTATCGCCTTGCCCCGGCTGCGACGTCACTTCCGCCCTTATAATCTGCGACGTGGCCGGCTTCTTCTGCCCGGGGAGGACGTCACTTCCGCCGAGTCCCTGACCTGCTGCTAGGATCGCGACGGGAACTGGAGCCCGAGGTCCCCGCGCGGCCCGGGCCTGGCGCCCTGAGGGGAAGAGCGGCCCGGCCCGAGGTGAGAGGGACATGCTTGGGCGACGGGAAGTTGAACGCACAAACCTGTCCAGAGGGCAAGATGCCCCGAGCCCTGGGGAAGAATGAGGACACACCTGATGTCCAGGTGTATGGGGGTGGGGGCGGGGACTCACATACCTGGGAGACTGACTGTGGAAGGGATCACCGATATGCTGGTAAAGACAGGCTTTTGCCAGAGACTGGGAACATACACCAACTGATCTAACTAAGGCCTGGTGGGGAGGGCCCGAGGAAGAGGAGTTGTATGAGACGGAGGAGGGGAGACCCCCTGAAGGAAGGGGGAAGAAACACTAAAGGAGTGAGAAAGGCCAAGCAATGGAGAACAAACCTGAATGGGGGGTGAAGACCTGAGCCCTGGAAAGGGTCCATCTCCTGCTCAGCATAAACACGCCTGCATGGAGATAAGTTCTAAGAGAGCATACTTTCCCTCTTCACTGTTGTATTTTCATTGTCACAAATAGTGCCTGACACAGAGTAGGCACTCACTAAATGTCTGCTGAATGACTGAATGAGTGTAGAATAATCACCAGAGGCCTGGTGAGGTTGGGGGCTTGTGAGAAGACACCGTGCTTTGGTGTGCCTGTGTACAAATGTGCATTTTGGAGGGGAGAAATACATATACCTGAAGAAAGGAATGATGACCAAACGCTGGGACACTCAAACCCTGGGACAGCCTTTAAAGAAATGACAGAGGAGGCTTCCTTCTTCTAGAGTGCTGGCCAGTGCCCAGAACTTCTGTGTTGGGCTTTGCAGGGTGCTGGGGTGGAGAGTTTTACTCCAATACCTTTCCTAGCCATGACGGACGGGATCCTAGGGAAGGCAGCCACAATGGAGATCCCTATCCACGGGAACGGTGAAGCCAGGCAGCTTCCTGAAGATGATGGGCTGGAGCAGGTGCTTCTGTTTGATTCTTCTAATTGTTTCAATTTAGGAATCCAATTTATAAATCCTGGGTTCTCACCCTCCATTCCAGTAGCCTTCCCCTGACTTATCTGACTCCCTTAATTTTACATATCATTTTGATTCTGTGCAGACTTCCCTTGTGTAGTGTCTTTATGATGCTTGAATCCAAACTTGTTCCCACCTCCAAAATGCTTCTGCAGTCCCTATGTTCCTGAAGCAACCCCTCTTCTCTGGCCTATAGGACCTCCAGCAAGTGATGGTGTCAGGACCCAACCTCAATGAAACCAGCATTGTGTCTGGTGGCTATGGGGGCTCTGGTGATGGACTCATCCCCACAGGTATGAATGTTCAGAAACAGGAAGCTTGGGTGGAGGAGGGGACAGGAATGGTTTGGGGAAGCATAGGATATGTCTAGGAAAGCTTGAATTATGTCTGGAGATCTTAGGAACTTCTGCTTGTAGGAATCCCATGGACTCTCCTCAGCCCAAAAGCAACTCCCAGCATTGTCCATCCATTTCCCTTTTGCCACTTGGCCCCTGAAATGGCTCATTCGTCCTTTCCCTGCCACCACCTGAGTCAAGTTAAGACCTACTTCACAGGAATGCCCCCGCTCTACAGCTTGAGGCTGAGTTGGAACTTTGTGAGGCTTTTCAGAATTTTTAGATTCTAAAGTTTAGAGGAACAAACAGCCCTGAATCTCACACTAAGATTCCACATGAGAATGCAACCAGGTTTCTTGTTATCATGACCCACCATCCTTGACTCCTGCTGCCCCCAAACTCAGTGTATTTTCTTCTGTTTCCTCTGCCCCTATACACCAACAACTCCCTGCAAACCCCTCCTCTGGCCTCCAAGGAGGCCATATGTATATCAGGATTTGGTTATCACTGTGCAAGGTCCGAGTTCCTCCTAGTAAACAGGAGAATCCAGTTGTCTCTAGCATCTCCTTCAGGGAAGTCAATTTCATGTGCTGGGAGAGAAGCATGGGTGGGGCCACAGAGGTGTCTGGTGTATCTGAGAGAGGCTGGTGTCAGAGAACTTGATCCTTTAGGGTCTGGCCGCCATCCATCTCACAGCACCACTCCTGCTGGCCCTGGAGATGAGGTGGCTCGGGGCATTGCTGGAGAAAAGTTTGACATCGTCAAGAAATGGGGCATCAACACCTATAAGGTAGGATTTGAGCACCTCTCACTTCCCCAAAACGCATTATGGGTACCTTTTTCCCCTTTCCTCATGATCGTAATATCCCATCTGTGGCTGAGAGTAGGAGCCTGGGTGGCGTTGGGGTAGATACCTGTTGTGTCAGGAGGCTATCAGGGTCTCTGATCTATTGCCCCGTTTCCCAATCAGTGCACAAAGCAACTGTTATCAGAACGATTTGGTCGAGGCTCACGGACTGTGGACCTGGAGCTAGAGCTGCAGATTGAGTTGCTGCGTGAGACGAAGCGCAAGTATGAGAGTGTCCTGCAGCTGGGCCGGGCACTGACAGCCCACCTCTACAGCCTGCTGCAGACCCAGCATGCACTAGGTGATGCCTTTGCTGACCTCAGCCAGAAGTCCCCAGAGCTTCAGGTGCCTCACCCAGACCAAAGAGGGTGGGGGAACTGGGCATGGGCCCTCCCAGGCAGTCATTCGTCATCCTCCCTCCCTCCTGCAGCCCACAGGGAGAACCCCTTCAGGGTGGGCCCAGCCCTACCCCCAGCAGCACTCACCTGTGGAGGCAGCCTAAGGGTTTGTACAGAGGTCCAGAAGTTGGAGGGGGTGGGGGAGGGGGCACACTAGGTGCTTCACAAATAACCCCTCTCTGCATTGGGGAGAATGCCTTCAGTGCTAAGCCTAATCAGAGCCCCTGCCCTGCTTGCCACACTAGCTCTTAGACTGTTCCAGTCTTGTGAACTTACCCAAGAATGCCCACCACCCACATTCCTACCCCAGGTATCCCCAGGGTGACCCCACTGACTTTTTAGCTAAAAGAGCTTTGCTGGAGGCAGTCCTTGGTTCTTCCAGTTTTGCTGGCTGTTTCCTCCCCAGGGAGGAGGGGAATGAAGGGCTCTACAGCTCCAGTCAGGTAGGTAGTATTATTCAAGGTCTGTTCCTCCCTTCTGCCCTCAGGAGGAGTTTGGCTACAATGCAGAAACACAGAAACTGCTATGCAAGAATGGGGAAACACTGCTAGGAGCTGTGAACTTCTTTGTCTCTAGCATCAACACACTGGTCACCAAGACCATGGAAGACACGCTCATGACTGTGAAACAGTATGAGGCTGCCAGGTGTGGGCACTGGCAGGGCTTAGGGTTTGGGGAGTTGGCTGGCATGGGTTGAAATTTGGGCATTAGGGGCATAAGAATTCAGGAAGGAAAGGAGAGTATGTCTTGAGGATAAAGGGGTGGAGACCAGCCTTTATCACCCCCTTCCCAGGCTGGAATATGATGCCTACCGAACAGACTTAGAGGAGCTGAGCCTAGGCCCCCGGGATGCAGGGACACGTGGTCGACTCGAGAGTGCCCAGGCCACTTTCCAGGCCCATCGGGACAAGTATGAGAAGCTGCGGGGAGATGTGGCCATCAAGCTCAAGTTCCTGGAAGAAAACAAGGTGCCTACCCCACCCCCTTGACCCTAGCCCACCTTTTCATCTGTGACACTAACCTTCCCCTCAGACCCTCCCCATTATTGAATGACAAAATGCAGCCTAGCTAGGGAGTAGAATGTTACCCCCTCAACCCCTGGGCCTTTCCAGATCACCCTCCCTCCAATTCCTGGCCCTTTCCTGTTGGAGGATTTGGCTGCTGGTCCCAGGAACATAACTGGGAAAAATCTCCCCCTGAGCTGGGATACCAAAACCCTAGGCCCAACAAATCCAGTGAGGTCTCTTCCATCAGACTGACCCTTCTCTGACTCCCTGGGTAGAGTTCAGCCCCTACCCCAAAAGCACCATCAGAGCAGAGTCCTTGTGCCCCTGGCCTGTGCCTGGGCTCAGGCTCATAGACCCTCAAAAAGGGCGCCTGAGTCCAGCCTTAGCTGACCCTGCTGGACCTCCAGATCAAGGTGATGCACAAGCAGCTGCTGCTCTTCCACAATGCCGTGTCCGCCTACTTTGCTGGGAACCAGAAACAGCTGGAGCAGACCCTGCAGCAGTTCAACATCAAGCTTCGGCCTCCAGGAGCTGAGAAACCCTCCTGGCTAGAGGAGCAGTGAGCTGCTCCCAGCCCACCTTGGCTATCAAGAAGGACATTGGGAAGGGCAGCCCCAGGGTGTAGGAGATTGGACATGGGACATCCCTTGTCACTTGCCCTCTGGCTTGGGCTCCTTTTTCTGGCTGGGGCCTGACACCAGTTTTGCCCACATTGCTATGGTGGGAAGAGGGCCTGGAGGCCCAGAAGCTGTTGCCCTGTCTATCTTCCTGGCCACAGGGCTTCATTCCCAGATCTTTTCCTTCCACTCCACAGCCAACGGCTATGACAAAACCACTCCCTGGCCAATGGCATCACTCTTCAGACTGGGGTGTGCCCCCTGACCAATGACAGAGCCTCAAAATGCCCTGTCAGCCAATGGCAGCTCTTCTCAGACTCCCCTGGGCCAATGATGTTGCGTCTAATACCCTTTGTCTCTCCTCTATGCGTGCCCATTGCAGAGAAGGGGACTGGGACCAAAGGGGTGGGGATAATGGGGAGCCCCATTGCTGGCCTTGCATCTGAATAGGCCTACCCTCACCCACCCACCCAGTTTAATTGTGCTTAGAGCCCAAGAAGATTGGGATCTAGCACTAGGAATAAACCTTTCATAAAAGCAGGCCCAGCGAGGTCAATTTGTGGGGGACTCTAGGAGGGTGGCCTGGGTGGAAACATGCTCAGTCTAATCATACACCAGAACCCTATCAAGAGCTGGGGCCAGGCAGCTGAAGTCACAGGTTTCAGAGATGGTTTGAAGGCCCAGTCGTCTCTCCCAGCCCCAGTTGGAGCCAAAGTTTTATTTGTCCTTTAGCCAGCACCAAGATAGCTATGGATCTTAAGAGCACCAGATCCAGAGGGGGTTGGGTTTGCTGACCATAATGCATTGATTCATACAGCAAATATTTACCGAGTGCTTTTATTTGCCAGGCACTGCGTTAGACCCTGGGGGAACATCAGTGAATAAAACACGGTCCCTGCCCAAGTGCCTAGGGCCTATTGGGGGAAAGAGACAAGTAACCAGGCAACTACAAAACAGTGATAAGCATTAGGATACAGAAGTACAGAGTGCTATGGGAGCACCAAGGAGGAGCATCTGGCATAGACTGGGGTGGAAATGAGGATGTCAGTTTGAAAGCTGAGACCAGGCTGGGCGCAGTGGCTCACGCCTGTAATCCCAACACTTTGGGAGGCCGAGATGGGTGGATCACGAGGTCAGGAGATCGAGACCATCCTGGCTAATCTCTACTAAAAATACAAAAGTTAGCTGGGCATGGTGGTGGGCGCCTGTAGTTCCAGCTACTTGGGAAGCTGAGGCAGGAGAATGGTGTGAACCCAGGAGGTGGAGCTTGCAGTGAGCTGAGATTGTGCCACTGCACTCCAGCCTGGGCAACAGAGCAGGACTCTGTCTCAAAAAAAAAAAAAAAAAAAAAAGCTGAGACCTGAAGGGTGAGTAGATAACAAACAGGCAGGGTAAAGGGAAGAGCATCCCAGGCAGAGAGGCCAGCATATAGTGAAGGCTCTGAATAGGAACTAGGAGGAACTGCTTGGAATGAAAAATGAAGAGGGAGTGGCTAGATGAAGACTGCAGGCTGGTTAAGGACTTTTGCCCTCTGGAGAAGGAGCTGAGAATTATTTTGAGCAGAAATTTGACTGCATGGGAGAAGTATAGGGTTGAGAAAAGTAGTCCTCTAAGGCTTAAGATAGTGTCATATAGACTCCAGTTCCCTCATCTTGGGTAGTGTAGTAGCCCCCGCCCAAAGATAGTGTCATATAGACTCCAGTTCCCTCATTTTGGGTAGTCTAGTAGCCCCCGCCCAAAACTGCAAGCATGATCCCCGTCTGGGGTTCTTTCACAAGCACTGGAGCATCCTGTGCTATGTGCTGAACTCAGGTGGATAAGAGGTTGAGCCAGTTCCCAAAGCTCCTGCTGCACTCAGGTGTTGAGCCTAAATCTGAACCTTGTGGAGAGGTCACAAGAAAGCTCCCTAACAGCACTTTGGTTTAGTCAGGGCTCAGGTGTCATCACCTGAATACCCTTTGGCCAAGGAAACTAGAATTTTTCAGGATTCTCCCCAACTTTGGAAGGTTGGAGGAAGGGGATGACCCACTCAGCAGATTCCCATAGGGCAGGGATCCTCACAGGCCTGAGTTTGCCCTTTGTCACGGATATTGCAGCTCCCAGGCAGTCTTCTGGGCTTTGGTCAGTCTGCAGTCATCTGACTAGAGCTTGATTTTTGGGGCAAAGAAGGTGGTCCTCATATGAGCTGCCACTTCACGGGCCACTGGGGATTTTTCAACATGTAAGGTACTGAGTCTCCAAATGCTGGTTGTAGGGCCTAAAAACAGGGCTCAACTCCAGGTTCTGCCCACTTTCTAGCTGAGTGATGAGGGCTAATGTCTGGGGAGCCAGATCCCTATTTTTTCCATTGTAAAATAAGGCCAATAAAAGATGCTACCTACTGATTATTGAATAATATATGTAAAGTGGCTAGTTCTGTGTCTGGCACATAATAACCACGCAGTCCCTGTAAACTGTTGTAATTATTTTCCACTTGGGGCTGCTTTTTGCACAAGGCGATGATTCTGAGAATTGCCCAGTGTCTTTGGTGTGAGGAAGGGGAGTCGCTGGATGGTCTGAACCAAAGCCTAATCAAATCCCCCACCTTTCTACCCCTTAACTCCTTCTCCCAGAGTTCTGGGTACTGCCCTTCTGCCGCCCAGAGATCGTGCTAAGGTACAGACGGTTTCTGCGTATTCCTGGTCAGGCGATAGACCAGCATATTACATAGGAGCACTCCAAGGAAGCCGGAAAGGACGCCTCCAGGAGGCAGGCGGCCCGGACAGGCACCCAGAGTCCGAAATCCCTGCTGCCCCAGCTGCCTTTTCTTGACGGAGTCTCATCTCAGTCCCTGAGACCGACTACACCGCCCTTCCCGGAGCCGGAGGCAGCTGGCGGAGATCCGGGATCCGAGATCCGGGATCCGGCTCGCCGGCTCCCCAGCAGCACCAAAGAGGCAAAGTGCCCAGGAGGTTGGGGCGTTGGGGAGGGGCGTGCCGATGCGGTAGGGGTGGGCGGGGCCTCCGTGGCGGTGGGCGGGGCGTGGGTGGGTCTTCCCTGCTGGAGTCGCCCCCTCCCCCGGCCGGTCCGCAGCCCCGCCCCGGCCCCTCCCTCCGGCCTGTGCTGCTAGTCCGGCGGCGGCGCCGGCGCGGGGACAGGCTGAGGCGCGGGCAGGGCCGGGCGGACGGGCGCTGGCAGCAGTAGCAGCGCCGCGGGCCCCTCAGAGTGGGCGCAGTCCAGGCTTTGCCCTCGCATCCTGCTCCAACGCGGTGAGTGCGACGGGCGGGCCCCAAAGGTGCGTTTGTATTCCTGTCAGCCCGGGTCTGGGTCCGAGCGTCTGTGGGTGGGGGCACGGATGATTTTCAAAAGCTGTGCTTCTCTCTGCCCACGTGAGGCGTGTCCATGTCCGTGAGAGCAGCAGGGGGATTCTTCGGGCTGTGGCTGCTCACGTGAGGTCCCTGTTTTGAGGCGGGGAGGCGCGGGTGGATGGGTGATGGTTCCTTGGAGGAGCGCGGGGTTTGGGAGCTTGTGTGTGTTGGCGGAGGGTGCTGAACGCTGCGGCCGAGGGTGGTGGTGGTGGTGGGTGCTGAGTGGGACTCTGGAATATTGTGGCCCAGCTTGTCTGAAGGGCTCTTTTCTCCCTGGTGCAGACACCTCCACCCCTTGCTCCCCCCCCCCCCCCCTCCCCCCCCCCCCGCCCCTTCCATCCTCTGGCACCCACAGGCCCACCAGTCAGGATGGAGGACACCCTTTCCTCCCCATGCACTGCTCTGTGGACAGGAAGCCTCATGTGGAGGCTGGTTTTTTGTGGGAAAGGACCCCTCTGGTTCTCCTGTAGCCTGAGCCCTGCCTGGAGGACCCCAGGCCCCTCCCTGGTTCTGACCTCCTCCCTTCTGGAATTGGCTTCAGATCCTGGGCTGCAAACCTGCAGGGACAGATGGTTGCAGGTTGGAGGGGCAGGCTGCACCCCAGGGAGGTCAGTTCGACTGAGGGCAGGCCCTGGGTTTGTTCTTGGTGTGGGGGTTCTCTGATGTGGACAACAGAAACTCAGGACTGGCCCTAGCAGGAAGATCACATCTGGGAGGTCAGAGCAGGTGCAGAAAATACCACAGGTCTCTCCTGGCCAGTCTGTCTAGCCCACTGGTGCCCATTCATCCCCTAAGCAGGGGATGATTTGCTGCAGAATTGGAATCAGAGCTGCAGGCCTGACAGGAGCCCTGCTTCTTTGGGCTTGTATGCCTCCAGTGACAGAGCACTTGCTACCTTCTGCTGTGGAAAAGCTTCCTTATATAAGCAGAGGTCTCTCTTCTTGGGACTTTATTCACTGTCTTGTTACTGCCATTACTTTTGCATCTCTCTCTCTGATGAAAGGGAACTGCAGAGATGTAAACAGGGCTCTCCTGTAACCAACATATACTGAGTACTTCCTGCATGCCAAGTACTGCCACAGCCACTTAGGAGACAATGGCATTCTTGCTGAGAGAACTTGAGCAAAAAGTCTGTAGTTGAGATAGTATAGCCCAGGTTCAGAAAAAGCAGAAAAACCCTATGGTTAGAATAGAGAGCATTCATAGAGCGTCACAGGTGACTTAAAACTCAGCAAACATTTATTTACCAGGGGGCAGGGTGGGGAGTGTGGGGAGGGAGTGTGGAGGGGAGGGAACTAAGACCATCCTCTAACACATTTAGCCTAACAGTGAAAACTAGAAGTCAAATCATCGAGGTAGTACAAGATGAGATTTAATCATGGGCTCATGGTATGATCTGTAGAGACTCTTGGCTTGAGAGGGAACCTTGGGAGTCTCAGATTTTGAGAAAACACCCTTCTTCTCCCAATTTACAAGTAAGGGAATGGGGTCAGAACTTGCCTAGAGTTTCACCTTGTGTTAGTGGTGTTAGCTACAGTGTCAAGACTAGATCCTAGATCTCCTCACTTTTTAAACCTAGCCACGTTTTCAGAGGCAGAATTGAGGATGTAGTCATAGCTTGTATCTGAAAGGTGAAAGAAAAGGCATAATTGATAAGACTGCCAGGGTTCTGGCTTGTGAGGGTAGGTGAGTGGCGGTGTCTTTTATTTATTTATTTAGATTTATTTATTTTTATGCTTTTAGGATGTAAAAGCATCATGTATAACCTCGCCTTTTTGAGAAATGCAGTCTGTCCATCTGGTCCATATTTCTTAGTTTCTCTTGTTTCTGTTTCTTTACTCATTGTTTCCCCAATGTACATATCCATGCCCTATTTGTCCCTCAAGACAGCTCAAATACCCCTTCCTCTGGAAGCCTTCTTTATTCTATACCACCCTCAGAGTTAGGTACTTCCTCCAGTTTGCTGCTGTAGCAATTTGAACATGTCAATATCATGGTACTTATCACATTGTAGTTACGTGTTTCCATTTCTGTTTCTCACATTAGTCTAAAAACTTGTGAAAGACAGGGAGTGTGTCTGATTCAGTTTTGTGTCTCCATTTCTCAGCTGAAGGACCTGGCCCACAATGTGCCCAGAGAAGTCTGATTGAATGGTTCATTCACTTTACTCAGTCTGGCAGTGTTGGGGGAGATGGCCATGAATTTCATTGCTTTGCTTCCCTGCCAATCTTATTTAAAGGATTCATTGGCTTTAAGGACTTTGTCTCATCCAAGGCTTCATTTGTTTCGGAGAAAGCCCAAAGACTGTAACCTGCAGTCATTTGTCATTTTTTTGAGGTCTCAAATGATCAGATAAACCTGGAAGCTAGTGAGTAGACGTGAGTTATTTTAGCAAGCAAGTGAGCCTAGCTGGCCTCTCACATCCATTTTCAACAATGCCTTGGTTACCTCCATTCACAGCTGTGTAATTCATGTATACTGGGAATCCTGTGAGATTGTAGGAGGAAGTCCTGGGGGAAATTAATGCTGTTTGAGAATTTGGAGAAACTGAAAAGCCTTGAAACACATGCTTTGCAGATGTCCAGGATCTAGTGGAGTCAGCACTGGCTGTCTTCATTTGTTCACAATCAGCTTCTTGCTTGACTCCCTGGATCTGGCTTCCTGTCCTCCATCCCCTGAAAACCACACGCTCTGAGGTTAATGAGAGCCTCTTTGGGGCTTAAATAATGGGACCTCTGCAGCATTTCACTCCCTTGTTCATGAAGTTCTCTTCTCCCTTGGCATTCATGACATCTCTGTTTCCTGATTCTCTTGCTTCTCTGACTGTGCCTTCTCAATCTTCTTTGCAGACTCTGCTTCCTGGGCCTATCTCTTAAATATTGAGGTTCCTTGGGGCTTGGTGATAGGCCCTCCTTTCTCACTTTACCCTCTCTGGGTAATGTCATCCACTTCCATGGCTTCAGGAACCATCTCTACACCAACATCCAAATTCATGTCTCCAGGCCAGACGTCTCTCTTAGGCTTCAGCGTATCTTGCCAACTGCCAACTGGACCTCTCCACTTGAATTACATCCCATAGGCACCTCAGATTCATCACATTAAACACTGAACTCTAGCTGGGTGCTGTGGCTCATGCCTGCAATCCCCACACTTTGGCAGGCCAAGGCAGGAGGATTAGTTGAGCCCAGGAGTTTGAGGCTGCAGTGAGCTATGATCATAACACCACATTCCAGCCTGGACAACAGAGTAAGACCCTGTCTCTTAAAAACAAAAATGAAAAAACCTTAAAAGATAAACACCGAATTTATCATCCTCTCATCCAAACTGCTCTTCTTTGAGAGTTTCCAAAGAATCGTCTGTTAATTCCTTCTTCTCCCCTAACTCTTCATATGTATACTCAGCCACCAAGTTCTGTTGCTATCCCCCTGCAAAATTCATTTATCTTGGCCTCCCTTTGCTATTCTCCTAATCAAGGCAGTTTCTTAATTTTCCATCCTTGCCCTTTAAACTATTTTCCACACAGCAGCCAAAAATGTACTTTTGTCACTCTATACATAATAGCCCTCACCACTACCAAGGTTTTCCTTTGCTTTTTGGATAAATCCTTCATCCCCTAGCAGGTAAGGGTAAAGTCTCAACTCCTTAATAAGCCCAACAAAGCATTGCATCATGTGTCTTTTGCCTACCTCTCCATCTTGTTTCTTAGCCCTCCCATCACAGTGTCTGTCCTTTCTTTAGGAGAAAGTAACTTTCTTTAGGAGTTACTAAAGTTACTTTCTTTAGGAGAAAGGTTGGCTTCCAACCTCTGGACCCATCCCTGCTCCAGATCTAGGTTAGGTAACCTTTGTACTCCTGGAACAATTGGTGCTTCCTCATTATGGTCTTCACCACTTTGCATGGCAGTAACCTATTTATTAGATTGTGGAATCCATGAAGGCTGAGCTGTGACTATTTGTCTTTGTGTCCCCAGGCCTAGCAGCAGTGTCAAGTGAATGCTGAATGAGGGAATGAGGTGCCTTGAGAACTAAGCCATAAAGGATGGTGGGAATAACCAATGCAGGGATAGCAGAAGGCAGTCTGAGGAAGGAGAGTGAAGTCCAGCTCTGAGACCAAGGCCTTATAAGTGTCTGCTGTGATAAACAGTCCACTTGAACCACCACCTATAGGATCTTGGGGGCAAATCTCTAGAGCACAGTGGGATGGAAGAGCTAGGACCCCACGGGAGGAAGAGAATCTCAGATTCAGGCAGGGGTATGGCCTCAGCGGCTGCATGCCCAGTAAGTCTGGGAGGCGAACTGAAGCAGGAAGGGGAGGAGGTGGGGAGGAGCTATTAGTCCTTGGAGGTAGCCCAATCCCCGCCCCTGTGTGACAGTCTGGGAGAGCCCCTAGGCTTGGAGAGAGGTGGAGCCTGGCATCCAGCTACCCCAGCAGGACCCAGCAGACCACTCCCACTCTTCCTCCCAGCCTTTCCCTTCACCAGACAGAAGCTTCAGCTTGCCTCCCGCCTCCTGGTCCTTCTGCCAACCTTCAATCTGTCCTCCCTCCTGCTATGTTTTCCTGGTATTAAGTCTTCAGACTCCAGAACCCATTACAACTGTAGAGAGAACATCAGGATGCCAGTGCCCACATCAGGAGAGGGTACTTTCAGGCATGCCCTTCCCACTCTACCCAGGCCCACTCTTACACAAACAAAAGGCACAGCAACTCAGCCCTTCTATCCCTCCCCAAATCTAGACTCCCTCCTGCATTCATTCATTCATTCATTCATTCATTCACAGTCTTCAGAAAAAGGCTCGTAATGCATCTAACAGCATAGACAATGGTGACCTGGTCCTAGTCACTGCCTATTTTGGAGTAATTCAGCTATTGTTCTGCCACCCTTCATGACCAAATCCCTGCCATGCATTGTCTCATCTGCTGTGTTAACTTCATCTCCCATTTACTCTTCAGTCACTCTGATGTGGCTTCTGCCCCTGCCACTCCACCACAGCCAAATCTAGTGGACACTCTTCAGTCTGTTTCTTATTTCACCCCTTCTTTTTCTTGCACTGTTCTGTTGATTTCTTTGGTTTCACACTCTCTTGGTTTTCCTACCATTTCTCAGGATCTCTTTCTCAGTCACCTTTGCTAGCTCCCCTCCCTTGTGCCAGGCCCTTTTCTTATCATGTCTGCCCTCTGTCCCTAGGTGGTCTCATGTGTTTTCATTGCTGTAAGTGCCATTTATATGTCAGTGATCCCAAATCAGTAACCAGCCCAGACTTTTGAGCTCCTGTATTCTGTTTCTCACTTGACAGCTTTACCTGGACATCACAGAGACACATCGTACTTACCATACATAGAACAGAATGCCCCAAATCAGCTCCACTTCAGCTCTCACTGTCTCCATTCATGGCCCATCATTTGCTAAAATGATAAAGCTAGGAGTCATAATTGACATCCCTCTCACACCCAGTTCATCTTGATGTCCTTTTGATTTCTCTTTTATTTATTTTATTTTTATAGAGATGGAGTCTCATTATGTTGCCCAGACTGATCTCCAACTCCTGAGCTCAAGTGAACCTTCTTCCTCATCCTCTCAAAGTGCTGGGATTACAGATGTGAGCCATCTTGCCTGGCCAATGAATATTTCTCAAATCAGTCCAGCTTTTTGCTTGTAGCTCAGATGATACCCTGCATTATCTTACCCAAAGAACTTTGGTAGCTTCCTAACTGGTTTCTCTGATTCCACTCTTGTTTCTCTTTGTCTTCAATTCTCACAGCTGCCAGAGTAGCTTTCTAATTTATTTTCACTGATTTATAAACCACATCATCCCCCCCTCCAACTTAGGATAAAATCACTTTTTTTTTTGAGACAGAATCTCACTTTGTCTCATCCCAGGCTAGAGTGCAGTGGCACGATTATGGCTCACTGCAGCCTCCACCTCCTGGGCTCAAGCAATCCTCCCAGCTCAGCCTCCCAAGTAGCTGGGACTACAGGTGTGTACCACCATGCCCAGATAATTTTTAAATTTTTTGTAGATATTGGTCTCATTATGTTACCCAGGCTGGTCTCCAATTCCTGGGCTCAACGATCTTCCTGCCTTGGCCTCTGAAAGTGCTAGTATTACAGGCATGAGCCACTGCACTCAGCCAAAATCACATTCTTAATGGCGGTTATAAGGTCCTTCATGATCTCATCTCCACCTGTCTTCCCAAACTCACCTCTTGCTTTTATTGACTTGGCTCCAATAAAGGAAGCTTTTTATTTATAGGACCCTGTCCTAGGCATTGGGTATGCAGTGATGAGCCTAGAATGATTTCCCTTCCTGATTCCCTGTTGTTTCTCACCCTCACCCATACCATTTTTCTCCCATCCACCCAGAATTCTGCTTAAAAGTTACCTCCTTGGAGAGTCTTCCCTGGTGACCCAATCAAAAGTGTTCTTTCTCACAGCATCCATTTTTCCTTTATATCACTTCCCTGCCACCATTGTTTACTTTTAGAATATCTGCCACCACCTCCCCACCACAGGGACAGTGACCATATCTCTTTTATCATTCCATTCCTAACACCTGTGCAAAGTAGGCAGTAAATATTTATTGAATTCCTGAAATCAGTTCAATAAGTATAGGTCAATCTTTATGTCAGACTCTGTGCTAAGTGCTAAGAATGAAAACATAAAATAAAATGTAAATACATAAATAAAATGCCTGCCCTCAAGAACACTGCATGGAGTGGAGAAAGCAGAGAAGTAACAAGAAAATCACAGCATAGCTTTTAAGAGTTAGGATGGAGTAAATACAGGGTGCTGAGGGACACAGAGGTAGAGCACCCACGCCAGACTCTGGGTAGTCATGGAAGGTCTTCTAAAGGAGGTGACATTTATATGGGGACCTGAAAGATGCGTAGGTGTCACATCAGCCAGGAAAAGGGGCCAGGAGGAGGATCTCAGGACAGAGAGAACGAATGGGTGATCTCCCAGAAGCAAAAGAGAACAAGGAGTTTTCCAGGAACTGGGAAAACAAACAAACAAACAAAAAAAACAAAACAAAAAACCAGCAAGAATGATTGATCGTAGACTCATGAGACATGAGGTTGTAGAAAAGGTATGGGGCAAAGTTAAGCCTCATTGGCCAATTTAAGGACTTTGGACAATGGAGAACCATTGAAGGAATTTTTTTTTTTTTTTTTTTTTTTTTTTTGAGACGGAGTCTCGCTCTGCCGCCCAGGCTGGAGTGCAGTGGCCGGATCTCAGCTCACTGCAAGCTCCGCCTCCCAGGTTCCCGCCATTCTCCTGCCTCAGCCTCCCGAGTAGCTGGGACTACAGGCGCCCACCACCGCGCCCGGCTAGTTTTTTTGTATTTTTAAGTAGAGACGGGGTTTCACCGTGTTAGCCAGGATGGTCTCGATCTCCTGACCTCGTGATCCGCCCGTCTCGGCCTCCCAAAGTGCTGGGATTACAGGCTTGAGCCACCGCGCCCGGCCTCATTGAAGGAATTTAAACAGAGTAGTGACAAGATCAAATCTGTGTTTTAAAAACATTCTGGCTGCGAGGAAGATAGATGGAAAGGTGTCAGTGAGGAGACAAGAACACCAGTTAAGAGGCTATTGCTGTATTCCAGGAGAGAACTGATGGTCGCCTGAATTGGAGGGGGGGGAGTAGCTGTGGGATTGGAGAGAATGGTTTAAGATATTCAGGAAGCAATCCTGAACTTGATACTAACTGGGTGTGAAAAAGAGTGCAGTTTCAGGTAGTTGTACTAACAGGTGGGTCAGGGGATAAATGGAAGAGCTACAGGTAGTCAAAGGGAGACACTCCATTCAGGTCTCTTGGAGGAGGATTTGGGGGAGGCAGAGGAGATGAAGGATAAGTGTGTCAGTGAAAATGGACATCTGTGTACCATGCACTCAATATACACTATGTCACACTTTCAAATTATTATTCTTGTAATTACAAATTAAGACACTGAGGCTCAGATAAGTTATATGAATTGTCCAAGCTCACACAGCTGGTGAGAGACTGAGCCAGGTTTGAAACCCAGTCTAATCCTACATCTGTGCTCTTAAACAGAACACCAGGCTCAGGGGTCACATCACCCTGATCCTTCCAGTCACTGCCTTGTCTTGCCCCTAGCAGGGAAGAGGTGGGGGCAAGTTCTCTGCAGGGGATTTGAGTGGCGGGGATTGGGTGGGGAGAAGAAGTGCTGACTCCCTGGTGCTGACCATCTCTCTGTACAGAGGCTGGTGTGAGTGGCAGGAGCCAACTGTGGGCGCCATGGCAAAGAGGGAGGACAGCCCTGGCCCAGAGGTCCAGCCGATGGACAAGCAGTTCCTGGTATGCAGCATCTGCCTGGATCGGTACCAGTGCCCCAAGGTTCTTCCTTGCCTGCACACCTTCTGTGAGAGGTGAGGGGATGTGTGTACTGGGGAGGGATGAGGATCCTGTGGGCTCTCCTGAGGGAGCATGTGTAAACCTGTAGTAGGTGAGGGCAACATGCTTACTTGGGAGGAGAGCAGGTGAACCCCAATCTGCAGGAAATGAGGTTTTGGGGGCAAGAACCTGTGAGAGAACCATAAGCTTGTAATACTGGGCCATGGTTCCTGTCCAGAATAGGGCCTTCTCTGCCCTTTCCCAAACCTCAAGGCGGCTTTTGACACCACCTGATAAATCAAACAGTGTTGAGACTCAACCAGCTTTGGCATCAGCAATTTATGACTAGTAGGAGGATATTTGAAGCTAGGTCTGTCCTTCCCTGCTTGTCCTCATTGTTGTCCTCAGGTACTGAGTGAATGGCAACCCATCCCAGCCTCTAGGCTTCTATCAATCATTTATTCATTTAACAAATATTCATTTATTGAACAACTATGTGCCAGACCCTGTCTAGGCATTGGGTATGCAGTGATGAGCAAAAACAGATATGATCCTTACTCTTTTTAAAAACGGATACACAATAGTTTACATATTTACGGGGAACATGTGATATATTGTTACAAGCATAGAATGGGTAACAATCAAGTAGAGTGTTTAAGGTACCCAACACTTATAATGCTTACTCTTAAAGAGCTAACAGTCTAGTGAAAGAGAAAGATAGTTATCAAATAATCATATAGCCAGATTATAGATAAATAGAACTTTTAGTAAGTGCTGCAAATAAAGTGCTGAGCTATGAGAGATTGTCATATGGAATCTGTTATGGTTTGGAGAATCAGGGAAGGTTTCCCTGAGGAGCAATTCAGAGAATGAATAGGAGTTAAGTAGGTAAAGGGAGTTAGTTGGAAGAGCATTCTACGCAGAAGGAAGACCATTGGAAAAACCCATGTGACATGAGAAAATATGTCAGGTAAGAGGCCTGGAGGAAGCCTGGTGGGGCTAGAGCAGAGTGAGTGTGACTGAGAGTAGCATGGGATGAAGCTGGAGAGGTAGGTGGAGGCCAGACCACCTAGGGCTTTGTAGACCTGTTAGGGAATTTCGCCTTTACCCTGAGAGCCACATGAAGCCTTTGCAGGGTTTTATATGTGATCGCATCTGTATTTTGACAGTATTCTCTCGGTCCCTCATCTCTCATTGTTCTTTCTTGGATGGCCTGGTCCCTGGGTCTTCTCACCATTGCCTCTATCCACACTTTTCCTCTGTCTTCTGCCCCAACTGAAACCTGGCTCTGCACAAGGGATACTGCTTCCCTGCCAGCCCTGCTCTTTGAGATTCCAGCTCCACTGCCCACTCTCCTTTATCAACTGGAAATGGCCTCAGTTTTCTTGTCCATTCAAGTTCTTCTATCAACCTGGGGACAACCACCCTCTTGTGCCTGTTGGTTCTTAACTATTTCTTCAGGGTTGTCCCCCATTCCACCTCACTTAACACTCCCTCCCAACCATGCCCTGAATCTTTTCATCCAGAATCTTATCTGTAGTCATAAACTCCAACGTTCCACTCCTGGCTCCCATTACCCCACTCCCATTACACCACTTTTGATACAATATAAATGTCTAGCCCCTTTGACTGCTCCCTCTTTTCCCAGTCACCAACTGCATGCTGGCCTCCCGTTCTTTCCTGCCCATCCTGGACCCTGTGGCTGACTGACTAGCTCCCCTGCAGTTCTTTCACATCTTTATCCTTTGCAAAGCCCATGCCATAGAAGCTCAATGTTGGATCAGAGCCGAAATTGGATGTCTCTGCACTTTCTCCTGTGCCCAGATCACTGAGCACTCCTGGAGAAAATCAGTGGCTGAGAAATTTTAATAACAATAGCTACCACGTATTGATTGCTTACCGTTTGCCAGAGACTGGCTAAGTGATTTATACATACTGATTTCCTTAATCCCTGCAACAGATACTTTATTAACTTCATTTTATTATTTCATTTTAATTTTGTTTGTTTGATTTTTGGTTTTTTTTTTTGAGACATAGTCTCTCTCTGTCACCCACGCTGGAGTACAGTGGTGCCATCTTGGCTCACTGCAACCTGTGCCTCCCGGTTTCAAGTGATTCTCCTGCCTCAGCCTCTCAAGTAGCTGGGATTACAGGCACATGCCACCATGCCTGGCTAATTTTTGTATTTTTAGTAGAGACAGGGTTTCACCATGTTGGCCAGGCTGGTCTTGAACTCCTGACCTTGCGATCCGCCCACCTCAGCCTCCCAAAGTTCTGGGATTACAGGCCCACCGTGCCCAGCTTGTTTTAATTTTTTTGTTTGTTTGTTTTAATTTTTTAATTTAATTTTATTTTTTTAGAGATGAGGGTCTTGCTGTATTGCCCAAGGTGGACTTGAACTCCTGGGCTCAAGTGATCCTCCTGCCTCAGCCTTCTGAGTAGCTGGGATTACAGGTGCAGGCCACCACACCCAGGTATCCCCATATTAGAGAGGAGGAAACTAAGGTTCAAAGTCAGTAGGTAATTAAGAAATATCTCTGGCCAGGCGCAGTTGCTCATGCCTGTAATCCCAGCACTTTGGGAGGCCAAGGTGGGAGGTTCACTTGAGCCCAGGAGTTCCAGAGTAGCCTGGGAAACAACATAGTGAGATGTGGTCTCTACAAAAGAATTTAAAAATTAGCTGGGTGCGGTGGCATGCCCCTGTAGTCCTAGCTACTCGGGAGGCTGAGGTGGGAGGATCATTTGAGCCTGGGAGGTGGAGGCTGCAGTGAGCTGTGATCACATCACTGCACTCTAGCCTGGGTGACAGAGAGAAGCTCTATCTCAAATTAAATAAATAAACAAATAAAAAAATAAAAGAAATATTTCCAAGGCTACACAGCAAGTAAATGGCTGAGGTCTGAATCCAGTTTTCACTGCAGAGCTCTCACTGTATCCCTTGGTCTCTGCTCTCAGAGTATGTTCTAGTGGGCAGTCACTGACAGTAAGCAATCAAGAAAACGAGAGCTGCAGCTTGTATTAATGTTTTGCAGGATATAAACAGAGAGAAGTAGGGGTGTTTGGGGCAAGAACTATTCTATATAGTCATCAAGGAAGGCTTCTCTGAGGAGGTGACATTTGACCTGAGTTCTGAGGATAAGAAGGAGACAGACTTTTCCAGGCAATAGAAAAATCTGTGCAAAGTTCTTGAGGAAGAAGTAGACAGGACATGTTCAGATACCAGAAAAGAAACCAGTGTGGCCAAGTGAGGAGGAAAGTGGGATGAGGTGAAATTGGAGAGAATAAGGGCAGTTTAAGGGGGAGCTTGTAGGTTTTCGGAAAGTGTTTGGATTTTATTCTAAGTGCAATGGGAAACCATTGGAGTTAAAAAACATATACACACACACACACACACACACACACACACACACACACACACACATATACATACCCCCATACAGGGAAATAATCTGATGTAAAAAGTTCACCCTAGCTATTATGGAGAGAATGGATTATAAAGGAGCAAGAGTGGAAACGGAGACCAGTTAGGAAGCTATCATGAGCCAGGTACACTTGACAAATAGGAAAGGGATATTGCTGAATTAGAAGGTATTTTGCATGGGGAAACACTAGATTCAGTGAGCTGGGAAGAAAGCTGCTGAAGAATAGAGTGGAATTGTTGAAATGCAGTGATAGTTGATGAGAAATGGGTGTTAGTGGGAGCATGGGAAGGGGGAAAAGATCATTGGGGATGAGAAGGTCAAGGAATTAAGAAATCACAACATGGTGAAACCCCATCTCTACTAAAAATACAAAAATTAGCCAGGCATGATGGCATGTACCTATAATCCCAGCTACTTGGGAGGCTGAGGTAAGAGAATGGCTTGAACCCGGGAGGTAGAGGTTGCAGTGAGCCAAGATTGTGCTACTGCACTCCCACCTGGGTGACAGAGCAGGACTGCATCTCAAAACAAAACAAAACAAAACAAAAAAACACCAGAAAAACAAAAAACCAAAAAAAATTAAATACGTGAACACTTGTGAAGCACTTAGAATCATGCCTGGCACATGGTGTTTGTCAGATTTTAATTAAGATCCTAAGTTATAGGAAACATTAAGGCATGAGATTGAGGATATGGGAGAGTTTGCACAATGCAGATCTTCACTCCACAAATTTGAGGTCCCCAAATACAGCTGCCTTCAGTTCTCATATCTGTTTCTAGTAAGTGTCCTCTGCCCTCCCATCAGTGACTAATCTGAGCCATCATCAGGCCCCTGAATCCTCCATCGTTCACTCTCCTATGTCCCCTGTACCCCTCTACATCCTCCTCTCCTTTCCTCCTTCCCTCCATTCAGAGACTGACATCCAGTCCTCCTCTTCAGGCCAATCCGAGGCACTCCCCAATCCTCAAGATCTTGTCCTCTCAGTTTTCTAGTCTCTTCCCCTTCTCCTTCTCTCCTGATTCTTCCATTCATAAGCAAGCTCAAAACTCCCATGCCAAACAGATAAAAACCCTTTGTCACCTTGTCCCTTTCTAGCACCATCCAACCCCTCAACCTCCTTCTCATTCGAACTTTCAAGCTCCCCTTCACTTAACTTCCAGCAGTCAAGCTTTCCTTCTTCTGCCACTCCCTCCCTGTTTTCCCTACAAAGTACCCTCGCATTTGCCAAATTCAGTAGACATTTTCCTGTCCTTACCTTACCCAACTCCTCAGCTGCTTTTGACACTGGTGACTACTCATTCCCTCCTGGAAATGTACCACTCACTTTTCTGCTCTAACACTGCTGCTCCTCCTGCCTCGCGGCCTGGTCTTTGTTGTCCTCATTCAGTTTTTGCTGAGTGCTCTGTCCCTCTCTCTTATCACCATCTATGCTTTCTTGGCTGATCTCATCCTCTCCCAGTGCTACCAAAGCCATCTAAATGTTGATGGCATGCCCATCTCTTGTCTCTAATCTTCATTCTCCTAACTGTCTACTGGTAACCTCAACCTGGATGTTTATTGTTACAGTAAATTCAACCAGGACAAGGCTGAACTTTCCTACAGCTACTCCTCTTTCTATGTTTCTCATTGTAGTGAATGTCACCACTATCCACTCAGTTATCTAAGCTAGGAAGCTGGAAGTCAATGAAGACTCATCACCTCCCTTTTCCCCATATCTAATCAGAAAACACCTCCCACCTTCCCTCCTTCTTAAACACTTCTCAGATTTGTTTCCACCTCATAGTCTACATTACTACTGCCTAAATCCAGGTCTTCCTCACTTCCTGCCTAGATTAAGAGTATACTGGTTAAACACATACTTTGCATTTGAAGACAGGCTTCAGCACCCACTGCTGTTGTTACCTTGGGCCACTTGCCCTTCCTCCTGCTAACAGAAACACAAATCAGAGAGCATGGCACCTGGCACATATGCACTTAATAAATGGTAACTAGCTGATGCCACTGCCCTCGCCGCCCTCCCCCCTGCCCCCCTCCACCCCATCTGCTGTCTCATTCCCTTTAAATTCACTCTCCACACAGAGGTGGTGAAGAGGAGCTTGGTAAAATGTATACCTGGCTATACCACTCTCTGGCAGCTTCCTATTGCTGGTGGGATAACTTCTAAGCTCCTTGATTTCTCTCACCATTCCTTGCCTTGGACTTTGTCTCTAGCCAGCCACATCAAACTGTTCACAGTTCCCTATTCATACTATGCTGCTTCTTGCTGCCTTCTGTATCTGGACTACCCTTCCCCCTCTGCCTGCACCTTTCTTTGGTCAGGCTAACAACTATTTATCCTTGAAGATTTAGTTTACATCAATTTCTCTGAAGACTTTCCTGGACACCCTCTCCACCTACCTGAGCCAGATGCATTTCCTTATCACTGTATCTGTCATTCCTTATATTAACAATAAGTAATACAAGTAGCCTACCATATATAGTGCTATTGTGAATCAGGCATTTTACATTTAATTCTCTTCAAATATAAATATGTACTTTACATGTAATCCTCTAACACTCCGTGAAGTCTGTATTTCTCCATCTTACAAAGGAAGAGTCCTTCACTTGCCAAAGTTATGTAACTTGTCAGGGGTCACACAGTATAACAGGTGACCGATGGGGTGTTGCCCTGGGCAGCCTAGCTCCAGGACCCATTCCCTTAGTCATCATGCTATTTACTTCTGTACTATTCCTGTGACTTTTTTCTCTGTAGATGGGAAGTATTTTAAGGGTAGGCAATGTGCTTTATCTTTTTGTCCCCAGAGCTTGGCATAAATTTGGCAAGAGTAGATAGTAAATGTTTAATGAGTTAAAGAAGTTGGGCAGGGGTTGCCTAGTTGCATATTCCTATGAGAAGCATTTGTGAACACCTGTGAAAGGTGAGCCTGTGTGCACACTGTGAGGAATGTGGATAGTCTGCTCTTCTGAGAGGGGTCAGGGATGTGTTCCTCAGTTGTAAGAGGCAAGGCCATTATACCTGCTAGCAGATGAGATGTGTCAAGCAGAGAGGTTTTAAAATGAAGTATAATGGCACACCTGTGAGGGAAGGGGTCGGCACCCATGGGAAGTATAAGGAAGGGTGCACTTATGCTACCCCATTCACTCTGGTCTTCGACTCTCCTTCTTCCTGGACAGGTGTCTCCAAAACTATATCCCTGCCCAGAGCCTGACACTATCCTGTCCAGTATGCCGGCAGACGTCCATCCTCCCAGAGCAGGGTGTCTCGGCACTGCAGAACAACTTCTTCATCAGTAGCCTCATGGAGGCAATGCAGCAGGCATCTGATGGGGCCCACGACCCGGAGGACCCCCACCCCCTCAGTGCAGTGGCTGGCCGCCCTCTCTCCTGCCCCAACCATGAAGGCAAGGTGGGCCCAAGCGAGGCCCAGTGAGGCCAGGACTTGGGGTGGGAGGAGAGGAGAGGCACTGGGGGGTGCCGAGTGGCTGGGTGAAAGGGTACTGCTCTGGATGAGTGGTCCAGGTAGGGGGTGCACTTAGAAAGTAAGGGGCAGGGAGGGCAGGTGGGGAGGGGAGGGGACAAAGAAATGTGATGTCTAGCCATTACCCAACTGGAGTCCTTGTACCACAGACGATGGAGTTTTACTGTGAGGCCTGTGAGACGGCCATGTGTGGTGAGTGCCGTGCTGGGGAGCATCGTGAGCATGGCACAGTGCTGCTGAGGGATGTGGTGGAGCAGCACAAGGCAGCCCTGCAGCGCCAGCTTGAGGCTGTGCGTGGCCGGTAGGCACTGGGCAGAGTCCTGGGCTGGTGGGGCCACAGGGATGGTGTGGGAGGGGAATAAAGGGTCTGGGAAGGGCAGACATAGAAGTCTCAGGGAGGTCTCAGGAAGGAGATCTCCACGAGGGCAGCAATAGGGTCCCCAGGGAGAAGGGAAACTTCTGCAAAGCCACCCTCAGCAACTCTGGCATGAGATGTTCCCCCTCCAGATTGCCACAGCTGTCTGCAGCAATTGCCTTAGTTGGGGGCATCAGCCAGCAGCTGCAGGAGCGCAAGGCAGAGGCCCTGGCCCAGATCGGTGCAGCCTTCGAAGACCTGGAGCAAGCACTGCAGCAGCGCAAGCAGGCTCTGGTCAGAGATCTGGAGACCATTTGTGGGGCCAAACAGAAGGTGTGTCTGGTGTTCACCCTTTCCTACCATCGTCCTTTGTGATGGTTTTATTGCCTCCATTGTTCCTCTGTCTTCCACACCAGCTCCCCATTCCCCAGCCTAGATATTCTGCCTCCTCACATGCTCTCAGTAGGTGCTATGGGCATCTGTGTCCTCTGTCCACAGGCACCCTCTTGTATTTCTTTTATGCCACAGTGCTACAACTTCAGTAATCACAGAGACTCCCCCTGTGCCAGTCTGCTCACCCACTCCTCCCTCTACCCCTCCTCAGGTGTTGCAAACCCAGCTGGACACTCTGCGCCAGGGTCAGGAACACATCGGCAGTAGCTGCAGCTTCGCAGAGCAGGCACTGCGCCTGGGCTCGGCCCCGGAGGTGTTGCTGGTGCGCAAGCACATGAGAGAGCGGCTGGCGGCATTGGCGGCACAGGCCTTCCCGGAGCGGCCACACGAGAATGCACAGCTGGAACTGGTCCTTGAGGTGGACGGGCTGAGGCGATCCGTGCTCAATCTGGGCGCACTGCTCACCACGAGCGCCACTGCACACGAGACGGTGGCCACCGGAGAGGGCCTGCGCCAGGCGCTAGTGGGCCAGCCTGCCTCGCTCACTGTCACTACCAAAGACAAGGACGGGCGGTTGGTGCGCACAGGCAGCGCTGAGCTGCGCGCAGAGATCACCGGTCCGGACGGCACGCGCCTTCCGGTGCCAGTGGTGGACCACAAGAATGGCACATATGAGCTAGTGTACACAGCGCGCACGGAAGGCGAGCTGCTCCTCTCAGTGCTGCTCTACGGGCAGCCAGTGCGCGGCAGCCCCTTCCGCGTGCGTGCCCTGCGTCCTGGGGACCTGCCACCTTCCCCCGACGATGTGAAGCGCCGTGTCAAGTCCCCTGGCGGCCCCGGCAGCCATGTGCGCCAGAAGGCAGTGCGTAGGCCCAGTTCCATGTACAGCACAGGCGGCAAACGAAAGGACAACCCAATTGAGGATGAGCTCGTCTTCCGTGTTGGTACAGACAGGCCAGGGCAGAGCCAGATGGGCCAGGCTCAGGTAGTGGGTGGGGAGGGAAGGGAGGTTCAAAATGACGTCTCAGTGAATTCTTTTGTTTTCACTCCCATCCCTTCCCACAGGCAGTCGTGGAAGGGAGAAAGGTGAATTCACCAATTTACAAGGTGTGTCCGCAGCCAGCAGCGGCCGCATCGTGGTAGCAGACAGCAACAACCAGTGTATTCAGGTAAGCACCTTTACCGCTCGACTCCACCACCAAAATAAGGGTTTTCAAGCTACAGCCTCCTGAAAAGATGGAATGTACAGGTCACCTCCTGGAAAGATGGAACCCTGCAGATAGTACCATTCCTTAACAGCGGTGAATCAAAGGATCACCCCTTATGCACCCACCGGCCACCCCATTCCCATAGGCCACAACTGTAACCAGCACCTTCAGTCAGAAACCAGAGTTTACTATGCTTGTAGCCTCACCTTTGTAGGCCATGGCTTAGGCCAGGTCAGCTCCTGGACTGCAAAGATCTGGCTCATTCCTCCTTCCCTTCTGCCTCTCCTTGAGCCTCTTACTTTCTCCCTTTTTCTCCTGGTGGCCAGGATGCAGGCCTGCCCTCCCTTGCTGTCTTCCAACATGCTTACCTGACTCCTGAATGTATGTAGTCTGTCTGGAGTCTCTGCACTTATCAGGTTGGCTAGACAGTCACATGGGGGTATCTTGGCCAAAGCGGGTATCTTTCAGTGGCTAGAAGTTGTAGCATAACCTCACAGGTGTTCCTCCCACTGCCTCTCCCATAACCTCATACAGCTGATTATAGCATACATCACACCGAATGGACATGGTTTCTGCTGCACTGTGAGCTCCTTTTCAAAGCCAAGAAATGTGCCTTTTTCTCTCTCTGTTTCTTGTAGTAAAAACCCAGAGCCTGGTACAGTGGGTACCAGGGTAGTTGACACAGCAGAGCAGTTAAAAGCTCAGGTTTTGAAACCAGACACCTGAGCTTGAAATCTAGCTGTGTCACATACTAACAAGTCACATGACCTCTTTGAGCTTCAGTTAACTCATGTGTAAAATTAGGAAAAGTATATCTGATAGGGTTGTGGGGAGTGTTAAATGATGTACTGTACTTGACATCTAGTGAAACTTCTGATGTTAGCTATTGTTAAAAAGATCATCATCCAGGTGGAGGCTGTAAACAAAGGCAAGCAGGTGGGAAAGAGCTGGAGGAGGTGGTTCAGGGAACTGGAAGGAGCCCAGCAGGCTTAGAGGTAGATTACTATTAGAAGCCGGGGGTAGCTGAGGTCAGATTGTAAATGGTTTTGGAGATGGAGTGTGGAATTTTTATTTTATCCTATAGGGGATTGTTTCTAACTACCATGCACTTTACTTCTTCGAAACATTTTACTGGGTAGCAAAACTTTTCGCTGAAGATCCTTACTTCTCAACACCTATACGTTTAAACTTTCTGACCCTGCTTGAGTACTCATATCACTGATTCAGCTGTACTAAGGTCCTTTCCCTCAGTGATGGCTACTCCCTGACCCCTGCTTTTCACCTAACAGTCTAAAAGTGCCAGGGACTCTTCTGTGGCCATATTCCCAGTTCTGTCCAGTCTGCCTTTACTCCTACCCTATTTCTAAGAGCAGAGGAATGGAGAGGCCCTGTGCAGCACAAAAGGCATTTGGGTCCAGCCTGAATAGTGAGGAGGGGATTGCAGGGGAGTAATGAGGTGGTGCTGAGTCCCTACTCAGTGACACCTTCCAGCTCCTTTCCAACTCCCTAGGAATGCTTCCTGGCATAAAAGTTGAGATTTGGGACCCCTTCTCTGTTGTGCACACACACAGGTGTGCTCCCTGCTCACATGCACAGATAAGTGCCACTTTGTCTGTCCTGGTGAGGGGGCTGAGCTTCCTCATTATTTTTTGTTTGTTTGTTTGTTTGAGACAGGGTCTCTGTTGCCCAGGCTAGAGTGCAGTGCTATGATTACAGCTCACTGTAGCCTTGACCTCCTGTGCTCAAGTGATCCTCCTACCTCAGCCTCCGAAGCAGCTGGGACTACAGGCGCATGCCACTATACCTGGCTAATTTATTTTATTTTATTTTTATTTTTAGTAGAGACAGGGTCTCACTATATTGTTTGGGCTGATCTGGAGCTCCTAGGCTCAAGCTATCCTCCTGCCTTGGTGTCTGAAAGTGCTGGGATTACAGGCATGAGCCACTGCACCTGGCCTCCCCATTGTTTCAGAGTGGGGAATCGAGAGGGAACACCTGGTATAGCTCCACTCTCTTCCAAACACCTGCTACTTCTATGGCAGTCCTCCTCTTGCTTCTACTTCCACCTGTCCTCTGTGTCGCCACTGCTAGGAGCCTGGCTCAGATTTCTAAGTTGAGTTTCTGCTTCTCTTACTCTGGAGTCCTTAGGGCTGGCATGGGCTGGGCTCCCTGATGAGGTCTGACCCCCGCCCCCCCCTCCTCTCAGTACATGGGGATTGGGATCCTCACGACATGACCGTTTTCTCTTTTGGACCCTTCTATGTTGGAGGATGAGGCAGACCCCCTCATTGAGTGGAACCAGCATCAGCTGACAGAAGACAAAAAACATTTTGTGATTCTGAGTGAATGATTTGATCTGTATATATTATGTCCTTGTGTAATTGTGTAAGCTCCCAGTTTTATCAGCTCTTCTGTGAAAATTCCCTCATTCCCTTAGGCAGAATGTTAAATCACATTCTTCTCAGTTCCCTCAGACTTTTGCTGCTGTACTTTTCATACTTTATTGGAATCACTGGTTTGTTTTTGTTTTTGTCTGATTTTGTTTTGTTTTTTTTTTGGTTTAAGTCTTTCTCCCCCACTAGACTGTGAGATCCCTGAAGTCAGGGATCTACTTTCAGATACCTTGGTATAGGAGAGAGATGTTAAGGACCAAACTAGGACACCAGCAGATTCTAGAGATATTAAGGAAGCAAGAATGGCAGATTTTGCTGAGTCGTCAAATATCAAGAATGGCAGGACTTTGTGGACTGGGTAGATGGTGTTGCGGTTCAGGAGCAGGCCCAGGTTTAAGTTGATGACTTCGCTTTTGCAGATGTTTGAGATAGCTATGCAACATTCAAGTGGAGATGTCCAGTTCAGGTCTGAGATTGAGCTGGGGAGTTCATTCATTGTTGAATGTCTACTATGTGCCAAATGCCATATCAGTACTGCAAATGCAGCAGCAAACAAAACAGATGCAGTCCCTATGCCATGCGAGGCTTACATCCTTAGAAGGGGACACTGATATTTAACAGTTATTTAGCTGCAAAATGATAATTATTATGAAGAGAGCTGTAAAGGTGACCTAAGTTGATGTGTGCATATTGATTTGGTAGGGTGGAGGGTGGTCATTAAAGTCTTCTCTGAACAAGTGACCTGGAAATTCTAAGAATGGAAAGATGAGTAAGAGTTGGCCAGGTGTCAGGGGTGGGATAGAATTGGACTGGAAGAACAAGACATCCCCAAGCCTCATCAGTATTGGGCCAGAACCTGAGCTGCTCAAACTGGAGGGGCATTACCTCACTGCTGAACCTGTACCTTTTAGTCCCCCTCACTTCTATTTAGCTTGTGGAGCTCTTGGTATCTCCCTTCTCATACTGATGAGTGCTGTCCTGCCACAGGGGACCACTGCAGAACCTAAGAGCTGTGCTGGTCAGCCAGAGAAGAGCTTAGTAGAAGACCCACATTAGAAGAAAGGGACGCATGTTGGTGGTACCAGTTTAAACAGCCCTGCAGGACTAAGACACAGGGTTGGGCTGGGGCAGGGACGGGGAGACCAGTCCATTAAGGAAGGCACAGGTTTGAATCCAAGAGCAAGGCCAATGCCCAGAACTTGAGTTCTCCAAGGCCACTCCTGGCTCTCGTTCATCTTGTGTCCCCAGAGCCTATAACAAAGCATAGTGTATGAGACTTACGTAGTGAGTAATGTTTTGACTATGAAGGAAAAGCCAGAAAGCTTAGCTAAAGCGGGAAGGAGGATCAAAGGAGGTGCTTTTGGGACAGGGAGACCCGAGCATATTGGGCAGCTAAAGTGGAGAAGGTTGGAGAAGGGAGAGGTTGAAAGGTTCACTCTGTCTAGGAGGAAGATTTCCTTGTCAGCCTCATAGCCTGAATGAACTAATTCTTGTATACATTCTCCTCTCTCACCTACCCCATTCCAGTCTGCTACTAAGTCTCATGAGTCTACCTCCTACATGTGTCTTGAGTCCATCTGCTTCCCTCCAGCCAATTTCCTTGGTCCAAGCCATCATCATTTCTCAACTGGAATACTGCAACAGCCTCTGACTGGGCAGCTTGACTCCTCCCTACAGCCAGAATGTTCTTTCTTAAAAGCAAAATTGATCTTGTCACTGCTATGCCTGGAAATGTTTAGAGACTCCTCATTACACCCAGGATAAAACATAATTCCTTCTTTTGTTCACCTGGGTCCTCCCTGCAGTCCAGCCACACTGGACAGGTCCTCAAGTGGTGCTCATACTTGACTTTGTGCCTTTTACAATCTGCTCACTCTGCTCGAATGCCTTTCCTTTTCCTTTTCTGGCCGAATTTGGTTTATGTGGCATCCTTATTAGGCTATTTGTTGAGATATCTTCTTCTCTTGGAGCCTTTTTTCACCATTCCCCTTCATCCCTTCATGTTCTCACAACCCCATTCACATCTCTGTTGCATTCCCCCAGACCTGCTGCCATGTTTGATTTTTGTCAGTAAGTGCTTGTTGAATGACTGAATAAATGGTGGTGGGGGGGTCTCCTCCCTCAAGATCCTGCTCCCTTCTGTCTGTGCCCACAGTGTCACCCCTCCTACCTGCTCCCTTCCCTTGCTCCTCTGCTCCAGGTTTTCTCCAATGAGGGCCAGTTCAAGTTCCGTTTTGGGGTCCGAGGACGCTCACCTGGGCAGCTGCAGCGCCCAACAGGTGTGGCAGTGGACACCAATGGAGACATTATTGTGGCAGACTATGACAACCGTTGGGTCAGCATCTTCTCCCCTGAGGGCAAGTTCAAGGTGAGAGGCCTGCTGTCACTTTACTTACCCTGGTGTCCAGCTGAACTGACCAGTCTAGTGCCTCTTGGTGGTCAGGGTCTGGACTGATCCAAACCTACCTCCTCCTCCTCCTCACTGTTCTTTCCCCAGCCCAAGGTTCTGCTTTGATGCTGGGTTAGGACTACTATCCCCACTAGTCAGAATAAAACCTCTTATGGATATTCTCTTCCTCCAGACCAAGATTGGAGCTGGCCGCCTCATGGGCCCCAAGGGAGTGGCCGTAGACCGGAATGGACATATCATTGTGGTCGACAACAAGTCTTGCTGCGTCTTTACCTTCCAGCCCAATGGCAAACTAGTTGGCCGTTTTGGGGGCCGTGGGGCCACTGACCGCCACTTTGCAGGTATGGGGGGACAGCTCCAAGATTTATGCTGATACCCCTGTTCCAGAGACCTCCACTAGATACTCCAGTTCTAAAGGCCCTCTCCTCTTATATCTTGGCTCTGGAGATCCCACTTCCCTATACTTTAGCCCTGTCATCTCAGTCCTAGAGACCGCACCCCTCTCCTAACACCCTAGCTTTATCTTCCCAGATACTCTTCCCCATCCCACTCGGTGTCCCAGCTTACTGCCCTGAAGACCACTTTGTATTTTCAGGGCCCCATTTTGTGGCTGTGAACAACAAGAATGAGATTGTAGTAACGGACTTCCATAACCATTCAGTGAAGGTCAGTGTCCTCCCTCCCTCCGTGACCACTGTCCCAACATCCTTTTCTCTTCCACAAGACTCCTATTTTACCTCCTCCTTTTCCCCTTGAGATCATTCACTCAAACAATACACATTTACACATTTATGGCATGGCTGCTTTGTCCCAGGCAGTATGCTAGAAGCTGGAGATACAGTGATGCACAAAGCAAATGTATTCTGTGTCTTCTTGAGTATAGTCTAGTAGGGAAGAGAAAAAGGTAACCAAAAAGTTACAATATGATGTAACAGATTCTGTGATAGGAAGGTACAGGGAACTGTGGGAAGGGATACTGAAATGTATGATTCAGGAAAGACTATCTGAGGAGGACCTCAAGCACAAGTGGGAATTAAATGGAAGGCAGAGGAGGACGAGAGTGTTTGAGACACAGGAAGAGCCAAGAATGGAGGTGGGAACCTTGATAGTGTGTTTGAGAAATCACAAGTAGTTCAGACTCAACTTGAGGAGCGGACCGTGAAAGCTGAGGGTGAGGCTTGTGTGCCCCCTTAAGGGGCTTGCTTTCCTCCCAAGAGCTATGGGGAGTCACAGTATTGCAGGCAGGGGAGTGATGCAGTCCTGGGTGTCTTAGATCACTCAGGCTGAGGCAAGACTGAGGCAGGAAGATCAATCTTTTGCAGTGATCCAGATGAGAAATGACGTGAGCCTGGACCATGAGAAAGACGTGACAGTGTATGCATAGGGTGTAGATTTGAGAGGGGGATTTGAGATGGAATTAAGGGTTGTGTTAATTCATTGGCTTATCAAGCAGAGAGGAAATTGGAGTCAAGAGTGACTCATGGCCAGCTGAGTGGCACCAGTCATTGAGATAGAGAACTGAGAGAACTGATTTCCCAGAGAAAATGAGCTGTTAGATTTGATATTCCCAACAGACATCAGCAAGAGTTGTCCAGTAGGCAGTAGGGCACATGGATGTGAAGTCTATGAAGCAGATTTGGGCTTAGCTGTAGATCTGGGTGGGGGTCCTCAGCCCTGGGACTTCACCCTGTCCTCCTCCAAGGCCTGAGGCCAGGTCCCCAGTCCCTAGCCCCTTCCCCCGCCAGGTGTACAGTGCCGATGGAGAGTTCCTCTTCAAGTTTGGCTCCCATGGCGAAGGCAATGGGCAGTTCAACGCCCCCACAGGAGTAGCTGTGGACTCCAATGGAAACATCATTGTGGCTGACTGGGGCAACAGCCGCATCCAGGTGAGTAAGGCCTGGGAATGACATGAGGGGGAGGTTTCCTGCTGTGTCCCATATGCCCATTCCCCCAAAACAGACTCTCATCTGCCTGATCTTGCCTCTCCCTCCGTTCTCCACTCCTTCCCCAGGTATTCGACAGCTCTGGCTCCTTCCTGTCCTATATCAACACATCTGCAGAACCACTGTATGGTCCACAGGGCCTGGCACTGACCTCGGATGGCCACGTGGTGGTGGCTGATGCTGGCAACCACTGCTTTAAAGCCTATCGCTACCTCCAGTAGCTGCACAGAGGCCCTGCCTGGCTTGTGGAGGGACAGACACTGGGGTGATTGGACAAAAGAGGGTCTGGCTGGGAGGTGGGCCAGACCTGGCAGCACTGAATGTGGGCTGTGGGCGTGGGTGCGCCCGGTGCCCTCCCTCTCCTACCCCCAGCCCCACGGTTGCACTTTATTTATTCGGTTCTTGCTTTGGTGACTGGGTGAGCCGGGACTGTGGTCCCAGGGATGTGTGCAGAGCTTCACCCTACCTTTCTTACACACCTCCCCTCCCCTCTCAGTCTGCTCCCCATCCCCCAGCCTGGGGCCAGAACAGCCTCCTACTCCAGGACAGAAGTCCCTCTAGTTGTCTCCCTACCACCCTATACACACTGACAGAGACAGCAATACCCCACCCGCCCCCATATTAAATAAATGTCTTCACCAAGATGTTTTTGCTGGGTTCTTGTGGGGCAGGGCTGCAGTGAAGAGATGGGATGGTGGGATTAGCTCTGGACTAAAAGGTGGGCAAGCAGGCAGGCAAGGGACCCAGCTTCCCAAGCAGATTCTGATGTTTTGAAACTTGCATAGAGAGGAGCAAGAAAGGGTGAACCCATGGGACCCTGAGCCACCTGCCATATCCCCATCCCCAGGCCCTACAGAAGTAGGCAAGTCCTTTGCCTGTCTGCCCTGGGGCTGGGAGGAATTGTGGGGTTGTAGGGGGAGGGAATGACCTCTGCCCAGCACATAGCCAGTAAGTGCAGAGAGAACAGTTTCACGGTATGAAAGCAACTTTGAAGTCCAAGTCTGGGCAAGGGAATTGAGGTTAGCCCAGGTGTAGCTATGTGTAGGAGACTCCATGGCTAATTTTAAAAGTCATCCCTGAATCCCTGGAGCCCTGATGTATCCGCTTTCTCACCTTTCCAAGATTGCTGCCCCTTCCCTGCAGTGGAATGAGGGTCCTCACATTCTCCCCTGAGCTCTAGTCTGCCAGGGTTTTGCTGCCATCTCTGGAGAGAATTGAAAGCAGCAGTCAGTGATGATTTGGCAAGTAGGTACTATGATTTCTCTCTACAAAAGACTGAAGCTCACAGAAATAGGTCATACTGTTGATGAAGAGCAGAGCCCAGATTTAAATCTGTAGCTGTCATACTCCTAACTGGTAAGTTATAGCACCTTGTTCACCCTTGTGCCCCTTGTACCTAGCATGATGGCTGGCAGAGAAAGCACTCAACAAGATTTGGGGAATGTTGGATCTGGGAAGGTAGATCATGAGAGGTCATGGAAAAGATCAAGACATCGATCTGGCATAGCACAATTCCTGGGGCTAGGATAAGAGGGACTATCCATGGATCTGTCTAAGACCATGGGGGCTTTGTAGAGATCAAGGGGGTCCCATTTGGACTATATGGAAATCTTGGTTATATTTACTTCCCTGGTCCTCTCTGCCCCACTAGCTGAAACCTGATACATAGGCCAGGCACAGTGGCTCACACCTGTAATCCCAGCACTCTGGGAGGCTGAAGTGGATGGATCACCTGAGGTCAGGAGTTGGTGACCAGCCTGGCCAACATGGTGAAACCCCGTCTCTACTAAAAATATAAGAATTAGCCAGGCGTGGTGGTGGGTGCCTGTAATCCCAGCTACTTGGGAGGCTGAGGCAGGAGAATCGCTTGAACCTGGGAGGCATAGGTTACAGTGAGCTGAGACCATGCCACTGTACTTCAGCCTGGGCAACAAGAGCAAAACTCTACCTCAAAACACACACACACACACACACACACACACACACACACACACACAAGAAAGAAACCTGATAGATAGGTGGAGGGACAGATGAGCTCCCTGAAGAATTTAGTGCAGGTGCTCTGATGGAGTCTGCCCTTCTGGCTCTGATTATGAGTGGAATTGCCTAAGCCCATGCCCTGGCCAGCAGAGATGGTGTGCTCAATTATCAGTCGCTCAGCACCAGTGGAGTCCTCCCCGAGAGCTCTCAGGTGATGCTCTATTTTTCTGCACCCCTATCTTGAGCAAGGCACCAGCAGTAATACAGAATGGAAACTCAAAGCTTCCAGCTCTCAACCTCTCACGTGTTTACATTGTGAACACCTAAAAGTAGCAGGGGAATAAAAAGGCGGTAAGGGTGACCTTCCTTGGGTGGGATGCTACAAATGGCTTTTCTACCAGCCTAAGAACAGGCTGCTAGGGCTGATTTCCATAGATTCAGATTAGGTAGTCTTCCTATGCCATGGAAAAGGTACATCAAGGTGGAGTCATTATGTTCCTTCTAAATCCAGCCGTGGTGGGCATTTTCTTTCCAATTCAGGCCTTGGGGCCAAGTAGATGAAAGTAGTGCCTGACAGTGGAGGCCAGGTCTTGAATGATTGTCACAGATTTGGGGGGCACAGCAAAGCCCCTCCTGTCAGAATGTTGTAGTCCTGCAAGCGTTCACACTTTGCTCATTTAGGGCTGTCTGGTGATCAGAACAGCCCTATGGCCATTTGTGGTCTGCAGGTTCATTTATTTATTGAACAAGTATTTGTTGAGTACTTACTATTAGTCAGAGTAATGGGCCTTGGGAATACAGAGAAATGGTCCCTGCCCTTATTAAGCTTATACTCTTAGTGGAGAAGAGAGACAAGTAAGCAACAAGGAACTAAATGTGTAATAACAATTTGAGTTCAAGCTGTGAAGGAAATGAATAGAATACAATGATAGAGAATATAGTGTTAAGTAGAGTGAATAAGGAAGGCCTCTTTAAGCAGTGACCTGTAGGGCTGGAGCGGGTGGGTAGGGAACTAGCTGTGTTAAGAAGAGGTGATAGAGATTTTCAGACAAAGGAAAAACAGGTACAAAGGTCCTGAGGGGTTGAGATCTTGATGTGTTTGAGAATCTGAAAGGAGGCCAGGAGTGGCTAGAGAGGAAGGAGGTTGGAGGGAGAGAGGAAAGGAACAAGTTTGGAGAACTAGGCCTGCCTTGGATCATTTAAGGTAAAGAGCTTGGATTTGGTTTGGAGTATAACAGTAAACCACCGAAAAGTTTAAGTGATAAGGATGAAAGGGATGCCCTGTGAAACAAACTTTAAACTGGACAGTGATTCTGTGGGGTAGGAAGAGAATTGAGAATGAAAATCAGAAAACAGCATCTCTAAACTGTTCCTCTTGAAGACTGTGTATATATTAGAATTACAACTGACTTAGGCCGGGTATAGTGGCTCACGCCTGTAATCCCAGCACTTTGGGAGGCCAAGATGGGCAGATCACAAGGTCAGGAGATCAAGACCATCCTGGCTAATATAGTGAAACCCCATCTCTACAAAAAATTAGCCAGGTGTGGTGGCATGCGCCTATAGTCCCAGCTACTTGGGAGGCTGAAGCAGGAGAATTGCCTGAACCCAGGAGACAGTGGTTGCAGTGAGCCGAGATTGTGCCACTATACTCCAGCCTGGGTGACAGAGCAAGACTCTGTCTCAAAAAAAAAAAAAAAAAAAAAATTACAACTGACTTCAAGAAAACATTTTCAGCAGGAGCATAAGGTGATTTCAGATACAGTTTTACAGATCACTGTGGTTGTTATAAAGAATGTGTTGTAGAAGAGCTATTTCAATTGTCAGACAAGAAAAGATGGTGTTCGTATTACTAAAGAGGCAGAGAGAAATGGACAGATTTTATGTATAATTAGGAAGTAGGAATAACAGGATTAAATATTTATTAAATACATACAGTATTTCAGGCATTGTTCTCAGTGCTGAAGATATAGCAGTGACTAAAGCAGGTAGGATCCTTGTCCTGTACACAAAGGCAGCATGGTAGACTGGGGTGCTGGAGCTGGCTTATGAGAGCTGATTGTCAAATTTAGAATTTTGAGAGCTGGTTGTTAAAACACAGCTATTATTTAAAATCAAACTATATACACTGAAATACATTCTATTAAAACCGAGGATAATCGGTACTTAAAACTAATTACTTCCTAATTATTTTACTATCCCCTGTGCTCTTATGATTATTTATATCTATATGGTAGGAATATTGCATGCAGTGTGTTACTGTACATCCCTTCCCAACTCTACATTTGGTGATGTCTTGTTGGTAGCTTAAAGTTGGCCATGGTAGGAGTATTTATATCACAAAAATCAGCAAATGTTACAAATCAGTGCTTTTTCCCCTCTAGAGAGCAGTTGTTAAATATTTACCAGCAAACCCCTTGCTAAGAACACCCTATCCTTGTAGGAACACACCCCTAGGAGTCAGGCACCCAGGGTTTAAATAATGGCTCTGCCAATTGCTAGCAATGTGATGTGGCTAAGATACCTAATATTGGCTTCCTCGTTCATAAAATGGGACTAATAGTATGACCTTTGTCTGTTTGTGCTGCTATAACAAAATGCCCATGACTGGTGATTTAAAGTGAACAAAAATGTATTTCTCACAGTTCTGGAGGCTGGGAATTCCAAGATCGAAGTGCCCAGCAGGTTTGGTGTGTGGTGAGGGCCTGGTCTCTGTTTCTACGATGGCATTTTGAATGCTGCATCCTCTGGAGGAGACAAATGCTGCTCATCACGTGGCAGAAAAGCAGAAGAGAGAGAATCCACTTCTGAAAGCCCTTTTTATAGCAGCATTAATCCATTAATCAGGCAGAGCTCTCATGACCTAAACACCTCTCATGAGTCGCCACCTCCAAACACTGGCACATTGGGAATTAAGCTTCCAACACATGAATTTGGAGGGGACAAAAACATTCAAACCAATAGCTATGATATGAATTATATGATATCATTCATATCAAATGCCAGACATGTGTATCCAATAGATATGAGCAAATTATTACTATTTATTGATAGAGAAGCAAGAATGGACTATTCAGAAGGCCCATTATAGACTGAGCAAGAGGAAATGTTTATGTTGGAGGGGTCAGCTGGGATTAGCAAGCTCTTTGGCTGCCTGGAGCTTTATCCCTAAGCCTCCTACCCCTGAGGAAAGAGGACATTCAATTCCTGCTCCCTGGAGTATACATTCACAGGCTTCAGGCCCAGCACACCTAGCACTCAGTGGACCCAGGAGAAATGGCTAAGGTCATAGAACTCATCAACAGCAGAGCAGGCTGGACACGGACATAGCCATTCCAAGGGATAGTAGGTCAGTGTCCAGCTTATGGCTCTTGGCAACGCAGGAGGAAGCTCTGTCCATGAAGACATTTGCAGATTCATGTTCAGACCCCTTCTGGGAGAAGTCAAAAAGCTGCTGGTTAGGAGGATTGAGAAGACTACACAGGAAAAGAGATGGTTGAATTTCTCTGGGCTCGAGTTCCCAGAGAAGCAAGACATTAGGGTCCCCAAATCCATTCTGGGAAGCAAGGTTTGCAGAGGAAGGGAAAGAAGCATAGAAGGGTGCATGCCACTAAGGCTGCACAGACAGGGCTGAGAGGAGTGAGGGACGAAGGCTATGGAGGCCAGTTTCAGAGAGGAAAAACTCCTGGGCTCTGGGCTCTAGTTGAAGGGCGGGAGTGCACTGATTCCTGTGGCCTCCAGGGGGTGCTCAGACCCAAGTACCCACAAGCTTGTTTCCTCAGCTCAGGCAGGAAGCCTGGGAAGGACTCAGGACCCACAGAAGGGGCCTCCTGTAGTGAAGGGAAGAGAAGCAAGGCTGCTGAGTCTTGAGTACCCCGAGAAGTCTTGGCTTGTACCCTGTGACCAACACCAGGGTGGCCAACATATTCACAGCTCTGGGTTCCCACATGCGTTCGATCTTCTACTTTGAACTCCTGCCCAAAAGTTGAACTTCAACCTGGATTGCCTGCAGTGCAGATGACTCTGCTGGCCTAGTCCCTGGGTGGAGCAGGAAGTTCCAGTAATGGTATCTAAGCCATTCTGGGGTACACAGGTGAATTAGGAAGCAGCAGCGAAAAGGGACCATAAAGTAGTATTCTGGGATAGATGGACCAGGCGTGCTGTGAGAGGGACCAGGGCCATGTGGGGAAGGAGTCAAGCTGAAAAGTGATCATCCAGTATATGTGCTGTATGCCCTCAGACCAGCCCTGTTAGGCCAGAAGGAGACTGCACCCCTGGACTGGCAAGTCAGTGCAAGACCCTGCTAATAGGACTATTGAAGTCTCTCACTATGGGTTTTCTGTGGGGTGTTTGTTTCTTGGGGTGAAAGCTTCCCTCTCCCCAGGCAGGCCCAGCAAAATCTGTAGGATTCAGGCAGGGTTCTGACAGCTGGAGACAAGTTGTTGAGAAAATTCCTGATGGAGGGTTACGGAGTGCTCAGGAGGGAGAATATAAGGTTTCAGAGGCTGAGAGGGAAAGAAAAGGTAAGGGGGAGTCTTGGAATAGTGGCTCCCATTGCCTAACACCCAGAAACAAGACATACCCTGCAATGGGGAGAAGGTGAGTGTGAGACATTGGCTGTAGCAGTGATGGCATTGCCCAGGCTGCCAAGGACTCAGAGAGTCCAGCCTTGCCCACTGACCTATGAGGAGGGAATGATGTTCACAGCACATTTTCATTCGTAAGTCATGAGAGGACATCGAGCCTAATGGTAGAGGCCTGGTGACATGTTGTTCCAGAGGTGCCGGAATCCTTGTTTTCCTGTTGGAAGGAAACTTTGCAGAGTAGAAAAGGGATCTGAGACTTTTGGTAAGATTATATATGGGACTGTCAGGGGTATGGAGCCATTTGTGAGGGATCAGGGCTCTTTAAGCCTTGGCTAGGGAGCAGGGGTCCTGGAACCTCATCCTGACCCATAGCTGAGTCTGCCCATAATTCTTTTCTGACTCAGTAGGCAAATCTCACATAGAAATGGGTCAGCTTTGGGAGTGGGCCCAGGAAGTACTGAGGATAGCAGGTGAGATCCCAGGAAGAGATGGATGTGGGGCTGAGACACTGGAGAGAGAAACATGACTGTCAGATAAAGGGCGTCTGTGACTCTTAGATCTCATTATGCCTACTACCATAACCTACCCCCAATTCCTAATATTCTCCTACCCTAGACGGGGGAAAATTGTCGGAAATTTGACTGTAACACTAGCAACACTACTCAGTACTTGAAATGCATTTTTGCATTTTTTTCATTCAACAAATATTTCTGGAACAACTATTATATGCCAGGCACTATTTTAGGAGTCAGGGATATATAATGGTAAACAAGACAGGCAAAACAAAGCAAAGCAACAAAAACCATCACCAGATAAGTAGACAGATGAAAGAATTTCAAGTTTTAGTAAGTGAAATAAAACAAGCAAGGGTCTGAAATGGCTAGATAACGTGATCAAGAAAGGCTTCATTGAGAAGGTAGCATTTAAGCAGGAGTCAGTTATAAATATTGTGAAACCCCAGTTACAGTTCTATTTGTTCTGTGTTGAGTAAATAAAGCGTTTTCCCCCAAGGTGGAAACTACCAAGAAAGACTAATTACTAGTAGTGGTGGTACTCTCTGGAAGAGAGACACCTCCTCTTCCTGTCTCATTACTGTCAACGCTTCACTTCCAGGCACTTTTTGCAAAGCTCTTTGCCAGTCAGGGAAGGTGAGAGGCTGGGCATGGGGCTTGGACATTAGACAACAGTGAGACATTATTGTCCCCAGACTCACTAGCCCAAGGGTAAAGCTGAAGAGGCTTGAGCATGCCCCAGAAAGGCCCCTGATGAAGCTTGGAAAAAGTTGTTCTCTGAGTATTTCTAAGTGAGTTTATCTGTGTGTATGGTTACTAAATGTAGTAAGTATTGCTGTCTCTAGCTGCCTTAGAGCAGGGCTTGACACAGTACAGAGAAACATTAGTTCCCTCCTTTTCTCACCTCCCCCATTGTGGAGATAAACTCAGTCATAAAAGGTGCTCCTCAGTCTACTCGCTTCTTATGGGCACCTGGACCCATTGCCAGTGTGAGAGTCACAGCTGGACATCAGCAGTGTAACCCAGTCACTGCTTGAAAGTTGCTGAAGGGGGTTGGGGGGTAGCTGCCGGGAAAAGGGAGTATTGGATTCAGATTTCTGTCCAGACCCTGACCTTATTTGCAGTGATGTAATCAGCCAATATTGGCTTAGTCCTGGGAGACAGCTCATTCCCAGTGGAGTTGGAGGTAGGGGTGGTGCTGCTTCCAACTCTATATAGAGAATTCAACTGGTCACCCAGAGCTGTCCTGTGGCCTCTGCAGCTCAGCATGGCTAGGGCACTGGGAGCACCCGTTGCACTGGGGTTGTGGAGCCTGTGCTGGTCTCTGGCCATTGCCAACCCTCTTCCTCCGTGAGTAAAGCTGGGACTAGAAGTGAAGGATTGAGTTCTGGGCTGGGGTAAGGTAGGGCCAGTTTTTAGGCCTCAGTCAAATTTAGGGTCAGGAGCTATGGGAAAGGAATCAATCCCAATGGACCCATATATCTATCTTGTTCTCCCTAGGACTAGTGCCCATGGGAATGTTGCTGAAGGTGAGACCAAGCCAGACCCAGACGTGACTGGTGAGGCCCTGACTCCCAAAGTCTATCTATCTGTTTGGTTGTGTCTCTGCATTTTATCACCTTCTGTTTGTTTGTTTGTTTTTTACTTTGCCATCTCCCTACCTCCGCCCCAGAACGCTGCTCAGATGGCTGGAGCTTTGATGCTACCACCCTGGATGACAATGGAACCATGCTGTTTTTTAAAGGTAGGAGGGACTGAGGTTGGGGTATTTAGGATCTTAGACTTATTCTCCTTCATGAAGGGTGTCCCTGTCTGTGGGAGGTCTTAGGAATTATCTGAGGGTATCACTGACAGCTTCTCTCAAGCTATCTCAGTAGGTCAAAGTTTTCTCACTGGGCCCCTCAGTGAGTGTGGGTTTTTTCAGGGGAGTTTGTGTGGAAGAGTCACAAATGGGCCCGCGAGTTAATCTCAGAGACATGGAAGAATTTCACCAGCCCTGTGGATGCTGCATTCCGTCATGGTCACAAGAGTGTCTTTCTGATCAAGGTACTGCTGGGCCAAAATCAGGGCCAGGCTGGAGAGGGCTAGAATCGACACTGGGGACCCTTCCCCCAAATGGCCTTGGCATGGAGCCCATAGCAATAGGTAGCAGATTTCTTTCCCATGTGCCCTCCTTTCCTGTAAAAGCTCAGGCTAAGGGAGTGTGCATGCATGTGGGCTTGGCAGTTACACCATCCAGTGGCTATTCTTCAGTCCTAGTCTTAGTTCTACACCACTCTGCTGTACTTCACACTGCTGGCCATCCTTTTTTCCCTGGCAATTTCTTCCCTTGCCTTCCATGACCCTGTATCAAGTCCTCTTCAAAGGGCAGGGCAAATTGTTCCCAACACAATGGCACCTGGCCAGAAGAGCATATGGAGCATGAAATCCAGTCTGCTGTACCCGCGAAGTCCCATGTGACTCAGGCTGTGTCTGCTCAGAGGAAGGGGTGCCTTCTCCTACCTTGCCAAAGGTGCTATGTGGTTGGGGAAGTCCTGACTGTTGGCTTTGTTTTCCCTTCTGCCTCTTTTCTCTCTCTTTTCAAATGTCTCATTCTTTCTCAGCCAGTTCCCTAATGTTCCTTGGGGATCCATCCTAGCCTTTCCATATACCTTCCCTCAGTGATCTCAATCATCACCATGGCTCTGAGGAATATCTATGCTGTGGACACTGGATCTAGATCTACCTTCTGAACTCCAGACATCTCTTTCCAATTATATGTTCCACAGGCACCTAAAATTCAGCATCCCCCAAACGAAGCTTTGCATCTTCTTTACAAACCAACCTTTCCTCCTGTGTTTTCTGTTTCAGTAAATGACCCCAAAATGTGCCTGATTACTACAAACCAAGTGCACACAGGGTCTCATGATCTGGGCCTTGGTTATCTTCTCAGGTTTATCTCTTCCCCGGCCACATTCACTGTGTGCCAGCCATACAAATCTACATGAAGTTGGAGCACATTGCTTCCTCATGTTTGGGCTCTGCATGCTGCTCCCTCTGCTGGTAACACCCTTTCCTCACTTGTCAACCTGGAAAATTCCTGCTGATTTTTCAGCTCTTGGGCCCAATGCTTCCTCTGTGGTGTGAAACCTTCCACAAGTTCTCTAGGCAGACTTAGGCACTCCCTTTATATTCTCAGTGCGCTCTTTACACTACACCTTGGTCGTTGCATGGCTAGGATTGTAGAAGTCCTTTCTGCTTTTGTACAGTGAACTTCCCGAAGTGAAAGACAGAGTCTTGTCATCCTCAGTGCCTCTCACAATGCCTGGCATATAGTAGTTATTCAGTGACTGTTTTTTGAATGAATGAATGAATGAATGAATGAAGAAATGAATGTACTAATGTATAGATGATTGCGGGATGAACAGTTGTGGATATGTTTGTCAACACTGATGGTGTTGCAGATAAATGTGCCACAGGAGTATCTGGGTACAGAGCTAGAGGTGTGTGTGTTATAGTAATAGTGACTGGATTTGCACAAACTGAGGGTGTGTATTGTGCAAAAGGACAGAACATTGCTGTCCACAGATGGACTGAGAATGTGTGGGGCCACAGGAGGATATTGTATAAGCACAATACATGAAAAATGTATGTACATGCAGAGTGGCAGTGTCTGGGGATATACAGTCAAAAAGTACTTTTGAATGCAGGGGGACAAAGTCTGGGTATACCCTCCTGAAAAGAAGGAGAAAGGATACCCAAAGTTGCTCCAAGATAAATTTCCTGGAATCCCATCCCCACTGGATGCAGCTGTGGAATGTCACCGTGGAGAATGTCAAGCTGAAGGCATCCTCTTCTTCCAAGGTTAGTCCAGGCTGGAATCCAAGAACCTGGAGTAGTGGTGGGTTGGTAGTGATGCCAGTAGTGATGGTGATGGTGGTAGTGATGGTGGTAGTGGAGCCACTATGTGGCTTTTTAAGGAAGGGAAATAGAGACGCCACCTATGGTCTAGAGGTCAAGTGAGGGAAGGAGAGGAAGTCATTCTGGTGAAGGTAACTGGGTGTAATTCTGTGTGAATAGTCCCTCGTGGTTCCCCATGACCCTTAAGACAAATCTACCCTCCTTAGTCTTACATACAAGGCTCTCCATGGCCAAATCCCTACTGGCCCTTCAGCTTTGACTTTTATCATACCTTTATCTTAACACTAAGCTCCAGAAACCCTACGCTATTCTCTGTACACTCAGTTTCCTTCCTGCTTTGGAATCTTTCCTCTCTCTGGGGTTCCATCTCTCCTTGTTGTATGCCTTTTAACTCCTATTTCAGATTTCAGTTGAAGTATCATCTTCCCTGGGAACTTTTCCCTGAGTCTCCCCACTGCCTTTGCTGAACTGATCCTGTGCGCTTTGCTGCTGAATTTTGGTGTATGATCACCCTCCTTTAGCTGTCTCTCTGATGGTTGTAAGGTCCATGTGGTCAGTACCATTATCTGGCCCATCCTGGGACCCAGAGAAAGCACAAAGGAGGGTATAACCCGGTCTTACCGAATGCCTGTTGATTGATTGGACAAAGGTGACCACAAGTGGTTCTGGGACTTGGCTACGGGAACTATGAAGAAGCGTTACTGGTCAGCTGTTGGGAACTGCTCCTCTGCCCTGAGATGGCTGGGCCGCTACTACTGCTTCCAGGGTAACCAATTCCTGCGCTTCAACCCTGTCACGGGAGAGGTGCCTCCCAGGTACCCGCTGGATGTCCGAGACTACTTCATGCCCTGCCCTGGCAGAGGTGAGAAAGTCCTAGCACTTGAGACCTGTCAGAATTCATCCACCTTCCCTGAGCTTGTGGATCTCATGTGTCCTAGCTCTCACCTTAACTCCATGTTGCAACACCTTGACCCTTAATGCAGCCCCATTTCCATTCTGGATTTTCCCATTGCCCTCATATGGGGAAACCCACACCCCACTAACCCCAGCCATCTCTTCCACCTTAGACCTCACTCTGACCTCTGGCCTCCTTCTGTGTTCTCCTCACCCATTTCTCTCTCCAGGCCATGGACACAGGAATGGGACTGGCCATGGGAATGGTACCCACCATAGCCCTGAATATATGCGCTGTAGCCCACATCTAGTCTTGTCTGCACTGATGTCTGACAACCATGGTGCCACCTATGCCTTCAGTGGTGAGAGATGCCCCCAACTCTCCCAGTGTGCTCTCACATCTCTTCTACTTGTATCTCCCATCCTTGACACATTTCTCCATTGTCATCACTGTGTCACTTATTTTGTCCCCTCTGTCCCCATCCTTCTGCATGCCCTTCTGCATCCCTTATCTCTGAGGCATATTTCTCAATCATTTCTGTCATTGCCCAAGCCCCTAACTTCATCCACCTGTCTACCATCTCCTCCTATGGCTGTGCCGTCTGTGGACCTCTCTGGGCCCCTGTGACTCCTTGTGTTCTCCTTGCTCAATGCCCTGCTGAGCCTTCTGGCTCTCCCTTGCTCCCTGGACTTCTATGTGTCTCTGTACCTCCTTGCCTCCCTTTGTTCTTGCATATCTTTCTGAGTCCTCTGACTCCCCCTGTTTATCTTCAGAACTGCATCTTGTTCCAGGTTCCTGGTTCCTATGTCCAGACCCCTGGGCATCTCACTGCCTGGGGATGAGATGTTCTCCTTGCTGAGAACCAGCTGATAAGTGTTGGGTACTTTAGACCTTTAGAAGCTGGCTTCACTAGCCTGTGGAGGTTTCTCCTCTGAGTAGCCAGTGGAGATACCCCTCCCTTGACTTGTGGCATCAATGATATTAGATGGTAAAAACCATCTAATAATACCTAGGGGTTGTTCTGAGTTCAGTCAGGCAGTAAATAGTGATGCTGCACAGTTGAGAATATCCCCAAGAGGAGTGAGCAAGCACATTAATATCCAACCTAAGATGTATGTATAATTAGGACAGTGGTAAAAATATAAAATAGTGAAAATATTTTTTCACACAAAAATTTTCTGGCCTCTGACCCTTGGACAAATTTGATCAGTTACGACTATCAAGTTCTGTTGAAAAATACATAACCACATGGAGAGCAAATAAATCTCCACAGCAGGATTGCACACTATAATAAGAACATACAGCTAAGGTGAAACACACACCTGTAGTGAAAATACAACATTAAACTGAGAACATATGCCATAGTAAGAACATATAAGTATCAAGAGAACATGCAGCCATGGTGAGAACCCATCGGGAGGACACACCGACAACGTGAAATTCAGAAAGAGAGAGAGTGAGTGAGAGCTTGTGAAAGCAGGGCCACAGGAAACACACAGAAATAGAGAGAGACACCAAGCCATTTAGAGATCACAGAACTTCAAGGCCATGTGGCCATAATGAGAATGCTATCGAACTCCTAAATGAAAAATGTCATGTATGTTCCATTGCTGTTGAGAGAACACACAGCATAGAGAGAACACCTTATATTAAATATACCCAGGCCGGGCATGGTGGCTTACGCCTGTAATCCTAGCACTTTGGGAGGCTGAGGTGAGTGGATCGCTTGAGCGACTTGAGCTTAGGAGTTCGAGACCAGCCTGGGCAACATGGCAAAACCTCATCTCTACAAAAAATATAAAAATTAGTTGGGTGTGGTAGTGCGTTCCTATAGTCCCATCCACTTCGAGGCTTCAGTGAGCCATGATCGTGCTACTGCACTCCAGGCTGTGTGACAGAGTGAGACCCTGTCTCAAAAAACAAAACAAAACAAAAACAAAACAAAAAAATCCATATATATATATATATATGGTAAATCTTTTTTCTTTCTCTGCCTCATAGTTTTGTTGTTGTTGTTGTTGTTGTTGTTGTAGTTGTAGTTGTTGCTGTTGTTTGAGATGGAGTCTCACTCTGTCGCCCAGACTGGAGTGCAATGGCACAATCTTGGTTCACTGCAACCTCTGCCTCCTGGATTCAAGCGATTCTACTGCCTCAGCCTCCCAAATAGCTGGGACTACAGGCGCGTACCTCCATCCCAGCTAATTTTTGCATTTTTAGTAGAGATGGGGTTTCACTGTGTTGGTCAGGCTGGTCTCGAACTCCTGACCTCAGGTGATCCGCCTGCCTCGGCCTTCCACAGTGCTAAGATTACAGGCATAAGTAACCGTGCCTGGCCCCTCATAGGTATTTATGTATTCTCTTTGCTTCTTCACAACTTTGGCTTGCACATGGACCATCATGTTCTTTCCACCTTCTCACTACTTCATGATCTTTCAGTCTCAGATCCAACTGATACCTCCCTCAGTTGTTCTTTTTTCCTAGTAAGATTTCCAGAGAGGGAATCTGAATGGCCCAGTCCATATTTTCAGACCACACCACATTAAAGTGGTTGACTGCCAGCCTATGTATTGGCTACATTAATGGATTGGGGACTCATCACTTACTTCACTGCACAAAGCAGCATAGCTCTGGTTCTCAAAATAGGGCCCCTGGGCCAGGTGTGGTGGCTCACGCCTATAATTCCAGCACTGTGGGAGACCGAGGCAGGCAGATCACTTGAGTCCAGGAGTTCTAGACCAGCCTGGGCAACATGGTGAAATCTCATCTCTACTAAAAATACAAAAAATTAGCCAGGTGTGGTGGCATGTACGGTAGTCCCAGCTATTCAGCAGGCTGAGGTAGGAGGATTGCTTGAGTGTGGGAGGCAGAGATTGCAGTGAACCATGACTGCGCCTCTGCAATCCAGCCTGTGTGACAGATTGAGACCCTGTCTCAAAATAAAATAAAATAAAATAAAATAAAATAAAATAAAATAAAATAAATACAGTTCCTGAGCAGGGTAATTTCAGTGGGAAACCTCCCAGGGGAGGTGGATATGTCAGTCAACACTATATACTCAGTACACAGCTAATAAGAGAACTTGTGGTTGCAGCAAGAACGCTAGGTGTTTACTCAACAAATATTGTTGAGTATCTGGTAAGTAGTGGGCATTGTCCTAGGCACTGAGATACAGTAGTCAACATGGCAGATGAGATGCCTGCCCTGATAGGATCTGCTAAAGTGAGAGGACAATAACAAAGAGAAAGGAAGAAAGAGAATACTTTTAGGTAATATTAAGGATTGTAAAGAAAATAAGACAGGATAGTGGCATAGAGGTGAGGAGAATGAGGGCCCTCTTCTGAAGAAATAATTTTTGAGCTGAGACTTCAGTGATGAGAAGGAATTAGCCACACAATGTGCTGGAGGAAAAGCATTTTAGGGAGGGTGAGCAGCACATACTTCAAGGAAGCAAGACGGAAGCCTGGTGAAGCTGGAACACAGAGAAAGAACAGGTGGGTGACTTGAAAGAGCAGGGAAGGCAGTGGCCAGGTTACCTAGACCTGGTAAGGGTTTTCAACCATAAAAGGGCGTCATCAGAAGGTCTTGAACAGGGCTGTGGCATATTCTAACTCATTTTTTATAATAGATCACTCTAACTTTTTGCCGAATATAAGTGATAAAGGTACAATCATGTAAGCAAGGAATCCAGCTAGCAATTCCTGCAGTTGTCCAAATTAGAGGTGATGACAGCTTAGACTAGGATGATAGCAACAGAGGTGGTGAGGAGTCAGCATGATATATTTTGGAGGTAAAGCTGACAGCATTAACTAATAGATAGGATAGGCCAGGTGCAGTGGCTCACGCCTGTAATCCTAGCACTTTGGGAGGCCAAGGCGAGTGGATCACCTGAGGTCAGGAGTTCGAGACCAGCCTGAACAACATGGTGAAACCTCATATCTACTAAAAATACAAAATTAGCTGGGAATGGTGGCACATGCCTGTAATCTCAGCCTACTTGGGAGGCTGAGGCAGGAGAATCGCTTGAACTTGGGAGGTGGAGGTTGCAGTGAGTCAAGATTGCGCCATTGCACTCTAGCCTGGGGACAAGAGCGAAACTCTGTCTCTAAATAAATAAATAAATAAATGATATCAGTCAGAGTAGGGAAGGGAAAAGACGTTTCAAGAATGACTCAGCTTTTGCAGACTCGGCAACTGAGAGGTTGGTGGCTTTGTTTTCTAAAATTGGGGAGGACTAGGGAGTGTGTGTGTTGGGAGCAGAAATCAGTTTGGACATATTAGGTTTTGGGTGCCTATTGGCACTGATTTGGAACCTAAAGCTCAAAGGGGAGGTCAGTCAGAGCTGGTAAGAACAGATTGGAAGTCATCAGCACATAGATGGCATTTAAAGCCCCTGGACTAGGTGAGATTGCCAAGGAAGTGAGGGTAGAGAGAGAAGAGAAGAGGCCCAAACTAGGGGATTGCAATATTTAGATATCAGGTTGAAGAAAAGAGTAGTCAAAAAAGATAAGAGGGATACTGGGAGAGCCTGGTGTCATAGAAGCCAAGTTCCAGAAAAAGACATTTACAGGAGAAGGAAGTAGTGAGCAGTCAAGTGCTCCTGAGAGGTGGGGTCAGATGAAAACAGAGAATTGACCATGAGATCTGGCAAACTAGAGAATACTAGCAACCTGGACAAGAACAATTTCAATGGTTGAGGGAAACAGAAGTGTAATAGAAGAGGATTGAGGAAAAAAGATAAATGGGAGCCTAGATAATTCCTTAATACGTTGTTGTGAAAGAGGAGAAGAAAAATGGGGTGCTAGCCCAGCTACTCCCTCACTCTCCCACCACCTCACAGGGAGGGACTGGAGAACACAGCCAGAGTGAGAATATTCAGCAGAAGCAGTGCTTCCTTTTTAACTTTTGGATACTGTATCTCATTATCTATAACCGCATCTCTGCACATGGACACCTGAGATCCTTAGGGAGTGTCCGCCAACCCCATGATGTTGGCCTTACCTGGAAACTTAGCCACTGTTCTTCACACTTGCCTTTCTTTCAGGTACCTGCTGATTCCAGTTCCAACCAGGCCACAGTGCCCAACATTACTGACCAAGTCTTGCTCTATTTCTCCTTCTTACCTGGCCTCTTCCATCTTGGTCTCTGGATGCATTCTCTCCCTCTCATGACTCATTTCTGCAATCATCACTAGCCTCTTCTCTGCCTGGGCTTCTGCCAGCTGCCCTAGAGCAACCTATGGTATTCTACAGGGACCCACTACTGGCGTCTGGACACCAGCCGGGATGGCTGGCATAGCTGGCCCATTGCTCATCAGTGGCCCCAGGGTCCTTCAACAGTGGATGCTGCCTTTTCCTGGGAAGAAAAACTCTATCTGGTCCAGGTGTGTATTGGGGGAGAGGCTTGAGGTGGAGACTGGGACAAGCATATCCAACTCTGTATCGATTACTGTCCTTTGTCCTCCAGGGCACTCAGGTATATGTCTTCCTGACAAAGGGAGGCTATACCCTAGTAAGCGGTTATCCAAAGCGGCTGGAGAAGGAAGTCGGGAGTCCTCATGGGATTATCCTGGACTCTGTGGATGCGGCCTTTGTCTGCCCTGGGTCTTCTCGGCTCCATATCATGGCAGGTGAGGGGCTTCTGGGTGCTTAGGGGGCAGCTTGTTCTGCTACCTGTCTGTGGCATAGATCCCCACCAGGGCATGAGAAGGCCTAGGTCAGGATCCCCATGACATGGAAGCCATGCTATGTTTGGTGCCTTCTCCCCAGGACGGCGGCTGTGGTGGCTGGACCTGAAGTCAGGAGCTCAAGCCACGTGGACAGAGCTTCCTTGGCCCCATGAGAAGGTGGACGGAGCCTTGTGTGTGGAAAAGTCCCTTGGCCCTAACTCATGTTCTGCCAATGGTCCCGGCTTGTACCTCATCCATGGTCCCAATTTGTACTGCTACAGTGATGTGGAGAAACTGAATGCAGCCAAGTCCCCTCCGCAGCCCCAGAAAGTGACCAGTCTCCTGGGCTGCACTCACTGAGGGGCCTTCTGACATGAATCTGGCCTGGCCTCACCTCCCCAGTTCCTCATAATAAAGACAGATTGCTTCTTCGCTTGAATCAAGGGACCTTGGTTGTGAAACAATCTTACGTCTTTCTTTGAGTTGAAAAGTTAGCAACTTCTCCTTTGAGGCTCTTGAGCTCAAACAAGGTTGTGAGAAACAAGGAAGGGGAGGACTAAAGGGCAAACCTCATCTCTACACAGATGATTCTTAGCTCCGGATCATAAACTGGCTTTTTGCAGACTATCTACACATAGTGGGAAGAAAGAGAACCAGAGTAGGAAGAGGAACAGCTGAGTTTATACAGCAAGTAAGAGGTGGAGCTAGGACTCTGACTCAGCTTGCTAATAGATGACCACAACCCAGCTGCAAGGCATCAGAAACAACAGGGCCTGGGGCAACTAAGCATGTGCAAAGAGGATTGGCTCATAGTTGTAGGGGAGGAGCTCCAATCTGGGGGACCTCAAATTGTAGTTCTAGGTGATTCAAGTAACACCACTCATGGCTTGGGTTGCCATGAGTTAGGGATGACAAGTGGAATGAAGTTGAAGCGGGGAAACAGAAATACACCAGCTGTGTGTCAGAGGCAAGCTGGAGAGAGAGGAGAAATAATGATTTAGGGACCTGGCACCATGAAGCACATTTGCAGAGCACGGCCCCTGGGAGTCTTGCTGGAGCCTCAGGAGCTTTGCTGGCACAGAGAATCTGGCCTACCCAATTAGCCTCCTGGGTATCTGCACCATCTAGACCAGCAAATGTCACCTGCAAGGAGGTTGCAGTGCTTGGTTATTTTCTGGTCATAAACTGGTGAAGGCTTTGGGTTCCAAATTTGCTGACAACGATTTAACTGGGGATTGGGCCTAGACTATAGGTAGCTATGTCTCAGACAAGACCCTATTCCTCCACTGCCTTTACAACCCAGCTGAGGTTGGAGGCTGGCTTGTTTCAGGCTCAAATATTAGCCTGAGATTCCAGCAGAGGGCCCTTACTCTGAGCTTCCATGTCCTAGCCTCATTTTCCTTTCCTATAAAATAGATAGAATGCCACCCACCTTCCAGTGACAATGTATATAGACTCAAACCCATCCCTTGAACTCTCTTGGGAAGGGGCTCTGGACGTAGACCTAGACTGTGGCTCATGGCCTCATGTGATCTAGGGTCAGCCCCTCCCAACCTGTCAGCCCTTTGCTCTGTAGGACTTTGGTGGGTAGAGTAGAAGCTAACAAGCTCTGACTGTCACACAAGGCTTTGTACTGGGAGGCCAGGCTATAGAGTGGCTCCAGCCTGAAGGGCTGGGAGCTGGGGGACAGTGTCTCAGATTAGGTCTGACTAGGAAATTGACTGGAGCTGAGAACAGAGGTTAGGGGCCAAGCAGCTGAGTTGTGGGTCTACTCCTTAGGAGCATCTTGAGCTTTACTTTTCTTTCCTAATGGTGTCTTGGATGGCTACCCTCATGGGGTTGGCTGCTAGTCTAAGGGGTGGAGACAAGGCCAGAGTTTCAGGTCTGGGCCTTATCAAATTCATGTACTGCACTTGGGGCCACTGCTGCATCATGCCAGGGAGCCTAGAGGTGTCTAAACAGTTATCCAGCAACTCTGATACCCAAGATTAACTTCCTTTTGTTTATGGAGGCAGGAGTACTAAGTCTCCCCTTTCTCCTCTCCTCCCACCTGTTCTCTTGCAGGGAATCCTCTAGCTTCTCTCCAGGGAACTCCCAGAAATGGTTTGTTTGAGTCAATTTAGGCTGCTATGACAGAGTACCTTAGAGTGGATAATCTATCAGCAATAGGAATTTATTGTTCACAATTCTAGAGGCTGGAAAGTCCAAGATCAAGGCTCCAGCAGGTTCAGTGTCTGTTGAGTGCTTGTTCTGCTTCAAAGATGGCACCTTTTTGCTGTATTCTCACATGGTGGAAAAGGGACAAGCAGCTCCCTTTGGGCTCTTTTATAAGGACACTAATCCCTTTCATGAGGTTGAAACCCATGTGACTTAATCACTTCCCAAAGTCTCCCCCTCCTAATGCTATCACATTAGTGACATTTGGTTCCAACATATGAATTTGGGGGATATGCCAATATTCAGACCATAAAAAGGTCCAACTTATACTTCTTTCATTCACTCATTTAGCATCTCCTATGTGCAGAGCATTGTGCCATTCTACCATCAATAATCTGCCACTCTATCACAGTCAGGAGGGGAACACAGACAAAGCATCGAGTAAATGCAATAAAGTAAGATAGACACTAAGATGGAAGACTCAATATACAAAGGAGAGTGGAGCCAGCAATACTTAGGATGAAGAAGGGGTTAGGAAAGGGGAAAGGCTTCATATGTGATAAACACTTAGTTTAACTTTTAAAGATGAGTAAAATTTATGCAATTCCTTTAGCAAATATATATTCACTGCCTACTATGCATTACCATACCAGGGAGCATTGTGAGCAGAGGAAAGGAGAGAAGGGACAACAAGGAGTGCAAACTGCAACCGGCCCCACAGGGCTGGAGTACAGGGGATGTGTGAGGGACTGGTGAGATGAGACTGAAGAGGGAGGCAGGAACATGCCAGTTCACAGGAGGCCTTCCATGGCAGTCTAGGAAGCGTGGATATTGTCTATTTTGGGAGCAATAGAGACCTACTGAGGGATTTTAGACAAGAAGGAAGAAGGTGAGGTGATGAGAGTTACATTTGAGAAAGATATCTCTGATTGCTGCAGAGTGGATACTGGGTGAAAAAAGACCCCAGCAGATACGGGCAGACCATTGTGGAGGTTGGTGCTATGGCTAATCTGGTAGATCATGGGGCCTGGACACATGGCAATGGTGAAGAGTAGTGGGCAGATCAAAAATATTTAGAAGACACAATCTATAGGACTTGCCAATGGATTGGATATGAAGGTGAGAGAGAGCAGAACCTCATTTCCAAACTGCTCTATGGCCCCTTTTCCCGGCTCATCATCATGCCTCTTCTTCCCTGATTTTCCATGGTACTTTTTCAGAGTCATACTCCATACCTAACAAGCTTCCCTATGTCCTTTACATACTCCATGGGTACAAACATCTCTATGTCTTTACCTCCAGCCTTGAGAAAAGGTTGTACCCCAGGGCCCCTCTTTCTTCCCCTGTAGCTGCCCCAGTAGATGGGAAGCTGTATTAGCACATCTGCACCATTTTCCCCCTTTTTGTGCTGTCAAATTCCTTCTCCTTCAGCTTCTTGGATACAAGCCATATCATTCTCCCTACTATTCCAATGGCCATCATCTACAAGCCTCCTGTGTTCTCTCAGTTGCTGAAGGCTTTGCAGACTGATGTCCCCACACCAGCTACCCAATTACTACAGCCACAACTTTAACCCTATTCATCACTCACAATTGCTCCACCTGTTGAAGAAATTCGTTAAATTCCAATATCTCTCTTGTGAGTGCAGCCCCTTATCCTTGTGCCTCCCTCACTTCACTCCCACATTCCTGCTCTTTGACTTTGTTACTCTCACAGTCTTCCATTCCCTAAAAGCTATTTTTCTCCTACCCAAATTAGACATCAACATTGATTATCTGGGCCAGGTGCAGTGGCTTATGCCTAATCCCAGTGCTCTGGGAGACCAAATTGGGAGGATCACTTGAGGCCAGGAGTTTGAGACCAGCCTGGGAAACAAAGCAAGACTCTGGTCTCTACAAACAGTAAAAATAATTCGCAGGGTGTGGTAGTATGTGCCTGTAGTCCCAGCTACTTAGGAGGCTGAGGCAGGAGGATCACTTGAACCCAGGAGTTTGAGGCCACAGTGAGCTACGATTGCATCACTGCATTCCAGCCCGGGTGACAGAGGAAAACTGTCTCTATTAAAAACAATTATAATTATTTGAACAACTTTCTTGACAATACTTTTATTTCTTTTCCCCCTTTAACCTCTATTTCATCTAGCTATTAAAAAAAAAAAAAAAAAAGAAATCAACAAAAACCAACTGTAGGTCAGAGAAAGTTTGAGAACTTTAGAATCAGACATGTCTGAGCTCCAATCCCAGCCAAGCCACTTACTGCTTAGATTTGAGAACTTTAACCACTCAGCTTCTTGTGTGTGTGTGATATATATGAGTATGCAAATAAGAATGTATGTTGTATCAATCAGTGTTCAATAAGAATACAGAAACCGCTCTAAAAATCTAAGTAGAGAAAGATTTAATGCAAGGAGTTTGTTACAAAGTTGTAAGAAGGTTTGGAGACCATAACCAGGGAAAGCAGTTACCCCAAAATCTGGAAGCTACTACCAATCTGGATTTAGAGGAGCAAATAGGAGAAAAGTTATCACCCAAAGATCCAGAAGCTGGAGCCCATGAATCTGCACCAGCTACTGATGCTATTGGGGTTTGTATTGCTGATGCTACGCAACCACCTCCACTTTCGCTAGGCAGGAACCACTGCTGCTGATGGTGCCAGAGGCATTGCCAGAAACAGAAGGGCTTTTTCCTTTCTCTTCCCTTCAGACCTAATTGGAGCCAAGCTGACAAGGGAGTCTGAGAAATGTGTTTTTCAGATTTCCAGCCCTGGCGGTGCGGAGAAGATTACAGAAAATCTTCCGTGGGAATGAGCACCAATAGACAATATCTGCTATGTGTATTCACATGCATTATAACTCTTGGTTGCATGTAATAAAACCCAACTTAGGCCGGGCGCAGTGGCTCATGCCTGTAATCCCTGTACCTTGGGAGGCCAAGGCGGGTGGATCACTTGAGGTCAGGAGTTTGAGACCAACCTGGCCAACATGATGAAACCCTGTCTCTACTAAAAATACAAAAAATTAGCTGGGTGTAGTGCAGGCATCTGTAATCCCAGCTACTTGGGTAACTGAGGCAGGAGAATCAGTTGAACCTAGAAGGCAGAGGTTGCAGTGAGCCTAGATTGCGCCACTGCATTCCAGCCTGGCCGACAAGGCGAGACGCTGTAAAAAAAAAAAAAAAAAAAAAAAAATCCAACTTAAAGTGATGTAAGCAAAAATTGCTCTATTGATTTAAAGAGCTAAAAAAAATCTATGGGCAGATTTCGACTTCATGGAAAAGGTAAATCTACAGGTTAAATTGATATTGTTAGGCACCTGTCTCCATCCCTTGCTTTGCTTTCTTTGAGTTAGCTTCATTCTTAGGAAAGTTCATCCTTCCTTGTGACAAGTTGTCCCTCAGGCTTATGTTCTATCAGCACCTCTTGCCGAATAGTTCCAGGAAAATTCCTGGATCTGATTTTTCACTGGCTCAAATTTTGTCATGTGCCTATCTCTGAATTGATCACTTTAACTTAGATAGGCCAATCCTGGGTTAGGAATGTACCACTGAAGTGGGTTGTGGGACTGCAATGATTCCCATCTGAACCACATGGACAAAGAGTGGGGAGGGGATGGGTCTCCAAAGACAACAGATGTGCTATTACCAGTAAAAGGGGGAAGGGTTACTGGGCAGATAATAATGGCAACAACAGATGTTCATGATGGGATAATACTTACCTTGTGAAGGTTTTCTTGTTCCCCTTCCAACCCTCCTTCTCCTCCTCAGCTGAAGAGTTTAAAAGTATTGATATCAGCCTGGTGTGGTGGCTCACGCCTGTAATCCCAGCACTTTGGGAGGCCAAGATGGGCGGATCACAAGGTCAGCAGTTTGAGACCAGCCTGATCAACACGGTGAAACCCTGTCTCTACTAAAAATACAAAAATTAGCCAGGCGTGCTGGCAGGCACCTGTAATCCCAGCTACTCAGGAGGCTGAAGCAGGAAAATCGTTTGAACCTGGGAGGCAGAGATTGCAGTGAACCAGGGCTGTGCACTGCACTCCAACCTCGGTGAAAGGGTGAGACTCTGTCTCAAAAAAAAAAGAGATATCGCTAGGTATTAAATACCTCAACCTCTGCTACTCCCACCTTTTGCCCTACATGCACCCCTATGCTCACCCCTCTCCCTTCAGTCTGTGAAGGTAAGGTGTCCAATTCTCCTACGTGAGCCCTTGATCCTACCCTCTCTCATCTCCTCCAGGATCCCCTGATCTCTCATCTTTTTCTTTTTTTTCAGATTCATCATATCTACTGATATCTTTTAGTAGTTTACACCCAATGTTCAAGTCTCTACTATCTTTTTATTAAAAAGACAAAACGGAATATTTTCTTTTACCTGAGAGATTCATTTTACTAGAAAATTTCATTTTATTTTTCAATTTCCTTTTTTTATTATCAATACTATTTTTGATTGGAAATCATAATATATATTTATGGGGTACAATGTGATGTTTTGATATATGTATGCAATGTGGAATGATTAATTAAGCTAATTAACATATCCTTCACCTCACCTACCTACAATATTTTATGGTGAGACATTCGAAATTTATTCTCTTGTTATTTTGAAATATACAATACATTGCTATTGACTTTAGCCTTTTTGTTGTTCAATAGATCTCGAAACTTATTCCTCCTGTCTACCTGGAACATTGCACCCTTTAATCAACAGCTCCCCATTCCCTTCCACCCCTGCCCCTCCCACACCCCCACGCCCCTGGCAACCACTATTCTACTGTCTACTTCTATGAGTTCAACTTCATTAGATTCCACATATAAATGAGATCATGTAGCATTTGTCTTTCTGTGTCTAGATTATTTCATTTAATATAGTGTCCTCCAAGTTTATCCATGTTGTCACAAATACAGGATATCCCCACTTTTAAAGGATGGAATAGTATTCCATTGTGTCTATAATCACATTTTCTTTATCCATTCATCCATTGATGGACACTTAAGTTGATACCATGTCTTGGATATTGTAAATAATGCTACAATAAACATGAGCATGCAGATATCCCTTCAACATACTGATTTCAGTTCCTTTGGATATATACCCACCAGTGGGATTGCTGGATCATATAGTAGCTCTATTTTTAGTTTTTTGAGGAACGTCCACACTGAAAAAACTGAATCTTTTTTTTGTTTCAAGGATTCATGTAGGAGAATCTCACATCCCTTTGCAACTACTGTCTATTCTTTCTTCCAAATTTCTCAAAAGGGGGCTCTGCACTTATTTGTTCTACTTTCTCATTTTCCATTTGCTCAATTCATTGCATTGTGGCTTCTGCCTCCATTTTCTGCTAATACAGATCAAATCATGGGGATCCATAACCTCCATGTTGTCAAATTCAAAGGATACCTTTTTTTTTTTTTTTTGCCTTGACCTTATTGGAAATATTTTCTGCATTTGATGTTGTTGACCACTTCTTCACCCTTGAAAATCTTTCCTCTCTTGGATTTCTCCCATGACATTACTCTTTCCTGATTCTTCTTTTACCCTTCTGCTAATTCTCAGGTTTCTTTTTGACTGTCTTTTTCTGTGCTGGCTCCTAAACACTGGCATTCCAGAATTCAGTTCTCAGTCCTTTTCTCTTCTCACTCTATACTCTTCTAGGTAGTTGTTGAAATAGTCCTGTTGAACCAGGCTTGGTTGCTCACCCCTGTAATCCCAGCACTTTGTGAGACCACAGTGGGAGGATTGCTTGAGTGCAGGAGTTCCTGACCTGCTGGGGCAACACAGTGAGACCTCCATCTCTTCATAACAAACAAACAAAAGAATAGTTCTGATGAAGAAGGGTATTGGATTGAGAAAATTTTTGCCAGGTCTTGAATTTGACTGAGGAATCCCACTTCATGTAGGATTTGGGAAGACTTTATTCCTTATACATGTTCCAAATGAAAACCACCATCAAGAAGAAAAGAGGTGTGTCAGATCAATCATAAGAAAAATTACAATACCAAAGCAGTATTTATATATAGTGGAGGATAACGCTGCCTTCATTCCAGAAGTGTCTTTACTTTTAATAGAGATGAAAGCTCTATACTTTCATATAGGTGACTTGGGTGCCAACTGTCTAGTAATGCTAATTAGCTAGACTACCAAACCAAATAGCATAAAGCCACTACTCTTGGTAAGTGACTCTAGATGGATTTGCTTATAATTCAATTTTTTCCTGATAGGTCCAAAGTAATAATTTTCAAAACTGCTGCCTCAGAGGAACCCACATTGGTCAGAACTATATGCAGCATCTGAAGTGGCTCACAGGCTATTCATTGGTTGCTCCCACACCACAGAAAGCATCAGAAGAGGGAAGAGATTATAGTAGAGAAAGGATGGATGAAAGGCACAGGTTGATTCCCCATTGGTCAGGAGACTTTGCAGACCTCAGAGGAGATCAAGAATTCAGTAAGACTGCCTGTGGGTCAAATACATAAGGAAGAAGATGCCCATGTGAACTGCACATGGGCATCCCTAGCTAATTAGACTCCTCCCTTCAACCTCATCATGCAATCTGTGTCCTTCTTACCTGAAGAGATTTCCCTGAATACTGCAGCCTTCCTGCTCAATGAGATTGGGAAGACAAATATTTTGGCATGCTATCTGTAAACGGGTGATACTTCTGGATTTTTTTTTATTTTATCAAAAATAAATCTGGATATCATTTTTTTCTCTACAATTCCATAGCTAATCAACCAATTGATCACTGATTTCTGGGAATTCTACCTCTTGAATATTTATTAAACCTATGCAATTTTCTCCATCCCTAGTCCCACCACTAGAGTCCAAGCCATCATCATCTTTAACCTGGTCTCTTGCTTCCTAACTGGTCTACATTCTTTCAATTTTGCTTTCCTCCTGTCTATTCTTCCTCAGGAGCTGAAAGCGATCTTCTAAAATGCGAGTGTGAACATGCCCCTCTCCTGCTTCAAACCCTTCCATGATTTTCCATTGCCCTTAAAATAAAGGTCAAACCCTTAGCCCAGCATACAAGGCCCTCCTTGATCTGGTACTTTCCCACCTTCCTATTTCATCTTATGCCATTCTCCACTATCACACCTGCATTAGGCTGTTCTTGTGTTGCTATAAAGAAATACCTGAGACTGGGTAATTTATAAAGAAAAGAGGTTTAATCAGCTCACAGTTCTGCAGGTTATACAGGAAACATGGCACCAGCATCTGCTCGGCTTCCAGGGGAGTTTTTACTCATGGCAGAAAGCAAAGTGGGAACAGGCATCCCACATGGGCTGATCAGAAGCAACAGAGTGTGAGGGTAGAGGTGCCATACACTATTCATTTATTTGAGATGCCCAGACTGGAGTGCAGTGGTGTGATCTCAGTTCACTGTAGCCTCCGCCTCCTGGGTTAAAGTAATTCTCCTGCCTCAGCCTCCCAAGTAGCTGGGACTACAGGTGCCCGCCACCATGCCTGGCTAATTTTTTTGTGTTTTTAGTAGAGATGGGGTTTCACCATGTTGACCAGGATGGTCTCGAACTCCTGACCTCAGTTGATCCGCCCTCCTTGGCCTCCCAAAGTTCTGGGATTACAGGCCTGAGCCACCGCGCCTGGACATGCCACACACTTTTAGATAACAGATCTCACAGGAACTCACTCATCATGGGGAAGACAGCACCAAGCCATGAGTGGTCTGCCCCTATGACCGGAACACCTCCCACCAGGCCCCACCTCCAGCACTAGGGATTATAATTCAACATGAGATTTGATCAGGGGCAAATATCCAAACTATATCAACACCCATACTGACCTTCCTGTACTTCTCCTGCTACTTGGAATACTTTTCTCTTCTCCTGGCTGACCCTTCATCCCTTTCCCTCACTGAATTGTCACTTCCTATGATAGCCTCCTAAACTTCCCAGGCCAAATTAAACCCACTCACATAGCTCCCTGTACATCTCCTTCAAGATACTCATCACATTCCTAATTACATGTTTAATGTCTCTTTCCCCTGTTAAATTTCAAGCTATATGAGAGACGGAACTATCTTGTTTCTTGACCGGTTGCTAGCACCAAGGACAGTACCTCACACATAGTAATTATTTGCTGGAAGAAAATGAATGAATGAATGAAGACACCTTTGTTTTTCTGGGTAATTCTTCATCTTACAACAACTCAGGTCAGATGTCATCTCCAGGTGAGATGCAGTCAAATCTGATTCGTCTTTGGATCCCTAGTGCCTGGCTTGGGACCTGATACACAGTTCATATATCATAGGCATTTGTCAAATCATTATAAACTATTGGCTGTGAGTTGATAATTGTTGAAACTGAACGATAGGTATATGAGGGTTCATTATATTGTTCTGTCTACTTTAGTATACATTGGAAATTTTCCAGAATAAAAAGTTAAAACATTTATATTTACCTCAAGTAAAATAAAAGTATATTCAAAGATTACTTTGAAGCTTCCGGCTTGGGAAGCCACCAGTAGTTGGTGTCATTCATTGGAACGGATGGAATGGAGCTGTGTCCAGTGTGGGATGTGTGTTGTGTCGTGTGTGTGTGTGTTGAAGAGGGTTCTTTTTCACCCCAGTGAAACTCCTTAGAAGACTAATGAAGGGGGATGAAACAATGAATTCAGGCTAGGTACGGTGTCTGACGCCTGTAAACTCAGCATTTTGGGAGGCCGAGGTGGGAGGATCGCTTGAGCACAGGAGTTCCAGACCAGCCTGGGGAACATAGTGAGACCCCCATCTCTACTAAAATACAAAAAGCCAGGCGCGGTGGCACATGCCTGTGGTCCAGGTACTCTGGGGGCTGGGGTGGGAGGATCACCTGAACCCTGGAGGTTGAGGCTTCAGAGAGCCATGATCTTGCCACTGGGTGATAGAGTGAGACCCTGCCTTGAAAGAAAGAAAAAGAACGAACTCAGATTTGGACATCTTTAGTTTTAGGCACCTTAGAGGGATTAGCATGTAGGGCTTTCTGGATGGTCATATAACCTCTCATTATCCTTGATGGCCTCTGGGTCACTGATCTGACCACTGGGATATATCCCACTATCCAGGGAGGGCCTGTAGTAAATATAGTACCCCACCATTTTTCCTTACATCTTTACACTTTTCATTCACAATATCCCCTTCCTTGTGAATTTCTACGGGGGAGCAATGTATTCTTGATATTTTCCAGGCCTTGATATCAGCTTTATGTTCAGCAGCAGAGGTATTTCAGTGTCAAGAAACATCGGAGTTACAGTCCAAATTCATCACTAATTGTTACTGCGGGCAAATCGCTTTACCTGTCTTAATCTTAGCATCAGCCTCTGAAAAATGAGGATAATAATTCTGGTGATTTTACAGGGCTGATGTGAAGATTAACGCGCGTCAACGGTTTAACACCGAGACCCGCACGGCGTAAGTGGTCAATAAATACGAGCTATTATTATCAGCAACGCTGTGTCCTCAGAGCCTGCCCACCAGGACGTCGGGTAGCGGTGCAGCAGGAGCGGAGCAGGCTGCCTCCCCGGAATCCCTCCCGGCGCGGCAGCGGCCCCGCACCGCCACCGCCACCGCCATTCGGGCTCCAGCCCAGTCTGCGCGTCTCCCGGCGGGGGTGCGGGGCCAGGGCCCTGCGGGGCGCTCAGGGTGAGTCTGTGGAATCGTAGTGGAGGATGGCGCCGCGCTAGGCGGGGGTCCCAGGAAATCGGCTGCAGGGATGTCTGCTGGAAGGGCTGGAACGCGGGGCTCGCCGAGGTCCTAGAGTCTCCTACAGGGTGCGGCCCCCAGGAAGCTGCGGCAAGTGCCGCGCCCGCCGAGCTCGCTCCCGCGCCCGCCCCAAGATGGCGCCCCTCCCCATCCCCCCGCGCGCGCCTCCGCCGCTCGGGGCGCGGCCCCGCGGCCCGCGCGCTCCTGGGCGGGGGATGTTGTGATGGAGAAGCCGCGGCGGAGCCCGAACCCCGCAGCCTGAGCCACCTTCGTCATCTGGGCCCGGGCCTCGCCGCGCAGGTAGGAGCTGTCCCTGCCCCGGCCCAGCCCGGGTCGCTGCGTCCCCATCCCCAGCGGCCGGCGGACCGTGCAGCCCCTAACCCGCGGCAGCCCGGGTCCCCCGGCCGGCCCCATCCCCCATCCCCCACCCCCCATCCCCCATCCCCCATCCCCGGGCTGCCGTCTCACCGCGCGCCTGCGGAGCGTCCCCTCATACCCACCATCGCAGGGTCCACTCGAGCCCTCACACTGCCCCCTCCGCTGCCCTTTACCTCCTGCCCCTCAGGGTGACTAGGGGCGGGTATGGAGGACGAGAAACCAGGGGCGGTGGGGATTGGGGGAGGGGAGGCCCAGGGCCAGGAAGGGGACGTGGAGTGGAGTGGGCTGGCAGGCCGTGCCGATTCCAGCAGGGGTCCCGGGCCCTGGATCTGTCAAGCCGCATTCTGTTGCCCTCGGCGACCGAGGGGTGTGCCCTGGGGCGGCTGTGTCCACAGCTCAACCAGGAGGCCTAGCACTGGCAGGAATACTCAGTAGGAGCAGTTTTCCCACTGCCAATTCCTAACCTGTTTTGTATCCGCCTGTGTATCTCTTGCATTCTGAGCCCCTCCAGCTATAGTCCCAGCTCTCCCCACCCTTCAGAGTCTACGCTCGCTGTCTTCCTTACTTCCCATTCATTCTTAAAATCACTCCACTCTGTGTCCCTGACACCTACTGAAACTGTCCAGGACAAGGTCACCGGAGACCTCCTTGTGGAGAACTCCAGTAGACACTGTTATCTCATTTACCTTTGAGTAGTATTCGGTGGGGTATGTCAACTCACTCTCATTGAAGCGTTTTCCTGCTTTCTGCCCTACAGCATTGTCTGCTCTTCTCAATCTCATTTGCTTCCTCTCCTACTCTCTTTAGATGCTGGTGAGGCTCTTGGCTCTGTCCTGAGCTGTCTTCTCTCATTCTCTGTTCTTTCTCCCCAGATATTTTATTCACTCCCAAAGCTTCAAATTTCATATATATGCTAACGATTCTCAAATTTATATATCCAGCCCAGACTTCTTTCCTGAAATCCAGACTCATATATTCAGCTGCTCTCTTGACATCTCCTTGAAAGACAAACAGGAATTCCAAACCTATAGATTCCAAGCTAAATTATCTTCCCTGGTTTTCTCTGTACCCTACTTCCAAATCTGTTCTTTCTTCATATCTCAGAAATGGCTATTTGCCAATGTGGAGTCATGAGCAAGACTTGAGATTAACCCCTCTCTCACCCTCTGCATCTCATTTCACCAAGTTCTGTCACCACTGCCTGAATATTTCTCAAATCCATTCATTTCACTCTTTCCCCACTGCCACCAAAGTTAATCTGGGCCACCACCTTTTTTTTTTCCTTGACTACTTTAATAGCATACCCTCTTGCCTACCTCCCTTTAACTATTCTCAACACAGCACCCAGAGTGATCCTTTAAAAAATGCTTCCACTCACTTATTCATGCAACACATATGATTTGGGCACCTAATATATGCCAGGCACTGTGTTACGTACGTCCTGAAGATACAACTGTGAGCAAAAGAGACTGAGTCCTTGGAGCTGACAATCTAGGAGAAAAATCAAATAAGAATAACATTATGAATGTAATATATACCATGAAGAAAAGCAGTATGGTGCCTTGAGAACGCACAAGAGCAGCAGCTAAACTGGTCATGAGGATAAGGAGAGAGGGTTGAGGTCAGCTTCTCTGAGAATGTGACGTTTAAACTAAAATATAGTGGGTGAGTAGAAGTTGATTCAGCTTAGAGAGTAGGAGAAGAGGTCCCAGGCAGCATGGAAATCATGTGCAAACACCTTGTAGAAGGAAAACACATGATGTCTTTCAGGAATCAGAAGAAGGTTACTGAGGCTGCAGAGCAGAGTGACCAAAGCCAGGGGCAGGGAGGAGGAAGGCAGGCGCCAGACTGAGCAGGAAATTTAGGCCATTTAAGAATTTTGTCTTGGCTGGGTGCGGTGGCTCACGCCTGTAATCCCAGCACTTTGGGAGGCTGAGGCGGGCGGATCACAAGGTCAGGAGATCCAGACCACGGTGAAACCCCGTCTCTACTAAAAATACAAAAAATTAGCGGGGTGCGGTGGCGGGCACCTGTAGTCCCAGCTACTCAGGAGGCTGAGGCAGGAGAATGGCGTGAACCCGCGAGGCGGAGCTTGCAGTGAGCCGAGATCGTGCCACTGCACTCCAACCTGGGGGACAGAGCCAGACTCCGTCTCAAAAAAAAAAAAAAAAAAGAATTTTGTCTTAAGGGCCAGGCACGATGGCTCACGCCTGTAATCCCAGCACTTTAGGAGGCCGGGGCGGGCGGATCACCTGAGGTCAGGTTCAAGACCAGCCTGGCCAACATGGCGAAACCCCATCTCTACTAAAAGTACACAAAAATTAGCTGGGCATAGTGGTGTGTGCCTGTAATCCCAGCTACTCAGGAGGCTGAGGCAGGAGAATCGCTTGAACCCGGGAGGCAGAGGTTGCAGTGAACTGAGATCTTGCCACTGCACTATAGCCTAGGTGACACAGCAGGATTCCACCTCAAAAAAAAAAAAAAAAAAAAAAAAGAAGAATTTTGTCTTAAGGTCTTTGTCCTTGGTTGTAGTGGATGGGGAGAGTTGATGCAGTTCAGAAATTTTTCTCAGAGAGGCAATCATCAGTACTTAGGGATGGACTGAACATAGCAAGTGCTAGAGAAGGACATATCAAAATGTACCCCAACTTCAGATTCACAGAATAGGATGGATTGTATCATTCCATGAGCCAGGATCCTGAAAGAGGACCAGTTAGTGTGTGGGAGTGGGAAACACGAGTGGGTATATTAGCTTGAGACATCCAAGTGGAGATGTTGAGTAGAAAGTTTAATGCACTTGTCTGGAGCTCAGGTGAGGGGTCTGAAATGGAGATTTGACTTGGGAAATCATCAGTGTATAACTGAACCTGTGGGCATGAATGAATATTTATGCTGATTATAGGATAAGAAAGAGGAAAGGGCATGAGAATAAGCCATAAGAAACTCCAGCATGTAATGGCCAATAGAGGAAGATGAGCCAGCAGAGGAGTCTAGGAACCCAGCAAACAATAACAAGAAGTGTAAAAGATGAGATGAGATGAGGAGTGCGGAGATGAGAGTGTGGAGGCCACGGATAGAGGCTGGATGAGAGATTCATGGGGTCAGATGCTGCTGGGAGGACAACCAAGATGAGGACTGTGTCTGTTGGATTGAATGACACAGGGGTCAGGTTGACCTTGGAGCTGTTTCTGAGTCGTGTTGGGACTGGAAGCAGGTTTGGAAAGGGTTGAGGAGTGAGTGGGAGGTGAGGAAGTAGCAACAGTGAGTAGAGACAACTCTATCAGGAAGTTTGCCTGTATGAGGGAGGAAAGAGCAGTGAGTGGCTCTGGAGGAACGTCAGGTCAAGTTGGGAGATAGTGGATCCTATTGAGAAGGAGAGGTTGATTATATAGAGGAGAAAATAGATAAACAGTGGTATAAAATTCCTGGAAAGGTATCGTAGGAAGAATCCAAATGATAGGTGAAGCAGTTGGTTTTGGGAAGGAAAGAAAGGGATAGGTGCTGAAGTTTGGTTAGGTTTTTATGTTTGAGGATGTTCCCCAGTTGGATGGCTTCCCTTTCCTCTGTGAATTAGGAGGGGAGATCATCCTCTGAGAGGGGTGGCCCACAGAGAGTTATGTCCTAGTCTCAGGCAGGCCTTCGCTGATGTCTTGGCTATAGCAAGCCCCAGGTTCCTGTAATGCCCTCCTCTTCCTCCTTCGTGATATTCAGTCAACAAATAGGGAATGCTACGGGTGCCAGGCACTGTTCTAGATGTTGCCATTACACTGCGTTGTAACAAGTTGTTCAATGACTGTTTCCCCCTAAACTGAGAACTCCTCCAGAGGAAGAACTATTTCTTTTTTATTCATCACTCTCCCCTGTGTCTAGCACAGTGCCTGGCATATGGTAAGCTGTCAGATTGAACAACTTCTGATTTGGAGCAAGACTTAACCCCAACCCCTGTGGTCTGATACCAGGATCTTCAGGCTTAGTGGCTACTTCTTTCAGTTCCTGCCCTGAGGCCCCGGCCCAGCTCCCTGCCTTGAGCCAGAACCCATTTGGCTCTTTGCATCCTTTGGTAACTCCAATGAGAGGGGAGATATTAGGTTATGTTCCTTCTCTAAAAAAATTGGACTGAGGTCATCTTTTTGACCTCGAGCAGTGGGGTGTTGGTGACCACACCACCTCAGGCTAGATGCTAAAGCTTCAGCACTTAAACAGTTTCCCCGTTCCTCCTCTAATACTTCCTGGCCTGGTGACCAGATTGGCAGGGTTGCCCTGAAGTCAGCTTGGCTCTTCACTGTTTCAGCCTTACAGCGCACGCACCCTTTTCAGATCATAACTCCTAATGCCAAGGAGGTCAGTCTCTGCCTGACCTTTGAGAAACCTGGCTCTGTACACCACTGCTTCAGAGAAGAGTTTGCCATCCTTAAGGTCCTCCGAGCATGGCAGAGTCATGGAGTCTTCTACTTCCTGAAACCCATGGAGATGCCACTCTTGAACAGTGTCTGAGCCAAGATGTTGGTTTAAGCTACCTGCCTCACTCCCTTTTCCTAGATCTCAGCCCTCACCTCTCCGGGATTCCTGTCCCATCTTACTTCCCTCTCAGGGACCCTTTGGCATTATCTGACACCCTCCCAAACGCCCCTTTGCTCCTCTCCAGCCCATTGGGCCCCACAGCCTTTCTAGGTATTTATTCCCAGCCAGTTCTGAGCTTCCTAGATCCTCTCAGCCCCTGTGTCTGTCCCATTCATCCTTTCGTTCCTTCTGCGCGACAGCCCAGTCTGTGGCGGCACACAGCACACTCTCTTTGATAATGGGAATGTGAAATAGAATAAGACACCGTCTCAGATATTCTGATCGAATGTGGTCCTGGATGTTGTGAGACACGAAGGAGAGAATAGTCACTTGATGGTGGGGAGAGAACAGGAAAGACTGCTTAGGAGCTGTGACTGCTGAGGTTAGTTTTGAAATACAAGCAGAGGTTTTCACAAGGGGAGACAGAATTCCAGGCCGAGGGAGCAGTATAAACAAAGACCCAGGGCTTTAAGAGTGTGCGACATGTTCCAGAATCTGCCACACTGCCTGTGGCTGGAGTATAAGGTATAAAGGAGGTGGGAGGTGGGGAGAGGTCTGACAGGTTATAGAGGTTGGCTCAAGGGGGCTCCTGGGTGTTCTGCTAACGAGTGCAGACATTATCCGAAAGGCAGTGGTGAGCCCTCTAATTTTCTGAACCAGGGAGTGACACAATCTGGTTTCCATTTTTGGAAGATTACTGTGGTTCTGGGAGGAGGCAGAGCTGTCTATTTTTTTCTTCATTTATTCCAGTGGCCATGAGTTTTCTCATTGGCCAGGAGGAGTCACACTGAGCAGATCAACAGCTACACGTGAGGCAGACACATGCACATAAACCTTTTTCATTTTACAGATGTATGGGCAGCATCGCACTAGGGTCTGAGGAACTAGAGACATAGAAAGGTGAGCTATGGGGCTGGGCTTAGTGTCTCAAGCCTGTAATCCTAGCACTTTGGGAGACTGAGGTGGGTGGATCACCTGAGGTCAGGAGTTCGAGACTACCCTGGCCAACATGGTGAAACCCTATCTCTACTATAAAAAAAAAAAAATACAGAAATTAGCTGGGCGTGGTGGTGGGCACCTGTAATCCCAGCTACCCAGGAGGCTGAGGCAGGAGAATCACTTGAACCCAGGAGGCAGAGGTTGCAGTGAGCCAAGACCATGCCATTGCACTCCAGCCTGGGCGCACTGCGCCTGGAGAGATGGGCAAGCCTTGCTCAGGCAGCTGCAACACCTCTGCTCAGTGCTGAGGACACAGAGGGAAGGGAGGTAGTGGGGAGTCGGGGAAAGAAAGAACTCCTTAGTGGAGGAACAGGGAGATAGGGAACTCTCAGATAAGACATCAAGGAGAAAGGTCTGTACAGTGGGAATTAGAAAGAGCGCAGTGCAGTGTTTGTTGGGACAGTCAGTGAGGGAGAATTGTGTGTTGGTGGAAGGGTCGGGTAGGAAGAGAGAATCAGTGAGGCCATCGAGGGAGGAGAGAGTAATGTGGTAGGGGCTGTCTGAAGGACGGCTTGCATGGAGGGCTCAGGATGAGAGAGAAGTGGGCAGTGGTTGGTCAGGGAGAAATAACTGAAATCGGGGGCTGGTGAGGTTCCAGGGTGAGAGTACTTTCTTGTGGGGGTCCGGGAAGGAGAGCAGCAGAGCAGCTGGAAGGTCAGGGAGAGTGGGGAGGATGGAATGGGGCCAAGGGTGGGTCCCTGGGCGGCAGGCTGGAAGGATAGTTGGAACTCAAACGATTGCGAGAAGCTGAGCCACAAAGGGCTGTGAGGAGGCAGAGGGAGGTGTCGGGAGGGGAGCTGGCCTTGTAGAACAGGGCGTCCACTTCCCTGAAAGGCAGGTGGAGTTTGTGTGGGGCACCATGAGGCTCAGTAACATAACCAAAGTGTTTTCTGACACTGGCAGAGGAGAGGCCAAAGCGAAGCCTGGAGGAAATGGGGACTGATTCATACATTCATTCAACAAATATTAATAGAGGTCCTGCTCTGTGCCAAGACTACACTAGGCACTAGGCATACTGTATTTAACCAAAAAGGCAAAATCCTCACCAACACGGAGATTATAAATTGTAGTCTTGAGGAGACAATCATTAGACAAAGTAAATAACAAATTGGCTTGTCAGATGGTGACAGGCGCTGGGGAAGAGTTAGGGATTGCTGAGGAGGGACTGAGGTAGCCTGTGGTTTTAAAATGAGTGTTCAGGGAAGGCTTCACTGAGGCTGTGACATTTGGTCAAAGATCTGAAAGGCTGGGCCGGGCGCAGTGGCGCACGCCTGTAATCCCAGCACTTTGGGAGGCCGAGGCGGGCGGATCACGAGGTCAGAGTTTGAGATCAGCCTGACCAACATGGTGAAACCCCATCTCTACTGAAAATACAAAAATTAGCTGGGCGTGGTGGTCGGCACCTGTAATCACAGCTACTCAGGAGGCTGAGGCAGGAGAATCACTTGAACCCGGGAGGCAGAGGTTGCAGTGAGCTGAGATCCTGCCATTGCACTCCAGCCTGGGTGACAAAAGCAAGACTCCATCTCAAAAACAAAAACAAACAAACAAACAAACAAAAAACCCCAAAAAGCAAAGATCTGAAAGGCTGAAGGGCCCAGGGGAAAGGCTCCCATAGTGATCCAGGACAGGGCATTATAAGGGCTGGCAGAGGGACCGGTGCCCAAGGGGAGCTACTTCATGGAAATTGTCACCAAGATGTAGCTTCATCTGGCCAGCGGAGCCGTGAATTGCAGCCAAGCACCCTCCCTCTGTGACCTGCCTTCCTGTGCCATGCCCTGTAGGGCTGGTTCTGCAGCTTATTTCCTCCTGTCCTCACAGTCCCTAGTATGGGGTGGGCTTGGGGCCTGGTTGAGCTGAGTGACTTATGGGAATAGGAACACAGCCGGAGGAGCTTACAGTGGTGGGGCTTGGGATGGAAGTGCAGCAGGAGAGGGGCAGTCAGTGATCAGTGTCCAAAACACACGAGCCAGTCCCACTCTAGTGGTGTTCCTGGCACAGTAAGCCCCGGGTGGATGAGCTGGGGGGTGGGGAGGCACAGAGAGCCATTGTGTGGAGGCCCTGCTGGTGGGATCGAGGGCGGAGCAGGCACCAGCTGTGCCATCCCAGAAAGCTCAGGGCAGGGGATATAGGGATGGGTTGAGCCTCAGACCTGGGCCTGGCCTGTGATGGGGACGATAGTGCTGGGACAGAAGATGAGCCCAGTCATTCTCATAGGATAGAGAGCCATGGGTGCTAGCCTGCTTAGTGCAGGGAGATGAGGAGGCACAGGGCATAGCCCTGGGGCAGAAGCAGTGATGCTGCTGTTCTGGACCAGAGGCTCAACAGCATCTCCTTTCCCCACCCCACAGGAGCTGCCAAGGCCATGTCTGTTCCATCATCACTGAGCCAGTCGGCCATTAATGCCAACAGCCACGGAGGCCCCACACTGAGCCTACCCCTGCCTCTGCACGCTGCCCATAACCAGCTACTCAACGCCAAGCTGCAGGCCACAGCTGTGGGACCCAAGGACCTGCGTAGCGCCATGGGGGAGGGTGGTGGGCCTGAACCAGGCCCTGCCAATGCCAAGTGGCTAAAAGAGGGCCAGAACCAACTCCGGCGGGCTGCCACGGCCCACCGTGACCAGAACCGCAATGTGACCTTGACCTTGGCAGAGGAGGCCAGCCAGGAGCCTGAGATGGCACCCTTGGGCCCCAAAGGCCTGATACACCTGTACTCTGAGCTGGAGCTCTCAGCCCACAACGCGGCCAACCGAGGCCTACGAGGACCTGGCCTGATCATCAGCACTCAAGAGCAGGGGCCAGATGAGGGAGAGGAGAAGGCGGCAGGGGAGGCTGAGGAGGAGGAGGAGGATGATGATGAAGAGGAGGAGGAGGACTTATCTTCTCCCCCTGGGCTGCCTGAGCCCCTGGAGAGTGTGGAGGCCCCTCCCAGGCCCCAAGCCCTTACAGATGGCCCCCGGGAACACAGCAAGAGTGCCAGCCTGCTGTTTGGCATGCGGAACAGTGCAGCCAGTGACGAGGACTCAAGCTGGGCTACCTTATCCCAGGGCAGCCCCTCCTATGGCTCCCCAGAGGACACAGGTACCTTGTGGAGCTTGACATGGGCATGTGGGAGGGTGTGAGGGCAGAGGTTAGGCCTCTCATATAGAGGCCAGTGCCAGCCTGATGTGAGCTGAAAGCCCATGTCCTGAGGCCACAGCAGGCCATGTCCAGGCTTTCTCGTTCAGAAAGTGCTTGGACATTCTGGTAGATCTGACCATCATGCATGCCTGGATGGATGGATCTGTTCATTATGCATGCCACCATGGTTGATAAGTGGACTAGTTTGTTTACTGGGCACTGACTAGGTAACTGGCCCTCTACTCAGCATTTTCAGGCTTTATCCTCACAGTAAAGCTGTGAGGTAAATACTGTGATTATCCCCATATTACAGATAACAAAAAAGAGACCCAGAGAGGTTTAGTAGCTTTCTCAAGACCACAGACAGGCTGAGATTACAATAGAGCTGAGATCTAGACCAGGTCTGAGTCCAGGTCTGAGCCCTTGGCCCTGTGTTACACTGCCACCACAGCACAGAGCACAGTGCACTTAGGTGCACTTGGGACAGTCTGCCCCGTTTTAACAGGTCACGTCTGTGGGGAGCTGCTGTCAGGAGTAGGATATTGACTAAAAGTTAGAAAAGAAAACCCTTTGGGTAGGGGGAGGAGAGTAGATACTAGGATTCCAGGGCTTAATAATTAAATATGTCCCATTTAAATCAGCTGAGTCTCCACATTTTCTAATGTCATGTAGAGAATACAGGAAAAGCTGAGGAACAAAGGATGGAGATAATGGGCTATAGTCACAACCCTGGAGTTCTGTAGATGGGGGTCTAAGAAAGATTAGGAAAGATCCCCATCCTCACCAGGCAGCGAACACCATACCCATACCCCAAACTGTGCAATCTTTGTAGAGAACATGCAGTTCAAATGAGCCTAGGGCTGCACACCATCCCCGTTCGAAAAACTCATTCTGGACATTTTCAAACATATACAAAAGTAGAGAGAAAAGAATAATGAGCCTGATTTACCCATGACCCAGTTTTACCAATTATCAATACATAACTAATCTTGCTACCTACATGCTGTCTTCCATTCCTAAGCCCAGCTAGGTTATTCTGAAGCAAATACTTTTATTTATAAATGTTTACAGCTGGGTGCAGTGGCTCACACCTGTAACCCAGCATATTGGAAGGCTAAAATGGTCAGATTGCTTAAACCCAAGAGTTCAGGACCAGCCTGGGCAACATGGCAAAACCCCGCCTCTATAAAAAATACAAAGAAGTTAGCTGGGAGTGGTGGCATCAGCAGCTGTGGTCTCAGCTCCTCAGGTGACTGACCTGAGAGGATCACCCGAGCCCGAGAAAGTCGAGGCTACAGTGAGCCATGGTTGTGCCACTGCACTCCAGCCTGGATGGCAGAGACCCTTTTTCAACAACAACAACAACAAAGTTTACTTTTGCATTTCTGAAAGATAAAACTCTTAAGAAAAACCCACCATAATATCAATGTACCTACAGAAATTTAATAATAATCTCTTAGTATCATTAAATATCCAGTTGATATTTATGTTTTTAAAAAGGCTGGATTGAGGCTGGGCACAGTGGCTCACACCTGTAATCCCAGCACTTTGGAAGGCTCAGGTGGGCGGATTGCTTGAGCCCAGGAGTTCACAACCAGCCTGGCCAACATGGTGAAACCCCATCTCTACTAAAAATACAAAATTAGCTGGGCATGGTGGCAGGCGCCTGTAATCCCAGCTACTCGGGAGGCTGAGGCAGGAGAGTCACTTGAACATGGGAGGCGGAGGTCATGGTGAGCCGAGATTGAGCCATTACACTCCAGCCTGGGCAATAAGAGTGAGACTCCATCTCAAAAAAAAAAAAAAAAAAAAAAAAAGAGACAGTGTCTCACTATGTTGCCCAGGCTGGTTGTGAGCTCCTGTTCTCAAACAATCCTCCTACCTTGGCTTCCCAAAGCACGAGGCTTACAGGCGTGAGCCACCATGTCTGGCCTGATTTATCTCTTAAAGTTTCGTTTGATCAAGTTCCCCCTGTCTATTTGTTTTTTGCTTGCAGTTTTGCTTTTGTTTTTTAACTGAAGAATCATGTTGTTTGTCCTGGGTTTTCTATGGTCTGGATTTTTCAGACTCTCTCCTGTGGTGGTATTTACCATGCTCCTCTTCCCCTGGATTTCCTGTAAATTGGTAGTTAGTTCTAGAGCCTTGATCAGATTCAGATTTGAGCATTTTTGTGTTTTGCTTTTGCAAGAATATTTCATAGGTGGTATTTTAAAGACTTCTACCAAAGGCAAAGTCTGATTGCCTCTCTTTTCATGATGTTAGTGGCCTTTGGCAGTCATTGCCTCAACTCCTTTTAAAAGGAACAGCCCCTCCTGCACTCCAGCTGATTACATGTGGTATTGGGGTGAGGAAAAATGTAGTCTCAATGCAGCCAGTTAAAGGGGAACTGAAAACTAGATATTGGTGTAAAATAGCCCAATTTCTAAATGTTAACGACAAATTCTGTTTTTTAAAAAGCACGGTGCAGGCCACACACAATCTGTCTGAGGCTTGCATCAGTCTGCAGGTTGTAGGTTGCAAGTTTGCAAGACTAGGAGGTATGAGTCAGTGACCAGATAGAGGCCTAGTTGCTCAGTCGCCCCTGGGATGGTCACTGTAGTGGCTGCAACTATGAATAACCTATGAAGCTTCTAGGAATAGGAGGATAGTATTGCTGAAGAGCTGGGATGGGTTTGCTGGGCAGTGACCTCAGCAAGGATGTTGGAGGGGCAAGAGGATTCTCAAGGATCTTGCACTGGTGGAGACTTTGTGAATTGAGGATAGAGGTGGGGGCCAGCCCAGGAAAGGGGCCAACTCACTGATTACTCTTTTATGACTGTGTTGCTGTGACCAAGAGGGCTGCAGAAAAGGTTTGTGCTTCTGCAGAAATGAGGCTAGAATTGAGCAAAAATTATTTTCTCCTTCGTATTGTAGGATATTCATAGAGCTATGGATTGAATGCATAAATGCATGAATTCATGAATTAAATGAATGATAAATGAATAAACTTTACTACCTGTGTTGAATTCATACTCTGCTCCAGGCCTTGTCCTAAATGCTGGAAATGTATACTCTGAGGCAAAGATGTTTTTGCCCTCCTGGCCTTCACAGCCTGGTGAGGAGACAAAGAAAGAAACAGGAGGTTATGTTCAGTGCGATGAGCTCTCTGGGGCTGGGGAAGTCCAGGAGGGGCCCCTGACCCTGCCTGTGAGAGTGGTGGGGGAGAGGGCAATGGGTAAGTTTTAAAGGGACCTGTATACTGATGTCTGAAGGAGAGGTAGGTGATAGCCAGGTGAAAATCGAGAGAAAGGGAGGTGGGCTGGGAGAGGACAAGGGGCGTGTCCCAAGCCAAGAGAGAGAAGGGGAGTGGCCAGAGGTAAGGCTGAGAGGCAGACAGGGGTTCATGACAACACATAAAACCTGGGGAGGAATTTGGACTTTATCCTGAGGGCAGTGCAAAACAATTAAGAGGATTAAGTTGGAAAATTACTTGATTAGTTTAGCATCTCAGAAGAATCATTTGGGCTGTAGTGTGCAGCTGAGATTGGAGGAGACCAGACAGGAAGAGAAAGACCAGTTAATGATGTTTTTGCAATGATCCAGGTAAAAAAATGCTAGTAGCCTGGGCTATGTTAGTTATGTGGGGTGGAGAGAAGGGGAGAGCATTAAGTCAATCACTGATTCCTGAGCAAGTGAGTACACCTGGCTTTGCCACTAAAGGCATTTGTGGATGAATGAATGAATGAAGGAAGGAATGATATGTGAACATTTAATATATTTTATGTGTAAGTGTCTGCATGAATCGATGCAGGAGTGAAGGTGTACGTTCTGGAATAAATGCATGTATGTGAAAGCAAAGGCCTGGGTGGGCTGTGCTTGGAGGGAGATGTGCCAAGCTCCAGAAGGGCCTCCCAGATGGCCAAGCGGGGAGAAGCTGCCCTTCCAGGACAGATCGGAAGGATGAAGCTCTTTGAAGCAGGAAGGTGCAGGCTGTGAGGGATGGCAGATGGATTGGTGTGTGTCACTCAGTCAGGAGATGGTGAACTGGTCCCCAGATTCCAGAAGTGTCCAGCCCTCCTGAAGCAGACTGTGGCTGTGGAGGGCATGGAGGCCTTAGGTGTGGTGTTTCTGGAAGGTTTTAGCAGGAGAGTCCCGAGGCAATGGAGGGTCTCTGGGGAACAGCAGGTCTTCCCTGAGCCTCAGTTAAGTTTCAGGTGCCTATTGAAAACCTTATTCCATAGGGTGTGAGTTAGGGGGAAGTGGGGGCGGGGAGAGGCGGTGATGGCTGCCTAGAAGGTGGATGGGCAAGAGCCACTCCTCTTTGGGTGTCTGTGGGCCCACGTCATTTGGAAGCTGAGGATGGTGAAGCACCCTGCCTGAATAACTCATCAGGTGTGCAGCCACCTTGGAGTAACCACGCCCACTTCCAGCCCTGCTGTGTCTGGTTGCCCAGCAGCCGGGGTCTTGGGACTGCCTGTCCCTTAGTGCTGCCTCTTGGACCAGTCAGGATTCCTGGTTTCCCTGGTAACGGGAAGCACGTCAGCAGTCTGGGCGCTCCCAGCCGGTCCTGGTGCTGCGGTTGCCGAGGAGACGCTGCAGCCTAGCTGGGCCCTGGCAGGTGAGGGGTGGGGGGTGGTGCTGGGAAGCCCCAAGCCCAGCCTCAAGCTTGCTGGGGCTCAGGAGCTCAAAGCCCACCCTTGGGTTCAAACTGCTGTGCAGGTTCTGGACAGGGGCAGGATCCCCGAAGGCCTTGAAACCACACCCTATTTATGCTGAGAGCTATAGGCTCTGCAGGGCCCCAGGCAGCTGGGGTATTCCTGAGGGGCTGAGTCTCCTGGTATCCCTAAGACTGGGCTTGGCTTAGGCACTGAGATAACCACTGGAGGATGGGATGGAGATTCAGGATTGGGGGAGGGGAGCCAGGGTGAGGAAGAAGAGGTGTGAGCAGGAGGGGCTGGGGTCTCATGAACCTCCCTTTCTCCTCCCTTCCCCACCCCCTCAAGGAGATTCCCTAGCATGGTGGTCCTGGCCCCTCCCTAGCAAGCTTCAAGCGGGGGAGGATCTTGCCTGGCAGACGCTCTGCCCTGGTGAGAAGGGGGCGGGATGAGTTTTTCTCTGCAGCCCAGCACCAGGCTGTGAGCCCCAGCTGGCTGGGCTGGAGGGGCTTTGAGGAGGGAGGGTGGAGGCAGGAGGGGCCGGGAATGAGCGCCACGTTCTCCCAGGACTTTTTCCTGGCCATCATCCTGCAGGACAGCAGCCCAGGTGAGGGGCAGCACGAGGTTGGGCATCATGTGGGGTGGGGCTGACAGGGAAAGAAGAGTTAGAGGACGCATGAGCGGGTTACAGGGATGGAGTGGTGTGGCTCTGTCGGCAGACAAGGGTGTATGACACAGATGCGAGGTATGTGTGTATGTGCATGACATGTTTGCTTGCAACTGTGTGCAGCAAGGGTCAGGAAGTGAGCGTCTGTGGTGTCTGCACACATTTGGCAGGGTTTGATGTATGCCATGTGTCTGAGTGTGGGTCCACCTGTATGTATGGTACCCACACATGTGTTAGGTGCCACTGTGGTGTGGTATCTGCACACTTGTGTGGCAGGGGCTCATATGTTTAGCTGCATGTGCATGCCTCTGTGGTGTCTGCATAAGTGTATGGCTAAGGTTGGTGTGTATGTTTGCCCATGCACGTACATGTGCACCTGTGTGTGATACCTGCCATCTGTGCTGGCATTTTCTGTGTTGCATACCCTGGTGTTTGTGGCTGCACAGGTGTGTGGTAGGGCTTGTATGTGTTGTGTGTCTGTGTGTACATGTATGTGTGCAGGAGCTAAAAAGTGTTCCCCTTTGTGTTCACTGAGATAGAGATATGTATGAAAGGAGGTTAATTGGGGTCACCCAACCTTCCTTGCTCCGTTCCTTCCTCCTTCCCTGCCTTCCTCCTTTCCACAGTGTGGCCACATTAGCCACCAACAGGGCCCAGGAGGAGACCTGAGCCATGTCCCCTACTGGTGGCCCCACATGTGGTGACTCCAGACTATAGGCTCTAGGCAGAAGCAGGAATTGTGTTGTGGTATAGCTTTTCCTCCACCCCTTCTCAACCATGGGGTCTCAGAGGGGACCGGGCATAGGCACCAACTGTCTGCTCTTTAGGAAGGCTGACCCTCACCAAGCCTCCCACCTGGCAGATTCCTTCTGGAACCCTAACGCCTTCGAGACGGATTCCGACCTGCCGGCTGGATGGATGAGGGTCCAGGACACCTCAGGGACCTATTACTGGCACATCCCAACAGGGACCACCCAGTGGGAACCCCCCGGCCGGGCCTCCCCCTCACAAGGGAGCAGCCCCCACGAGGAGTCCCAGGTGAGGCTCACAGGCCTGTTGGTTTTGGGCCAGGGGAGGGAGTATGTGCTGCTGGAGTAGGATAGGATACTCGCTCACTACTCCCTTCCCTCCTCCTAGCTCACCTGGACAGGTTTTGCTCACGGAGAAGGCTTTGAGGATGGAGAGTTTTGGAAGGTGAGTAAGGGGACCTGCTTTACCATGGGATAGCTGGAGGAGGTGCATCACTTTGATCCTGATTCCTCAATCCCCTTCCCAAGGATGAACCCAGTGATGAGACCCCAATGGAGCTGGGACTGAAGGAACCTGAAGAGGGGACATTGACCTTCCCAGCTCAGAGCCTCAGGTGAGCTGCCAGATGCAGTGGGCTGGCAGTGGGATGGATCTGTCTGGAAGGGGCCTTGGGACAGCTCCATTTATGGGGGCCCTGTGCCAAGTATTACCATCTGCCTCCAGCCCAGAGCCATTGCCCCAAGAGGAGGAGAAGCTACCCCCACGGACTACCAACCCAGGGATAAAGGTTTGTTCAAGACTGACACCCATTCTGAGACCAGGGCCCTCTTGTGTGTAGGACAGCCGCTAATATTGTGCTCTGAGGGGTCTCAGTGCAGTCCCCCAGGTCCTGAGTTAGGAATTCTTCCAGTCTCAGCAAAGAGCCCTGTGAGTGAGCTGGAGGCACTTCCAATTTTTAAATCAACCAGCCCAACAGACAGGTTGGGGGCCCTCGTAGTCTTGGTTCAGGTGCTTTTTTGTACTAGCCAGGGTCTCATATGACATCTCCCTCACCCTCACCACATCCCCCTCTCCCTAACCACATCCTGTTTGGGGAGCTTCTCCGTCTTAGTTCAGAACACCCTGCCTCCTGCCATACTCTGTATTCAGGAACTCTGCTGTGTCCTGTGCTGAGGGCTCTCCAGTTTTGACTCCGATCCTCTGCCTCCTGCCCCTCTTCTGTGTCTGGCAGTGTTTCGCCGTGCGCTCCCTAGGCTGGGTAGAGATGACCGAGGAGGAGCTGGCCCCTGGACGCAGCAGTGTGGCAGTCAACAATTGCATCCGTCAGCTCTCTTACCACAAAAACAACCTGCATGACCCCATGTCTGGGGGCTGGGGGGAAGTAAGGACCTGAGCCAGCAGGGGTGGTACTATGAGAGAGTGTGAAGGGAATTATGAGAGATGGGAGGTCTGACCTGCCCACAAGCAGGCTGGGAAAGGGGCATATTGGCCCTCCGTAAGTAGCAGCCCTGTGGGATGGATGAGTGACCCCAGGCTAGGACCTTGCGAGATGGTAGCCTAACAACAGTGGAGTTGATGTGAGAGATGACACGTGACCTCCACTAGAGTGAGGCCTGCAGGGCGGGTGGTCTGACACCAAAGCAGGGGCCCCAGAGCTGTGGGTAACATCCCCTGAGCTGCAGGAGTCAGAGATCAGCTACCTTCCCGGCTGGAGTCCCACTGAGTGCCTGCTTCTGGGCCTGCAGGGAAAGGATCTGCTACTACAGCTGGAGGACGAGACGCTAAAGCTAGTGGAGCCACAGAGCCAGGCACTGCTGCACGCCCAACCCATCATCAGCATCCGTGTGTGGGGCGTTGGGCGGGACAGTGGAAGGTGGGAACAGGGCCTGGGATTCCAGGGTGGGAGTTCATCCAGCATCAGAGTCCTCCTCTCTAACTCTGTTCTTTGCCTCTCTTGTGCTGCTGGACCCAGAGAGAGGTACTATGCCTATTTTCCCCCTCCTGCACCTGGACCAGATGCCTGGAAGCACCCAAGCTCCCCTCTTCTGCCCTGCCCCTTCCAACCTGCTATGCTCCACCATTACCTTCTACCTCAGCATGCTTGCCTGTCTACCCTCCCTCCAGAAGACAGCACCTATGGGGGACCAGCTGTGGGCAGAAGCCCCGGAGGAGCTGTGACGGGCAGGGAGGATGTGGGTGGGGTGGGGACCAGGCTTGGCACTGGATGGTACTGGGAGACACTGAGGTGCCCCTCCCCCAACAGGGACTTTGCCTACGTAGCTCGTGATAAGCTGACCCAGATGCTCAAGTGCCACGTGTTTCGCTGTGAGGCACCCGCCAAGAACATCGCCACCAGCCTGCATGAGATCTGCTCTAAGGCACGGCCCCCTCCACTCCCTGGACTAGCTGCCACCTTCACTCTACAAGGGTGTGGGTGGGGTTACTGAGTAGGGTGGGGGTGCCCCAGGGCAATGAGGCTCTAATAGATTCTCCCTGGCTCCTCGCCTCCCTTCCTTCCTCAGATCATGGCCGAACGGCGTAATGCCCGCTGCTTGGTAAATGGACTCTCCCTGGACCACTCTAAACTTGTGGATGTCCCTTTCCAAGGTCAGTGTCAAAACCCCTCTAGGTCTAGCTCAGATTTGTTGGCAAAGGTGGGCGACTCAAGGAAAGGCATGAGCTCCTGGACAGCGCTGATAGAAAAATGAACACATGAAGACTGAATACTCCAATAAGTGGAGGGACTCCGGTTAAAGGGAGGCAAGGGACGAGATGGAAGTAGGACCTCGGCTGGGCAAGTGTCTAGCTTATGCCCTGCTGGTGGGGACTGGGGGTGAGCAAGGTCTCCCACCATGATCAACCTTCTGTTCTTTCCCATAGTGGAATTCCCAGCGCCTAAGAATGAGTTGGTCCAGAAGTTCCAAGTCTATTACCTGGGGAATGTACCTGTTGCTAAACCTGTTGGTATGTGTGTCCTTCTGTACCCAGGGGCTGCTACCTTGATCCTAAAGCTCTGCCCCTACCCTCTGCCTTCCAATACTTCTTCTACCAGACCTTCCTCATGCTTCTTGTCTCCCTACCCTTTAAAATGCATCCCACCTCCCTGTACTTCTGTCCTAGCTATATTCACTGTCCTGCTTATAGCAGCAGTCAGCATGCCTTCGCTGAGCATCAGCCACGTGAGTGGTGCTGAACCAGGCACAGAGGGAGACCCCACTCCTTCATCCCATGGAAAAGCTTTGGTGGGATTGGGAGGCAGCTATTAGATGACTGGAAACACCAGACAGCAGCCTGTAGCTGGGTTAAGTGTTACAGCACGAGCTGTGGGCTGGAAGTATCAGGAGAAGGAAACAGTGAGCATAATTGTCACATACGTTATTGTTGCAAATAATTTTTTTTTTTTTAAAGACAAGTCTTGCTCTGTCCCCCAGGTTGGAGTGCAGTGGCATGATCTCAGCTCACTGCAACCTCCGCCTCCCGGGTTCAAGCAATTCTTCTGCCTCAGCCTCCTGAGTAGCTGGAATTACAGGCTCCCGCCACCAGGCCTGGTTAATTTTTGTATGTTTAGTGGAGATAGGGTTTCACTGTGTTGGCCAGGGCTGGTCTTGAACTCCTGACCTCAAGTGATCCGCCCACCTTGGCTTCTGAGAGTGCTGGGATTACAGACTTGAGCCACTGTGCCTGGCCTGATCTGGTTAACTCTTATATTTCAGTGCTGTCATAGTATCTGCTATTTATTTGTTCATTCACTTAACAAATACCTTTGAAGCTTACCATGTGGCAGGCCCTGGACTAGGCGCTGGGAGAACAGTGGCCACAGTCCCATTTTCATAGAGGTTATAGAAGGTTGTGGTAGAAAAAAACCAGGAATTAATAAAATAATCACACAAATTGTGAGTTATTCTTTGAGAGAAAGTAGCAAGATAGAACAGAGGAATTTCATCTAGTCTGGGGTCATAAAAGACTTCCCTGTGAAAGTGACGTTTGAACTGAAATCCAAAAAATGAATAGAAGTGAATGCAGTCAAGTGGAATGGAGGTGGGGGTAGGATGGGGGAAGATCAGGATCTACAGTGGGTGGCACTTTGGCACTTCCAAGGTACTGAAAGAAAGCCAATGCAAGATGAGGCTGAGAGCCGGGCAGTGGCCAGGCTGCCAGGTCAGGGATCTCAGGGATTATGTTAATGATTTTTTCTTCATCCTAAGAGCAGCAAGGAGTTATTGAAGTCTTCAAGAGTGCACTTGCCTTAATCAGATTTGCATTTTGAAAGCTCACTTTGGCTATTTCATGGAGGGGACTGTTAGGCGGGTGGAGGTGGATGTGAGCAGCTCAGTTAGGAGGCCGTTGCAGTAGTCCTGGCCAGTAATGAGAGTATCTTGGACAACAATGGAGCTGAGGAGGAGTGCGTGGATTCCAGAGCTGTTTAGACAGGTATAGTCAACAGGCCTCGGTGATTGGTTCAGTGTGGGTGAGGGACAGAGGCATTAAGGGTGACTGCTAGGTTCCTAGCTGTTGGACCTTCTGGATAGTGGATTCTTTCTTTCAAGGTGGCAGATGTTAGAAGAGGCCAATTTGAGTGTGGAGATTGTAAGCTAACGTTTGGACATGCTGAGTTTGAGGTGCCTTTGGGGAAACTGAGGCAAAGTCAGGTTGGCAGCTAGATTCACAGATCTGGAGCTGAGAGGAGAGGTCTGGGCTGGAGATAGAAGTTTTGGCATTATTGGGTTGTAGAGGTAATCAAAGCCATGGATGTAGAGTAGCTTGACCCTGGAAAGTCGGCATCCTGAAGTGAGAAGGGAAATGAGGCTAGTCATAGCCTTGAGGCCCTCCAACATTCAGTGGATGGGTGGAGGATGAAACTGCCAATGATAGTGACAACAGGAGAGAGGCAGGAAGAAGAAAAGAGACTACTTGAAGAAGTGGTGGCGTATCATGTCAAAAGACACATAGGAGGAACTCAACAGATTTTTGATGAATGAATTTAAAAAATGAATTAATGAATAAATGAGACTAGCTTCAGATTACATGGCCAGGAAAGCTAGACCTAGGAGTCAAACCCCGGTCATCTTTAATTCTCTGCACTTTCCCTCATACCGTGCTGACTTTCATGTCCAAAATCTTACATTGAAAGAGGGGACCCTTCTTAGAAAAGGTGGGGATTGAACTGAGGTTTTGAAGGAAGGCTTGGATTTGCAGAGTGGAGTGGATATTTCATTTGGATTCAGTGGCACTGCCAAAGACTTGGAGCTAGAGTTGAGAAAAGCATGCTGACCCTTATGCCTTTGCTTTCCTCCTTCTCATCCTCAACTTCTAAACCCTTGTTGGCTCTTCCGGTTGTTACCCCCATTCCCATATGTGCTTCTTTGCATCTACCACTTGACTCAGGTCCTCCCTATGCCAGATCAACTGCCTGTGACCCTTGACTGCTCCATCAGCTCCACACTTTTGGACAAGTGGCCTCTAAACTTACTTCCTGCTTTATCTTATGCTCCTTTTTAACCTCCTTTTTTAACATTAGCCCCTCCAGAAGCTGCAGTATTCGTTCATTAATCATTCATTCATTCAACAAGTGGTAATGAGTGCCTGATGTGTGTCAGGCACTATTCTAGCTTCTTGCCATACATTGATGAACAAAAGTGACAAAGATCCCTGCTTTTATTTAGCTTACATTCTAGCAAGGAGAGACAGACAATAAAATGAGTAAACCATGGAGTATATTAGAAGGCAACAACTGATACAAAAAAAAAGAAAAGAAAAAAGAAAAGCACACCAGGATAAGGGGGATTGCATGTGGGGCTGGAGGTCAAGGTCACGGTGTAGGTTTTAGTCCTGAGTTGCTATCAAATCTGACCGCCTTTTTCCATACCTTGCTCCACTGCTTTCACTGCTTCCCTGCCAAACCTCCTAAGACTCTGAGGCCGGGCTCCACTTCCCACAGCCCCATCTACTCAGCAGTTTGACTTTGATGTCCCTTTCACACAACTGAACTTTGAGATTTCCAGTTGCCCTGGCCTAAATGTCATAAACATCACACCCCTCTGCCTGGCTTTTGAAGCGCTCTGCAATATGACCTGGCCCATCCACTTCTGTGACACTTGGTTTTACCAGTTTGAGTGCATTTGCTCATGTTGCCTTGAGAGTGACTTGCTCATGCATCTGGAATTTCTTCAGCAGATAAGCGCTGTGTTAGAATTGGGGACAGAGGGATTAATTAAATTCCATTTCTGTTCTTGAGATGGCCAAAGCCCAGTGTGGAAAAAAGTTTGCCAGCAGTTACAAGATGTTGTGGTAAGAGTTGTCTGAGTTGTCTTCTCCCTGCCCTGCAGCAGGGATGGCTTCCTAGAGAACACCTAGTCGGAGCCCTGAAGGATGACAGTCTGGAGTTTCTCAGTCCAGCGGGGAAAGGGCAGTCAAGACAAAGGCTTTTCCCTCAGTTGCAGTCTGTGTCCCTCAAGGACATTCTCTTCTCTTGTTTTGTATTCCCCATCTGCCTTACAGGCCATTTGCCAAGATTGGTTGTTAATAGTAATACTACACAAATCATCTGAAGCTCAGGGAGCAGTAAAATATGAGGCTTGACAGCTCTGGAGAGGCCAGTTTTTGGAAGACTCGCATGCTTTTGGGAGCAGTTTGGCCTTGCTGCAGCCAGAAGTAAGATGAGCAAGGCCAAGATGGGAGAAGACATTCAAGGAAGACATTTGTCCTCTGCCCACAAAGAGTCCACATGGTCCGCTCCTAGTGGGAGCTGAGAGGCACTAAAAGGGGCAGAGGGCCTGGGACTGGACCACAGAGGCATATGCCTTTTGCACTGGCATTGTGCAGAGACAGTAGATCACATGGGCAGCTTATAAGTGTGGGGACTAGAACTGATGCCTTCACCACACCATGTGCTCCTGCCTTGGTGCTTTGCTGAGTGCAAGCAAAAGTGGGATCCATGAGGGGAAATGTTTAACAGCAGTTTGAGGTGGGGGAGAACATGCATTATAAGGGAAACCTGATTGATCTAAAAGTCAGGAACCTTGGGTTCCTTGGCCCTTGAGCACATTATAGACATTCTTGAGTAGAACCTAAGATCTTGAAAGCCCTTGTAGTTCTGAAAACTAGTAATATAGAGAAGAGGTAGGAGAAAGGCATGGCTAAGAACCCAGGCTCTGGAATCAGACTGCCTGAGCTCAGGTGTCCATTCCTTGATGTGACCTAAGGCATGTTGCCTATCTCTACCGTTTCCTTATTTGTAAAATGGAAATCTGTTGTGAAGTTGTTGTGCGGGCACAAATGAGGTAATACACTGTGATGACTTAGCACAGTGTGATACAGAGTAATCACTCCTCAAATAGATTATCTTAAAAAATAATTGGGTCTTGGGAGAGGACTGGCCTGTAGGGGCTGACTTGGGAGTTATTGTGGTGTGAAGCAATGTGGTGTCTGAGTGTGATGAGCGCTGAGAGAGCACGATTTGGGGAAGTCAGAACTTTGGGAGGTCAGTTGGTTCACAAGTATGGAGGAATAGGCAGAGCCAGTGAAAATAACCAGCCTAGGATTCAAGATTTTAAAAAGTAGGAAAATGTCCAGTTACTGAGGCCAGGGGACCCAGGGAAGGGATACTTGGACAGCATTGTCCAAGATGTAGGCTGGCAAAGTGGGGATGGGGCAAAGGCCCTGGGTTTGACTGGGTGGAACTAGAGTTCTAGGGTAGAGCTGGGGTATCCTCTCTCTACCGTCAGTGATGTCTTGTGTCCATATGTTCTAGGGGTAGATGTGATTAATGGGGCCCTCGAGTCAGTCCTGTCCTCCAGCAGCCGTGAGCAGTGGACCCCAAGTCATGTCAGTGTAGCTCCTGCTACCCTCACCATCTTGCACCAGCAGGTAAAGAGCTGGGGTAGAAGTCGTGGCTTTGCCTTGCCATGGAGGGGAGACGGGGTGAAGGGAAGAGCTGCTAAGATGGATGTGGAACACAGTGTGGGGTGGTGTTCCTTTTTAACTGAGTTCCCTCCATGCAGACAGAGGCAGTGCTGGGAGAGTGTCGGGTGCGTTTCCTCTCCTTCCTGGCCGTGGGCAGAGATGTCCACACATTTGCATTCATCATGGCTGCCGGCCCAGCCTCCTTCTGCTGCCACATGTTTTGGTGCGAGCCCAATGCTGCCAGCCTCTCAGAGGCTGTGCAGGCTGCGTGCATGGTAAGCCGGTAGGGTGGTGTGGTGGTGGCGTGGCCCCATGTGAGGCAGGCTGGAGAGTGACTGCCCCGCTTGCCTCCGCAGCTTCGCTACCAGAAGTGTCTGGATGCCCGTTCCCAGGCCTCCACTTCCTGCCTCCCAGCACCCCCTGCTGAGTCCGTGGCACGGCGTGTAGGGTGGACTGTCCGCAGGGGTGTTCAGTCGCTGTGGGGCTCCCTGAAGCCCAAACGGCTGGGGACCCATACCCCATGAAGAAGCCTCTGCCTTCCCTCCACCTGCTTGTGTCGGGCCCCAGGGAACTACAGGGTGTGGGTCAGGTAGGGGTCTAGAGGCTATTCCTAGGCCTTAGGCCTCCCAAATATGCCCCTCCCCAGTAGCTAGGGTTCCCTGCCTAGGAGCTGGGGAGGGAGAGATCTAATCCCTTCAAGGAAGTCATAACACTGGTGTGGTAACAAGAGGAGCAGGAAGCAAGGCCAGCCCTGGCTCTCCATCCCCATGTGTTTCAGGTGGAACAGGAGGAACTGGCCCAGGCCAGGCCTCATACTCCTGGGACCCAGCAGGGGCAGGAGGAAGGGACTGGTCCAGGCATGGGTCCCTTCCCTTTGCTCCGTGGGCACCTCTACTGTATTGATATCACTAATAAAGTCTGTCTGCACTGCTGTGTGCCTTCTATGCCTGTACCACACCATCAACCCCATTACCCTGTGCCTCAGTTATGATCTTGCCCCAAAGATCTCCTTGCCCTGCCTGCTTGAAGGAAGAAATTGGTACAGTCACACAGGGGTCTAGAGTCCAAGTCTCTTATCTTTATTTTAACAGACTGGCGGGATCAGGTCGCAGCAGCAGTACAGGGTTCCTGGCTGGGCAGCACAGGCCTGGGGCAACAGCTCCTGTCTTGCCTGCCAGGGCGGTGTCAACTTAGGCCTCTATTCCATGGCTGTGAAAGGACAGCAGCCTCAAGGCAGTTTAGCTCCTGGGCACAGGCAGCCAAACCCCCTCCCATATCCAGCTAAACCAGCTCCAAGAAAGGATAAGGTCCTGTTTCCCCGGCATCCTTGGGGCCCAGGGACTGGTTCTTCCACTGGATGACCTTGCTTGGTTGAACCACAGCAGCATTTGGGCTTTTTCATCCTTTCCTACATCAAGAACTTTCCCAAATGTGGGCCCTGGGGCCCTAGCAAAACAGTGGCCTTGGCCACAGGCTCTGGGCCTCTGGGAGGCTCCCATCTAGCATCAGGTGGCGGCACAGAGCAGGGCTGTCAGCACGGGCAGAGAGCTGGGCACAAAGAGTAGCCAGACGGCAGGGCGTGCCACAGGGCTCTGAGGGCGGGTGGCCCTTATGGTAGAGAAACCAGAAGGTCTGGAAGAGTTGCATGTCGCCCCGCATGCGATATACCAGGTTGTGCCAAGCGGTAGGCAGTGTGTTGGGCAGCCCATAGGTTTCTCGAGCCCTGTAGAGAAGCTGCCAGTGCGGTATAGCTCCCGGTGTGTTCGCCTGGGTCAGATTCAGGATGTAAGTCTCATGGTCCAAGACTATGTGAGAGCTCCCGGAGTAGTTTCCATCTATTTGGTACACACGGTAACCTGCAAGGAAGCGGGACTGACTGGAGGGGAAAGGAGCAAGGGCAACTCCAGGGAGGGGCCACACATCCTGCCCATGCTTTGCAGGCTCTGGCTCCAACCTCCTTCCTCTATCCCACCAACTCCAGGATAAAGGAGGCTCCCTTCTGCCTCACTCACCAGGATTAAGGCCGATGTAGGTAGTTGCACTGGGTGCTAGGAAGGCTACAGCCAGCGGCCGGCTCAGAGTCTCTTCATCATAGAAGACCTCAAATTCATCCACATGAGTGTGGCCAAAGAACTGAGCAGCCAGGGTGTTCTCATACCTGGCCAGAAAATACTACATTCAGAAGATTCTAGGGAGGGGTAGGAAGAGATCTGGGGAGATAGGATGCCCTCTTTCTCCAACCTGTTCTAGGGAGGAGTCTCCCCACTCCATGGGACAACAGGGATGGTGAGATGCTCAAGGGAATCTTCAGCCTTCAGACACTCACCCTGTCCCTACTCCCACCCTCATCTCCCTCCTACCTGGCTACAATTCGGTAATAATTCCAGCTCCAGCTCTTCAGACAGTGCCCTGGGGGAATGTGGCCAATTATATGCACCTAGCAGGGAGAGTTAAGGATGGTAATCAGGGCATCCAGGGGTCCAGGCAGCCCTGGCTAGAGAGGGGGACTGAATGAAGGCTTTCAACAGTGACCATGAGCTGAACCCCCAGGGAACACTTGTTGGGAATGCCAGGAAAATCAAACTTCTCTGCCCAGAGGTGCTCCAGCTCGACAGAAGCCTGCTTGTCCCCCAGCACCACTGTGTTCCCACCACTCCCCCTCACTTTGTCTCCTCGATCCTCAGCAGCCTGAAGCTCCCCCACCAGCCACTGGAGCTGTCCTGCGGGATCCGTGGAGTTGATCAAGAGCCAGAAGTTCTCACGGGAACAAAAATTCATATTGAGAGAGATGAGGCGGAGACCGGGGTATGGGGAAAGAGCATAGAACCCCCCAATTCTGAAACAAAGTAAACATGAGAGGTCAACATTTGTTCCAATCCTGTTCCTCCTGTGCTGGGCGTTTGGGTGGAGGGTAAAAGCATACATGACATCTTCCCCACCTGCAAAGAGCTCACAGTCTAGCTGGAGACCAAACAGTTCTAATTATTGGGTCTGTGTGACACAAAAGAAAGGCTCCGAGGGCAGAGGACTCCAGGAGTATGGTGGAGGGATAAGAGTGAGCTAGAATGGGAAGCAAGGGCCACACAGAGGGAAGATGACATGAGATGGATAAGGTGAGAAAAATTGCAGCAGTTAATAAAGGGGAAATCAATTCCAGAGGGCCAACATGAGCAAAGACGCAGCTGAGGCATGGAGAGGTTATGCTGCCAGACCTTTGAAGGAGGGACCTTTGAAGGAGGGTGGCTAGAGATAAGAGTAGAAAGGGAGGGCTGGAAGGCTGGGTGCGGTGGTTCATGCCTGTAATCCCAGCACTTTGGGAGGCTGAGGTGGGCAGATCACGAGGTCAGGAGATCACAACCATCCTGGCCAACATGGTGAAACCCCATCTCTACTAAAAATACGAAAATTAGGGCGTGGTGGCACGCACCTGTAGTCTCAGGTACTTGGGAGGCTGAGGCAGGAGAATTGCTTGAACCTGGGAGGTGGAGGGTGTAGTGAGTTGAGATCGTGCCACTGCACTCCAGCGTGGGTGACAGAGCAAGACTCCATCCCTGCTCCCCCCCAAAAAAAAGGAGGGCCGGGAGCAGTAGCTGACGTCTGTAGTCCCAGCACTTTGGGAGGCCGAGGCGGGAGGATTGCTTGAGGTTAGGTGTTTGAGACCAGCCTGGGCAACATAGCAAGATCTTGTCTCTACAAAAACTAAACTATTAAAAAAAAAAAAATAGCCTGGTGTGGCAAAAGAGTAGAAAGGGAAGGTGGAGTCAGATTAGGGGAGCTGAGTGAAGAGCACTAAGGACTCATGCTAGAGCAATCAGAGACAATGCCCCAGGTTCCCTTCTCCCTTCACTTTCATTCACCTTTTTTTCCCTTCCTGGGTTTCCAGGGATGATAAGTACCTGAGGGTGCGCAGGGCTTCAGCAGGCAGCCAGGGCTCCCAAGCCTTGGCCATCGCTTCGTAGAGCCAGCGGGAGGAGTGGTTGCCCTCAATGAAGGGGGGAGGGAAGCTATTGACGGGTGTGCTCTCGTGGTTGCCCACAGCAGGGTACACTGGCACTGGCCCCAGGAACTTCCTCACAAGTGCTGTGACAGTGGTGAGGGCCCGCAGCTGGTCCTGACGAGTCTGGTGCCAGACATCATGTGCAGGGATGTCTCCTGTCCAGTACACCATATCAAAAGGGCCGGCTGGGCCCAGCCCACTCAACAGGCTTTCCAGGGTCCTCAGGGGCAGGTCACACTTGCTGTATTCGCCCCAGTATCCAGCACCTGGCCGGGACGCGGGCGGCAGGCCAGAACCCTGGCGGCAACACAGTGGGTCGGCACAGTCAGGGTCCATGCCCTCCAGGTAGTCATGATCCCAGTGCAGGTCAGTGAGGAAGAGGACGCGGCTGACAGGGGCACCTGGGGCTGGGGGGCTAGGGGGTTTGGGGGGCGGCTTCGGCACAGTAGGCAAAGAGATGTTCCAAGATGAGAAAATGTCCCAGTGCCCACAGGTGGAGCCCAGGAGCAGGCCGCAGGCCTCAGATGGGCTCAGCACTGAGCGTCTCCACACCTCCACCATGTCATCCTCAAAGAGCTGGACAATGGATTGGCACACGGCAGGTGGTGCTATCTTCAGCAGATTGCACAGCTTGATGGCCATGGAACCCACGCGAGCCACATTGGGTTCCTTCTGCAGTGGGAGGAGCACATGGTGAGAAATCAGAGGCAGAGCAGAGGAACCAGGCCAACCCCTGGCCAACACCCCTTGGGCTTCCATTTCCAAACTGGGGCTGGGCAGGACTCAGTGCACCATGGTGAAGAAAGCTCAGTGCACACCTTTGCCTTCCAGATATTACCCTCTAACTCAGGCAGCACCAGGCCATCACTTCCTCTTTAGCTCAGCAGCCTGTGGCATGAGGCCTTTGCTTGACAAGCTGACTTTCTCAGGCACTGTCTGCATTATTTTCTTACTTCACAAAGGTCACAATGGGGTGGTGGTGGCATGTAGCCATAGGTGTCCCCAAAGGGGAGCAAACTCAGTGACGGATTGTAGATGCCACCCTCTCCATCAGGGATGCATTCTGACCCCAGGGCACCAGCATCAGCCCCAGCCCCCAGCCCCAGCACTCCCTTCGGCCTCCTCCACTGCAACCCCTTCAGCGCTCACCTTCAGCCCAAGGTTGATGGCGGTGAATAGACCTTTGCAGACTGGGCAGGTGAGGTTCCCCCACCCAAAGACATCTCGGAGACGGGGCACTATGCGATGTAACCTGGCAGGATGGCCTTGGGGAGGAAGAGGATGAGCCTCTGCCGGAGCCCAGAGAACCAGAGAGTCAGCCAGAGCCAGCGCCAGCACCAGTACTAGGCCCATCCAAAGGAGTCGGGGGGCTCCGAAGGTTCTGTCTTGTCCCTGCTCCCGGCCGGACCTGGAGCGACTCTGGCGCGGTGATGCTCCGTAGTGGGGCATTGTCAGGCTTCCTACACGGGGCTAGTTCGTTTGTCCCGTCCCCACCGGCCTGGGCCCTAGCTGGCCCTCAGGGCCCCAGGCGGCGCTGAGGACACCCCATTACCCTTCTCTGTAGTCGGCTGACTGCTTCGCGGCCGGCCGCAAAGCAGCTCCGCCCCTTCCTCTTCCTCTGATCTCCAACAGCTGATCTCCCGGCGGCGGGCAGCTGTCAACGCTGCGGAGGCGGAGCGGGCTGGGCGCTCCCGGGACCGCCCCGATTCCGCCCCCTCTCCACGCCCCCCGCCCTGCCCCAGGGCGCAAGGGCGGTGGGGGTGGGGACTCTCCCTGAGGTCACCAGGGGCTCGGCCTTGAGGTCACAGCCGGGGGAGGCCGTGCTTGTGCTTTGGGGCTCCATGTGATGTGGTTGGTGAAAGACGCCTCCTTTGTCCGAATCCACGCTCAGATTCCCAGAATAGCTGCCAGACCGACCCCGGCATTTAGCTGGGGTAAGGAGGGTAGGAGAGAGCAGGGCCGGCAGGATCCTCCCACTGGGTGTGTTGCCTCTGACAGGAAGGTGCCTTCCCTCGATTTCCCATGCTCTGCCACTGGCACCAGCACCCTTGAGTCACCCTGAGAATCATTCACCTTTGATTCAGATGAGGAAACCAAACCTTAGAGATGGTGAAGAGACTAGGAAGCCGTAAAGACCATATAGCCATGGGGACCAATAACATGAGCTGGAACCCAGTTGGGTCTCCCACCTCCGTGTATCCATGACGGTAAAAGCGAGCATTTATGGAGTTGTTTACGATGTGCCAAGCACCAATCCAGGCACTTTATAATTAATAATCTTCAATTCTCACAACAGCGCTAAGAAGTACCTATTATATTGGGGCCCAGAAATCCATACCCAAAATGTGGTGGTTTGACTTACTAAGTTAAGCCTCAAGGTCTCTCTGACATTCCTACGCCCGCCCCCTTTCTCCCAAAGCCTTTACCTAGCGTCCAGACCCATCAAAAGGAACAATTGTTTTTTTCTTCCCCTCCCTATAAAACCAAAAATATGGGCCGGGGGCGGTGGCTCAAGCCTGTAATCCCAGCACTTTGGGAGGCCGAGATGGGTGGATCACGAGGTCAGGAGATCGAGACCATCCTGGCTAACACAGTGAAACCCCCTCTCTACTAAAAAAAATACAAAAAACTAGCCAGGTGAGGTGGCGGGCGCCTGTAGTCCCAGCTACTCGGGAGGCTGAGGCAGGAGAATGGCGTAAACCCGGGAGGCGGAGCTTGCCGTGAGCTGAGATCCGGCCACTGCACTCCAGCCTGGGCGACAGAGCGAGACTCCGTCTCAAAAAATAAAAAAATAAAAAAATAAAAAAATAAAAAAATAAAATAAATAAAACCAAAAATATAATCACACCTGAACAGACCCTTTCACATGACCATCTACTAGTTAATGTGTTCCCTGATCCATTCCTTCTCCCTCAGCAGAATTCCTCTTCCCCTCACTCCCATAACCTGCTTTGCCTGGATGGCACATAAGCTTCTGAACTCAGGTGGGAAGTGGGTAGTCACTCTGTGGTTGCCCGCGGACACATTAATAAAATTTGTATGCCTTTTCTTCAATTAATCCGTTTTTTGTGGGTTGATTTTTCAGCAGAATTTCAGAGGGCGAAGGGGAAGTTTCCCTTGGTCACTACTGTAAGGGTAAACTGAGGCTGGAGCCGAACCAGGAACGAAGACACAAGGCAAATGGCAGTGAGAATAGCCTTTATTAGGACTCGTGGGTGAGGTTCCTCGGTCCAAAGGTGCGGGCCGAGGAAGTCACGCTGAGGGAGGAGGGTAGGGGCTTCTTATAACCTGAGAGGTAGGGAAGCTGGTTGTGCAAACAGGGCCTGGGGGGTCTTGAAACTACTAGGGCAGGAGTTGAGTAAGGGTCATGAGGAAGGGGTCTTTGGAAACTGTCAACCGAAACGGCTGTTTACCAACTTGTGGAATGCAGGTGAGCTGCAGGTCATGGAGGAGTGTGACTGCCCAGCCGGAACTCTGACGCATGTAAGTCTGCGGGTGTGTACAAGGGTGAAGGGAGTCTTTAACAAAAGGCCTGCTACACCGGGTAATGCTGCCATGTTGAGTCTAGATTCCTGCCTAACATTCCGACCTCTTTCTAATAAGAAAGTGAGGCGACGTGTTCATCTGGCTGCTTCCTGCTGGTATGGGTCGTCGTGGGGTTTTTCGGAGGTCGGAACTCGGGTATAGGGGTGGAGCAGCATCTGATTGAAAGTGACCTGGGAGACTTCTTTCATGTGGTCCTGGATGAAGTGGAGGACACAGGGAGCTATGAGTAGCAAGAAGCCAATGATTAGTAAGGGGCTTAGAAAGGGTAGGACTTTACCGGCCACAGATGACTGCCACCACCTAAGTGAGGGCCTCTTGGGTAAGTTCTGTGGCAGCCGCCAGGGCTTGCAGACAAGGTTGCCAGCCCTGGACTGTGGGATCTAACTGCTTGGAGAGATAGGCCACAGCCTGGTATGTGGATCCAACCGGCTGGGCTAGGAGCCCAGTGGCTACCTTCTAGCGCTCCTCGGTGAATAGATGAAAGGGCTGAAGGGGGTTGGGGAGAGAGAGAGCAGGGGCAGAAAGGAGACAATCCTGAAGCTTCTTGAAAGAGTTGGCAACCAAGGAGGGGTCGGACAGTGGTCTGGTGGGTGTCTCCCTGGCAGCCTGGTAGAGGGCCTTGGCTAGGATCCCGAAGTTGGGAATCCAATGCCTGAAATACCTTACCAGTCCTAGGAAGGACAAGATCTCTTCCGCATCCTGAGGAGGCTGGAGAGTTTTAATGAGGCTTATTCTATCTGCTGTAAGGCTTTTTGTAGTGGGTGTGAGTAGTATGCCTAGGTAGGTGACAGAAGGGGTGCAAAGTTGAGCCTTAGCCGGGGTAACCCGATAAACTCAGTCGCCTAGAAAATTTAGAAGTGTAGTAGTGTCTGCAAGGGAGCACTCCCAGGAAGGACTACATAGTAATAGATCATCTATGTATTGTAGAATGGTGCTATGGGTTAGGGGGCAGAGGAGGATGTCCTGTGCCAGTGCCTGTCCGAAAAATTGGGGGCTATCTCGGAACCCTTGAGGCAAGACAGTCCAGGTCAACTGGGAAGAAATATGAGTGTCTGGGTCCTCCCATGTGAAGGCAAACAGAAAGTGGCAGTCTGGGTGTAGAGGGATGGTAAAGAAGGCAGCTTTCAGGTCAAGAACAGTGAAATGAGTGGTGTCAGGGGGAATGCGCGAGAGGAGTGTATATAGATTAGGATCAACTGGAAAGGTAGGGACTACTGCCTCATTGATGAGGCGTAGGTCCTGCATGAGGCGATAGGCCCCAGAGCTTTTCCATACAGGCAGGATAGGAGTATTGCATGGTGAGTTGGTGGGAACTAGAATGTGTTGTCAGAGCAGGCGTGTAATGATAGGTTTTAGTAATGTAATGTCGGTGTTCAAGGGAGATAGGGAACTGGGGTCTAGAGGGGAACTTGGAAGGGTCTTTTAGCCAGATGCGGACCAGAGTGTGGTGCTGAGCAATGATCGGGGTGGAGGTGTCCTGCGCCTTAGGGTTAATGGGGACTGGAAACGGAAGTGGGGGGTCAGCCTGGCAGGGTTTGTCAGGTGAGAGAAGGGGGAAGAGGAATGTGAGGTGTGGGGAGGGGTTGGGTCGGAAGTGAACTGAGGCCCCTAGCTTGGAGAGGAGATCTCGTCCTAACAAGGGGACTGGGCATGAAGGAATGATAAGAAATGAGTGCGAGAAGAGGGAGCCATCCAGGTGGCAAGACAGAGGAGGAGTCTGGCGGTAGGTGGAGGGAGTGCCGTCAATTCCCATGACTGTGACAGTGGAGGGATGGCTGGGGCCACTGAAGGAAGGCAAAACAGAGTAGGTAGCCTCCGTGTCCATAAGGAAGGATATGGACTTACCTGCTACCTGGAGCATAACCCTGGGCTCAGTGAGAGTGTGAGGGGTCCCCAAGTCTGGGCCTCTTCAATCTTCATCGGTGTTGAGAAGCTGGAAGGCGCCTCCAATACCTGGAGGAGGGTCGTCACGTGGAGGCACAGCTACCGTCCTTAGGTCGGAGCAGTCTGACTTCCAGTGGCCCATCTGCCAACAGTTTGGACAGGGGCGAGTTGGCTCCTTTGGGTTAGGGCACTGCCTGGCCCAGTGGCCATCGTTGCCACACTTGAAGCAGGCACCAGGTGGCGCTTGGGTAGTACCTCCTTTCTGGGAGCTCCTGGAGCCGGCCGGTCTCAGGGCTGCTACCAAGGCCTGGGTTTGGAGCTGTACCTTCTGTTTTAGCGTGGCCTGTCATTGGGCCTCAGCTGCTTCCTCCCTGGAGTTGTAGACCTTGAAGGCCAGTTTGACTAAGCCCTGGATGGGAGTTTGAGGGCCTTCCTCTGCTTGGATATCAGGGGCCGACTGAGAAATGAAATATGAGGCCAAGATGGTTCCTCCTGCATGGGAGGCAGGGTCAAGGTGGGTGTACTGAATAAGTGCCTCAGTCAGCTGGTTAAGAAAAACAGCCGGATTTTCATCTGCGCCTTGGACTACCTCCTTTAGTTTTTTAATGTTGACTGATTTGTTAGAGGCTGCCTGCATGCCAGCAAGAAGGTGCTGAACCATCATGTCTCAGCGGCGGCATCCTGCCTGCCCTACCTGGTAGTCCCAGTTGGGCTCAGCCAAGGGCACTGCCTCGGTGCCGACTGGCATGGCAGGGTCAATTAAATGAACCTGGTTACCATGCTGCCTGGCTGCCGCTAGGATGCATTCCTGCTCCTCAGGAGACAGGGTTGAAGTCATAACGACATGAAGGTCGTGCCAGGTGAGATCATATGCCTGGCATAGATACCTAAACTCTTTGATATAATGAGTAGGATTGGCCGAAAAGGAGCCTGCATGCTCCTCAACCTTAGACAAGTCTGCCAATGAAAACGGCACATGGACCAAGACTATTCCTTTGGCGCCTGCCACCTCTTATAAGGGACACAGGAGGTAGGTCCTGGACCGAGTATGGGCTGATACAGGCGAGGAAGAGGAGGAGGTGGAGGTAGGGGAGACAGAATCTGTCGGGTTTGGTAAGGGCACAGGAGGGGGAGAAGGGTGGGGAAGTGTTGACGAGGATGGGGATAACAGTGGGTCAGGGTAAGGAGGAGGTTGGGCAGGAGACCGGAGGGGTGGCCGGGATAGGGTGTCAGGAGGCTCAGAAAAAGAGGAGGAATCATCCCTCTCCTTGCTTGAGGGAAGAGACTTTGTGAGCAGAACTTGAGCTAACGAGCACTGGGCGCAGAGATCTGGGCGAGAACACAAGTCCCAAAAGGCCTGAACATAGGGTATCTTGTACCATTTGCTTAGTCTCTTGCAGAAGTTGGTCAGATCTGTGAGAATGTTAAAGTCTAGAGTGCCTTCTGCAGGCCACTGAGACTGATTATCCAGTTTATATTGTGGCCATGCTATTGTACAGAAGAAAATGAGCTGCTTTCGTTTTATGTCTTGGCTGAGACTTAAAGTCTGGAGATTCGCCAAGAGGCACCCCAGAGGAGATTTTCGGTTTGGTTTGGACTGGGTAGTTCCCATGGTCTCAAGGCGGGCAGTCCGGAGGCAATGGGCACGTCCTCCCACTGCCACGCAGAGTGCGGGGTACGGTGGCTTCCGGGGAGGTTGGACATCTCCTAGTCCCCAGTACTGAGGTCACAGCTGACCAGAGAGAGCCCCTGACGTGGCCGCGCATTTCGGACAGGGACTCCTGGAGGGAGCCTTCAGGACGGGGGAAAAACTTACCCAGCAGTGATCGGATTGAGTCAAATTTGGTGAGACGGCTCCAGGCTTGAGGAGGGGATCCCGGCTCGGGGAGAGGAGAGCCTGCCTGACCCGGCAGGGGTCCGGGGAGGGGGTCTCCTCCCGGGTTTCGGCACCAAATGTAAAGGTAAACTGAGGCTGGAGCCAAACCGGGAATGAAGACAAAAGGCAAATGGCAGTGAGAATAGCCTTTATTAGGACTCGTGGGTGAGGTTCCTCGGTCCAAAGGTGTGGGCCGAGGAAGTCGCACTGAGGGAGGAGGGTAGGGGCTTCTTATAGTCTGAGAGGTAGGGAAGCTGGTTGTGCAAACAGGGCCTGGGGGGTCTTGAAACTACTAGGGCAGGAGTTGAGTAAGGGTTATGAGGAAGGGGTCTTTGGAAACTGTCAACCGAAATGGCTGTTTACCAACTTGTGGAATGCAGGTGAGCTGCAGGTCATGGAGGAGTGTGACTGCCCAGCCGGAACTCTGACGCATTTAAGTCTGCAGGTGTGTACAAGGGTGAAGGGAGTCTTTAACAAAAGGCTTGCTACACCAGGTAATGCCGCCATGTTGGGTCTAGATTCCTGCCTAACAACTACAACTACTATTATTACCCCTCCTTACAGATAGGATGAAGCACAAAGAAGTTAAGTGGCAGAACAGCAATTAAACCCTAAGTTGTTTGGCAAGTGCTTCTGAGGGATCCTCAGAGCTATCAAGTCCTGTCAGTTCTTTCCTTTGATAATTTTCTACAAGTGTTTTTTTCCCCCCAGTTTTGGGGACATCATCTCAGATAGAGTACTCACAGTAATCATTACCATGCATTTTGAAGATTATGTACTATGTAAAAAACAAAACAAAACAAAAACCATTTTATCTGAGGAAGATGAGCCCCTTTAAACTATCAGGCCCAGAGACGCATTTAAAATGTAACAACAGTCACTCTCCCTCTTCTTTGAGCTAAGTAATTATCTTTTGAAACCACCTGCTATGCTAAGTAGCCATCAAATGCCATACACCTGATAGTTCAACAATGTATAGCCAAGCACTAACCAATGTATAACCAGTGTTATTCCTGTAAACAATGAGAATTCCTGATGAACAACTTTTGTAATCACTTCCTTTCCTAATTCATCTTTTTATTCTTTACAAATGTGAGCCCCTCTTTTGTTGTCCAGAGCACTCCCCTGAGACAACTTGCAAGTGTGCCCTGGGTTGCAGTCCTCAACCTTGGCCCTTGGCCCAAATAACCCTCTACAGGTACTTTTCTGAGGACTCTGCATTAACTTAATCCCAACAACAAAGTCGGGAGTATAATTATCCCCATTTTACAGAGAAGGAAAGTAAGATTAAGTAAGTGGCTCAAGATCCCACAGCTAGCTAGTAAATGCTGGAACTGGAATTTGAATGTGTCAATCAAAACATGTCTGAGACAGGTCTCAATTTAGAAGTTTATTTTGCCAAGGTTAAGGACATGGCTGGAAGAAATAAACACAGAATCACAGAAACAGTCTGTGGCCTATGGCTTTCTCCAAAGATGATTTTGAGGGCTTCAATATTTAAAGGGGAAAAGTGAACTGGAGGGAAAGAGGAAGGGTATGGTAATCCACATGTCTCAAGAGAAAAGGAGCAGGTAGGGAAATACTCAATTATGTATTTGTCTGGCACTTTACAGAAGATAAAGTAAATATGGTGTGGAGACATTTAACCTTTTGTTTTTTGTTTTTGTTGTTTTGTTTTGTTTGAGACACAGTTTTCACTGTTGTTGCCCAGGCTGGAGTGCAATGGTGCAATCTCGGCTCACCACAACCTCCGCCTCCCGGGTTCAAGTGGTTCTCCTGACTCAGCCTCCTGAGTAGCTGGGATTACAGGCATGTGCCACCATACCTGGCTAATTTTGTAAATATTTAACTTTTTTTCTATAGCTATCTGCTTAGGAACAAAAGGAAAGGCAGCTTTTTACATGATTCAGTTTTCAGTTTATTTTTTTCCTTTTGGCATAGTGAACTGGGGTCCTGAGTTTTTATTTTCCTTTCACAAATGCAACATTCTGGCTCTATTCTTTGCTGTGTGGGGATCCATTCAGAACACCAGAGTTGGTATAACAATTATTTTAAGCTGAAGATATTTCAGATTCAATAGATGCAGAAATAAACCTTCTGGGAGCTTTCTTCATCTGATTAAAACTTCTGGGAAATGTCGACCTAAAGGGAAAAATCTAAGGCAAACTTAATGTAAGTGTAGCAGGACAAGCCGCAGACAAAACCCCTCAGACACCGAGTTAAAGAAGGAAGGGCTTTATTCAGTTGGGAACTTTGGCAAGACTCACATCTCCAACAACCAAGCTCCCGGAGTGAGCAATTCCTGTCCCTTTTAAGGGCTCACAACTCTAAAGGGCTCTACTTGAGAGGGTCGTGATCGATTGAGCAAGCAGGGGGTTCGTGACTGGGGGCTGCCTGCATTGGTAATTAGAATGGAACAGAACAGGACAGGGATTTTCACAGTGCTTTTCTATGCAATGTCTGTAATCTATAGATAACATAACTGATTAGGTCAGGGGTGATCTTTAACTACCAGGCCCAGGGTGTGGTGCTGGGCTGTCTGCTTGTGGATTTCGTTTCTGCCTTTTAGTTTTTACTTCTTCTTTCTTTGGAGGCAGAAATTGGGCATAAGAGAATATGAGGGGTGGTCTCCTCCCTTATTTGTAGAGAGTTTATTTGGGCCAAGTTTGAAGACTGCACTTGGAAGCGAAGATTCAAGTTGCCCTGAGTATATGCTCCCAATTAGCAGAAGTCACAAGTGGGTTTTTAAAGAAGAGGCAATTCCTAATGAGGACTAACCTCTGATTTTTTCTTATCTTGCCCAAATTGCTATTGAAAGGGTCTGAGTAGTCATGCCCTACAAACCATAAATTCTCATCAGATGGGTTTTATTTGACCCTATATATTGTGACTGACTTTTCAGTCTGACTCTAGCATAAAATTACATGACAAAGAAGAAAATAAAAATATTTACCCCAAAACTTGTTTCTTTGCCATATATATATATATATATTTTTTTTTTTTGGTCATGGGGCAGGATGGAGTTTCACTCTTGTTGCCCAGGCTGGAGTGCAATGGGGTGATCTTGGCTTCCTGCAACCTACCCCTCCTGGGTTGAAGGGATTCTCCTGCCTCAGCCTCCCAAATAGCTGGGTTTATAGGCACCCACCACCACAGCCGGCTAAGTTTTGTATTGTTAATAAAGATGGGGTTTTGCCATGTTGGCCAGGCTGGTCTCGAACTACTGACCTCAGGTAATCCGCCTGCCTTGGCCTCCCAAAGTGCTAGGATTACAGGAATGAGCCACCTCCCCTGGCCACTTTGAAATGGCCCTGCAAAGTTGTCCTTAATGGGGGAAAATTTACATCTGTAAAGAATGTCTAATAACACAGATAGATCTTTTTCTTCCGGGCCCTCCCAATCCTGAAGAGATTAACTGAGAGTCTAGCACCTTTTAAAGATCTGAATAGGAAACATTATCAACTGTTGTCTCTAAGGGCAGCCACTGTGAGACTTCAAAGAACCTTGGTCTCCACAATCTTTTATCTTAACCTGAACATTTCCTTTCTATTGATCCCAGGTCTTCAGACAAACTCAACCAATTGTCAACCAGAAAATGTTTAAATTTCCCTATAGCCTGGAAGCCCCCCCTCCCCCACCTCACCACTTCAAATTGTCCCACCTTTCTGGACCAAACCAGTGTATTTCTCAAATTTATTTGATTGATGTGTCTCATACATCCCTAAAATGTATAAAACCAAACTGCACCCTGATCACCTTGGGCACATGTTCTCAGGACCTCCTGTGGGCTGTGTCACGGGCCGTGTTCACTCATTTGCCTCAAAATAAATCTCTTCAAATATTTTACAGAGTTTCACTCTTTTCCTAGACACTAAGTTGTTCACCAAGAATTTACATAAAAATAACATAAGCTATTGATTGACTATACCTTGTTCTTTGTATCACAAATCCCAGGAATGTGAAGATAAAGGGTGAGGCATGTCTGACTAAGAACAAACAATTGCACCCCAATTCTTGGTTTTGTGGGAACAAGCGTGGGGGTAAGGGGTGGAGTGTATGACTGAAGTCCCATACTCATGTCTCTCTGGGCCTGATAAATTTTGCGTACCTCAAATAGTTCAGAGTGGTCTGAGCTATTTTTCTTTTATCAGAAATGAAGACTGCCATACATGTCCTCTTCAGCAAGGCTTCCACTCTGAGGAGGGAGACCAAGAGTAAACTCAACATAAATACCCTTTCCGGGGGAGTTTAATGACTCTGAAGAAGACAGAAAGACCACTCATGCTGGCATAGACCACAGTATCACACACTTTCTGGTCTGACGTTTGTTCTTTTAAAAACTCTTTTGTCTTTCCATAAGAAACCTTTTTCTCCCCTAGAACTTTCTCCCCTTTCCACTTCTCCTACTAAGTTAGATGTGTAAGCCTGCCCTCCCTCCCTCCCTTCCTTCCTTCCTTCCTTCCTTCCTTCCTTCCTTCCTTCCTTCCTTCTTTTTTGAGACAGAGTTTCACTCTTGTTCAGGTTGGAGTGCAATGGTGTGATCTCAGTTCACTGCAACCTCTGCCTCCTGGGTTCAAGTGATTGTCCTGCCTCAGCCTTCCAAGTAGCTGGGATTACAGGCATAAGCCACTACACCCGGCTAATTTCAACCATTTGATGAGCCAGCTACTTCTTTTGTGGTTCCCCTGTGCATACGAATAAACCCTTTTCTCCTGTAAATTTGTCTTTTGTCAATTTAATTTACAGGCCCCAGCCACTGAACCTAAAAGGATAGAGGAAAAGGCTTTTCCTTCCTGATAGCTACTTCTTTTTTTTTTTTTTTTTTTTTTTTTTTTTTTT
>NC_037682.1:59270607-59476481 GCF_003255815.1 Theropithecus gelada
GGGGTTTCACCGTGTTAGCCAGGATGGTCTCGATCTCCTGACCTCGTGATCCGCCCGTCTCGGCCTCCCAAAGTGCTGGGATTACAGGCTTGAGCCACCGCGCCCGGCCCCTGATAGCTACTTCTTTTTCACAACTGTAGGCTTGGATCTATAATCTTCAAGCATTCGAATTTTGGCAGTAGGAAAAAGAGGGAGGAGGGATGTCAAGAACAAAATACAAGGCATGAAAGAGCCTGGTAAATTTGCTATGAAACATAATCTCCCATTTCCCTGTCAGGGATTTCAAGTTGCCTCATTCTCCTTCAATGTTACTGTCCATTCAGGACAGTAGATTCAGGACAGAGATTCACTCTGTCTGTCCTTCCTTATGGAGGACACTGATGACCCCAGGGTCCAAATTTTATTGATCTCCAAGACCTTAGCACATACCCAATAACAATAACATCTTTCTTGATCACATCCTCTTTTATACAATGTTTTCATACCTGTTGTTTTTGATGGAACCATCACTTGCTGCCATATCACACGCCCTTATCCTTCTGGATAGATGATCAAAAGTCCCTTTTCCCTCAACATGAATGACACTGTTCTCTAGGAATCAGGTTCTAAGACAGAGATTAATGTGAGAGAATTGTATTAGAAAGTGCTCTTGAAATGAACACCTCTGAAAGGAAAGGGAAGAAAGCAGACTTGGGTAAATGGGCAAGTCGATCTGTGATGCTGTCTCAGAGAGGTCTTGTTGGACCCCATAGGAGCACTGAAGTTGGGATGACCCTTCAGAGTTGTCCTGAAATGGGATGAGAGAGTTTGTTTCATTTAGGAAAATCCCTGTAGGGGGCTGATGACTTTCTGTTGAGACCATTCTGAGCAGCTGTAATTGCCCAACAGGTTCTCCTTGTCTGCTGCAGAGACAGAACCAATCTATCAAGATAAGAATTGCAATAGAGAGAGTAATTAGCCGGCTGTACCAGGAACTGGAGTTTTATTATTACTCAAATCAGTCTCCCCAAGAACTCAGGGATCAGAGTTTTTAAGGATAATTTGGTGGGTAGGGGCTCATGAAGTGGGAAGTGCTGATTCGTCAGGTTGGAGATGAAATCATAGGGTGTCAAAGTGAGTTTTTCTTGCTGTCTTCTGTTCCTAGTTGGGATTGCAGAGTTGGCTGAGCCAGGTTACTGGTCTGGGTGGTATCAGCTGGTGCATCAGAATGCAGGATCTGGAAAATATCTCAAGCACTAATCTTAGGTTTTACAACAGTGATATTATTTCCAGGAGCAATTTGGGGAGGGTCAGACTCTTGCAGCTGAACGCTGCCTGGCTCCTAAACTGTAATTTCTAATCTTGTAGCTAATTTGTTAGTCCTACAAAGGCAGTTTGGTTCAGGCAAAAAGGGGCCTTATTTCAGGAAAGGGCTATTACCATCTTTGTTTAAAAGTTAAGCTATAAGGCCTGGTGTGGTAGCTCTCACGCCTATAATCCCAGCACTATATGGGAGGTGGAGGTGGTTGGATCACCTGAAGTCAGGAGTTCAAGACCAGCCTGGCCAACATGGTGAAACCCCTTCTCTACTAAAAATACAAAAATCAGCTGTGTGTGGTGGCAGGTGCCTGTAATCCCAGCTACTCAGGAGGCGGAGGCAGGAGAATCACCTGAACCCGGGAGGTGGAGGTTGCAGAGAGCCAAGATTAAGCTATTGCATTCCACCCTGGGCAAAACTCCATCTGAAAAAAAAAAATTAAGCTATAAACTAAATTCCTTCCCAAGGTTAGTTCGGTTTACGCCCCCGAATGAACAAGGACAGCTTGGAGGTTAGAAGCAAGGTGGAGTCAGTTAGGTCAGATCTCTTTTACTGTCATAATTTCCTCAGCTATAATGTTTGAAAAGGCAGTTTCACAGCTGGATGTTGATGAAAAGAGGCAAACTTTGTAAAATACTTGAAGAGATTTATTCTGAGCCAAAAGTGAGTGACTAATGGCCTGTGATACAGCCCCAGGAGACCCTGAGAGCACACGCACAGCATGTGCCCAAGGTGGTCAGGTTACAGCTTGGTTTTACATCTTTTAGGGAGACATAAGAGGCCAATCAATACATGTAAAATGTACATTGGTTTGGTCCAGAAAAGCGAGACAACTGGAAGCAGTGGAGGTTGGGGGAGTCGGGGAGAGGAGCCTCCAGGTCATAGATAGATTCAAAGATTTTCTGATTGGCAGTTGGTTGAAAAGAGTTATTATCTAAAGAGCTGGAATCAATAGAAAGGAATGTCGGCAGGATATGGCAGCTCACGCCTGTAATCCCAGCACTTTGGGAGGCTGAGGCAGGTGGATCACCTGAGGTCAAGAGTTCGAGACTGGCCTGGCCAACATGGTGAAGCCCCGTCTCTACTAAAAATACAAAAAATTAGCCAGGCATGGTGGCAGGTGCCTGTAATCCCAGCTACTCAGGAGTCTGAGGAAGGGGAATCGCTTGAACCCGGGAGGTGGAGGTTGCAGTGAGCCAAGGTTGGGCCATTGCACTCCAGCCTGGGTGACAAGAGCAAAACTCCATCTCAAAAAAAAATAAAAAATAAAAAATGAAAAGCATGTCTAGGTTAAGATAAGGAGGTGTTGTGGAGACCAAGATTTTTGTTTGTTTGTTTGTTTTTGTTCTGTTTTGTTTTTTGAGACAGAGTCTTGCTCGGTGGAGTGCAGTGGTACGATCTTGGCTTACTGCAACCTCCGCCTCCTGGGTTCAAGCAATTCTCCTGTAGCTGGGATTACAGGCCGCCTGCCACCACATCTGGCTAATTTTTGTATTTTTAGTAGAGACGGGGTTTCGCCATGTTGGCCAGGCCAGTCTCGAGCCCCCGACCTCAGGTGATCCACCTACCTCAGCCTCCCAAAGTTCTGGGATTACAGGCATGAGCCACCAAGCCCGACCTGGAGACCAAGATTTTATCTTGCAGATGAAACCTCCATGTAGCAGGCATCAGAGCTGTTATCGGACTTAAACAGGTGTCAGACTCTTAATTTTCTTCTGGATCAGAGGAGAGACCTGGAGAAAAAAAAAAGGATTGTCGACAGAATGTAGGTTTTCCCCATTAAGATCTTTTATTTATTTATTATTTATTATTTTATATTTTATTTTTTGAGGTGGAGTCTTCCTCTGTTGCCCAGGCTGGAGTACAGTGGTGTGATCTCGGCTCACTGCAACCTTCGCCTCCCGGGTTCAAGCAATTCTCTGCCTCGGCCTCCCAAGTGGCTGGGATTACAGGCATCCGCCACAACGCCCAGCTAATTTTTGTATTTTTAGTAGAGATGGGGTTTCACCATGTTGGCCAGGCTGGTCTTGAACTCCTGACCTCGTGATCCACCTACCTCGGCCTCCCAAAGTGCTGGGATTACAGGCGTGAGCCACTGCACCTGGCCAGATCTTTTTAAATGTTAATGCTGGTCACTTGTTCCCAATTCTGAAGAGAGGAGAGTATGATGAGGCATGTCCAATCCCCACTTTCGATCATGGCCTGAACTAGATTTTCTGGTTTAGATTGGAATGTCTTTGGCAGACAGGGGAGTCTATCAGTCGGTCAGGGGGCTTAGATTTTTATTTTTGGTTTACATGGGGGAATAAGCCCTTTGTTCCTGAAGGGAGGTCATGTGGCACATCACAGTGTCCACCACAGACTACCTCTTGTGCCACTTGGATTCATTTCACAGAAGTCTGGAACAGCTCCTCTAGCATGCTAATGAGTCTCTCTTCATGGTGGAAGTTAGAAGAAAGATAGTGGAAAGAATTATAGCTCTCTGAAGCCTCTCTCAGGACAGCAACTGATACTCATCATTTTCTTCTTTTATTCATTTTAGCTTTCCTTCACCCTTAGTGAGCATCTCTGCTGATTTCAGTGGCTTACCTGATGGTGTGATGCAAACTTTCTCCCTGGGGGGTCTGAGCCCCAGTATCCATGCTGTTCTCAAGCCATGCTGCTGCACTTGTCTTTTTACCATCAAAATAGGGCAGGGACTACCAAGAGGCACCCAAGTGGGCCAGCTGGCTGCCAAGCATATCCCCCATGTCTCCATTTTCTAACAGTTGTATTATCAGGATCAACAATCAGGATCCTGATTGTCAAATCAGGATCAACTCTACAGCCACTATGATCATGCCTCTTCTTGCCTGCTGGCCTCTGCACGCAGGAACCCACAGTTCCTAGGCAACAACCATAACCCATTCCCCTGCTGGATACATTTCCCCATTGGGAATCAGAGCCTATAAAGCAGCAGAGCCTAGAGTTGTAGGGGCAGAAATCACAAATTTCCCACGTAGATTACTGGGAGTGATGGTGAACAGGGCCATACCTGCTTTCTCTCTTTGGTTCTGAACCCTTATGTTTTACCTTTTGGGAACAGAACACCAGGTTGTTGGTTTAAAGTGTATACTGCATGCTAGAAGATGGCACCTCCTCCTCTCTAGGAATTACTTCCATGTTTGTGCTTCAGCTGTGCATCTACCAGCTGATTCTATCACTGTGTTAGGCTGGCAGTTTCTAGGTGGTCTGCTGTAATGTGACCAGTGGATACAATAGTCATATGCCCACTTTACACCTCTTTTGCTGAGAAGTGGTTCCTCGTATGACATGATAGGATTCCATACCTGTTGCTCAGACACTCTGTAAGCCCTTGGATAGTAGTGATGGTTGAGGTCCAGGAGGTTTGGAAAAATTCATTATGAACAAAGTTTTCTGCAGGGCTGGTAGTGGGAAAGGTGAGACAACGTTTTAGAACTTCTGAAACCTATTGTGGAGGCTTCTAGGCTATTGGATAATGACTAGAACTTGGGGAGGGAAAGGTATTTAAAGATCTAAAGCTTATACAGGCCCTGCCTCTGTGGCGAACTGAGTGCCTGGCTTGGAGAGTGACTGGCAGAGGGAAAAAACGGACTGCCTGGTTGGGACAGAGAACTTCCTAGTTAATTTGGAGTAATTTAAACAGGCATTCGCTTAGGGTATCTACATTTTGTTGTGTCAGGAAACCTGTACAAATAATCTGTACAAGTGGCCAGCCAATTCTTGAGCTGTGAAACTGCAAATGGAATTCGAAATTCCAGACAGCAGTCTAGCACTGATGGGGAAAGGTCTCCCTCTTGTGGAAATTTTAGGGATTACTGGAAAGCTGGTAATCTATACATTTAAGAGCCGAAATCCGGAAGAAATTTTCTCTTGTCAGGCAATTCCAACGCAGTGTATGTAGAACCCCCAATAGTAGGGGCTGCAATTTATTTGTTTATATTTATTTATTTATTTATTTATTTATTTATTTATTTATTTATTTATTTATTTATCGAGATGGAGTCTCACTCTGTTGCCCAGGCTGGAGTGCAGTGGTGCAATCTCGGCTCACTGCAGGCTCCGCCTCCTGGGTTCACACCATTCTCCTGCCTCAGCCTCCGGAGTAGCTGGGATTACAGGCGTCCACCACCACGCCTGGCTAATTTTTTGTATTTTTAGTAGAGACAGAGTTTCACTGTGTTAGCCAGGTTTGTCTCAAACTCCTGACCTCAGGTGATCCACCTGCCTCAGCCTCCCAAAGTGCTGGGATTACAGGCATGAGACACCACGCCCAGCCAAGGGGCTGCAATTTAAACTCAAGCTATCTGGATTAGAATCCTTGTTCTGCCACTTATTAGTTGTGTGACCTGGACAAAGCACATCAGTTTTTGAGCTTCAATTTCTTTCTGTGTGACATGGAGATAAGAGATAATATAAGGTTGTGAAGATACAATGAGATAGTACTTAGATCAACAGATAAGACAGAGGAAGACTTTTAGTACCTGAGGCAAACTTTTTTTTTTTTTTTTTTTGAGACGGAGTCTCGCTCTGTCGCCCAGGCTGGAGTGCAGTGGCCGGATCTCAGCTCACTGCAAGCTCCGCCTCCCAGGTCTACGCCATTCTCCTGCCTCAGCCTCCCCAGTAGCTGGGACTACAGGCGCCCGCCACCTCGCCCGGCTAGTTTTTTGTATTTTTTTAATAGAGACGGGGTTTCACCGTGTTAGCCAGGCTAGTCTCGATCTCCTGACCTCGTGATCCGCCTGTCTCGGCCTCCCAAAGTGCTGGGATTACAGGCTTGAGCCACCGCGCCCGGCCCTGAGGCAAACTTTTAAAGTTGCATCTTATATTTCATCACCAACTATACAGTATCTACAGCCTTACACATAGTAGATGCTTTATCTGTATTGACTATCATTGATTTAATGAGGTCTAGCTGATAACTTCCCCAGTCTTCCATGCCTTGTCCACACTGTCCATTGTCAGGAGAGAGGAAATCTATGGTTACAGTGAGGTGGAGGCCGAAGGAAAAGTTAAATTTTAAAAACTGCCCCTCACCACCCTGCCCTGTGGAAGATGTAGGGAGTATTTACTTAATGACAATAACTTAGCTCTATTTATAGTCAGGGAATCATCCATTTATTCCCACCCACCCCTGCCAACACACACACTGTTCTGTGTCAGGCTCAGACCAAGAAGCTGGGGATATACCTGTTAGTAGGAAAGGCCCTGCCCTACAGGAGACTCCAGCTCAGGAGAGAATAGGGGCAAGAATAACATACTTGCCTCCCCCCATCAGCCAGCATGAGGAAGCAGCACAGAAGCTGTCCCCTGCAGACCTCCTGTCAACAGTCACATGAACACCCAATGTCACCAGTGTTGACAGATGATCTTCCAGTCATTCCTGGGAGAAGGCTCTCCATCGCAGCTGCCTACATCTTACATAGGATGAAGGTCACCTCTCTGTGTCCTGAGATCTTGCCACACTCCAATCACACTGTCTCATGTGGAAATTCATTTAAAATGACTTAGGATACTTGTAAGCTCCACTGAAGCTATCAGATCTTTGACACACAGGAGGGGGAGTGTAATGTGGAAGGAAGTGTCTCAGCCCCGTTCTTGGGTAGGCTGAACAAGGGTGAAATCTAGTCCTGAAAACTAGACAGTTATACATTTTATTTTACCCCATCTCTATTCTATGAAGAAGCTAATCCTTGGGGGGATATTTTTCAGCTTCCAAATAGAAATTCAACTAGGAAACCAATATATGTGGTTGTGCATGCACATTTGTGTGCACACGAGTGCATGGGTGGTGTGATGGATGGGCACCCCCCCCCCAATGCAATAGCTCTCTGACTTCATCAATGCATCCAATCTATCCTCCTTTTCTCTCTGTTTACCCACCTGCTCCTGGCTTTCTGCCATTTAAAATAATACTTTGTAATCTAACATTATAGTAATTCCTTCGCAGATATGCTCAGCTCCTGCGTTCCCCTCTCCTCTGTCATTTTCATCTGGCTGAACTTCAATCTCAAATGATCCCAATCACTTTTATTTTCTTCTTCTGAACCAGAATAGCTGAAATTGTTACAGTAAATTCTATAGCTAGAAAAAGTGATATAATGATAAATTCATGATCCCCAGACTCACATGGTTCCTCAGTGCTGCCTGGTAATTTTTCCATGTTTCTCTAGTCAGCTTGCTCTTTTTCTACAATAACTTTTTCATAACTTTGTAGATCTTTTCATATTCTCTGCATCCTCTGCCCTCACACCACCCACTTTCACTTATTGATTTTGCCTTCTATTTTAGAGATAATTTAGAAGCCATCCAGACAGACATTCCCTTGTCTTTGTTACAACAGATTAAAACCCTGCTTGTATCTGTAGCCATCCTCTCCCTTTCCCCTTCTCTTATATCCTAATATTTTACAGATGATGAAATACAGGTGCAGAGAAGTTATATAGCTTGCCTAAGATCACACAGCTGGCAAGTAGTCGAGCCCAGGTCCCAGTTGATGAAACATCCCTCTTACAAAGGGCTGATACATTTATATTCTTCTATCTCTCAGGGATCTGATTATCTTAGTTATTCCCCCTCTCCTAGTTGAATTTTTTTTTTTTTTTTTTTTTTTTGAGATGGAGTCTCGCTCTGTCACCCAGGCTGGATGGAGTACAGTGCCACAATCTCGGCTCACTGCAACCTCCACCTCTCAGGCTCAAGCGATTCTCTTGCCTCAGCCTTCTGAGAAGCTGGGACTACAGGTGCGCACCACTACACCTGGCTGATTTTTGTATTTTTAGTACAGACGGGGGTTTCACCATGTTGGTCAACCTGGTCTCAAACTCCTGACCTCAGGTAATCCACCTGCCTCGACCTCCCAAAGTGCTGAGACTACAGGCGTGAGCCACCTCGCCTGGCCCTCTCCTAGTTAATATTAGGTCATCAGTGACAAAAAACTGAAAATAACAGCAGCTTTAAAGGAGGTCAACATTTATTCCTCCCTCACATAGACACAGCCCATGCAGGACTTGCATGACAACACTGTGATCAGCAGGAAACCAGGCTGCTTTGATCTTGCCCACCATCCCCAAAATGTGGCTTCCACCATCCCCAAAATGTGGCTTCCATCTTGTGGCTCATGCTCCACCATCATATCTACACTCTTGCCAGCAGGAAAAAGAGAGCCCTTGCCTTTAAGGACACTTCCTAGAAGTTGCACAAGACATTTCTGCCTTTATTTCCATGGCTAGAACTTGGACACATTATTCTACTGCAAGGGAAGTGAAGAAATGTCATTTTTGTTCCAGGAGGTAATTTACTCTGCTGAAATTCACAGACTCTACTACCATAGAAGATGAGAGAATGGCTATTAGAGGACAAAGACAGTCTTAGCCACACTGTTTCTGACATTTTCAACCTCTCTTGCTCAATTTGAAAATCCCATCAAGATTCTATCATTAAAAGTCAAAATGAGGCAAATCAACACAAAACAAATGCAAGCTTCTTACTAGACCTAACCCAATATCCTTCACTACCAGTGTTTCTCTGCTCTGTTTTTTTTTTTTTTTTTTTGAGACGGAGTCTTGCTCTGTCGCCCAGGCTGGAGTGCAGTGGCGCGATCTCGGCTCACTGCAAGCTCCGCTCCCGGGTTCACGCCATTCTCCTGCCTCAGCCTCCTGAGTAGCTGGGACTACAGGCGCCCGCCACCGCGCCCGGCTAATTTTTTGTATTTTTAGTAGAGACGGGGTTTCACCGTGGTCTCGATCTCCTGACCTTGTGATCCGCCCGCCTCGGCCTCCCAAAGTGCTGGGATTACAGGCGTGAGCCACCGCACCCGGCCTCTCTCTGCTCTGTTTAACAGAGTATCTCGAAAGAATGTCCTGCACATGCTATTCCCATTTCCTTGCATTTTGACCACCACCAATCTATTAAAACGGCTAAGGCACCTTATGACTTCCACATAAATATATCTAAGGGGCCCTTTTCAGTCTCTTTCTTCTCGATCTGTCAGCAGAATGGGATGCATTTGATTGTTCTCATCGTCTTTGACACTTTCTTCTCTTGGTTTCTCCGACATCTCAGTCTTAGTTTTTAGATTGTTAAAGCAAACTAAATATGGCCTGAGAAAGATTCCATACTTCTATATTTGAATCATCATTGACAAATCGTAACATAGCTTAATAGGCACACAAGATTGAAAACCTAATTTAAGACTATGCATCTGTAATAATAGCTGAGTCTTGGCCAATCCCAGCAGTCATACTTCAACCACTCATAGACTGCTGAGTGTTCAGACTGTGTTCAAATAAGGCAAAGGCCAACCTGTAACCTATCCAGCTGTTTCTGTACCTCATTTCCGATTTTTGTATATTACTTTACTTTTTTTGTCTATAAATTTGTTCTGACCATGAGGAACCCCTACAGTCTCTCTGAATCTGTTTGATTCTAGAGGCTGCCTGATTCATGAATCATTCATTGCTCAATTACACTCTTTTAAATTTAATTTGGCTGAAGTTTTTCTTTCAACAACATAAATTTGTCACTAATAAGAGTTTTAATTTTTTTCCAGTTTGATTTTCTGTCTTTTGCATTTTGCTTATGGTAGGTTTTGTAATGTGGATTTTTTTTTTTTTTTTTTTTATACTTTAAGTTCTAGGGTACATGTGCATAACGTGCAGGTTTGTTACATATGTATACTTGTGCCATGTTGGTGTGCTGCACCCATCAACTCGTCAGCACCCATCAACTCATCATTTACATCAGGTATAACTCCCAGTGCAATCCCTCTCCCCTCCCCCCTCCCCATGATAGGCCCCAGTGTGTGATGTTCCCCTTCCCGAGTCCAAGTGATCTCATTGTTCAGTTCCCACCTATGAGCGAGAACATGCGGTGTTTGGTTTTCTGTTCTTGCAATAGTTTGCTGAGAATGATGGTTTCCAGCTGCATCTATGTCCCTACAAAGGACACAAACTCATCCTTTTTTATGGCTGCATAGTATTCCATGGTGTATACGTGCCACATTTTCTTAAACCAGTCTGTCACTGATGGACATTTGGGTTGATTCCAAGTCTTTGCTATTGTGAATAGTGCCGCAATAAACATACATGTGCATTTGTCTTTATAGCAGCATGATTTAGAATCCTTTGGGTATATACCCAGTAATGGGATGGCTGGGTCATATGGTACATCTAGTTCTAGATCCTTGAGGAATCGCCATACTGTTTTCCATAATGGTTGAACTAGTTTACAATCCCACCAACAGTGTAAAAGTGTTCCTATTTCTCCACATCCTCTCCAGCACCTGTTGTTTCCTGACTTTTTAATGATTGCCATTCTAACTGGTGTGAGATGGTATCTCATTGTGGTTTTGATTTGCATTTCTCTGATGGCCAGTGATGATGAACATTTTTTCACGTGTCTGTTGGCTGTATGAATGTCCTCTTTTAAGAAATGTCTGCTCATATCCTTTGCCCACTTTTTGATGGGGTTGTTTGTTTTTTTCTTGTAAATTTGTTTGAGTCCTTTGTAGGTTCTGGATATTAGCCCTTTGTCAGATGAGTAGATTGCAAAAATTTTCTCCCATTCTGTAGGTTGCCTATTCACTCTGATGGTAGTTTCTTTTGCTGTGCAGAAGCTCTTTAGTTTAATGAGATCCCATTTGCCAATTTTGGCTTTTGTTGCCATTGCTTTTGGTGTTTTAGACTTGAAGTCCTTGCCCATGCCTATGTCCTGAATGGTATTACCTAGATTTTCTTCTAGGGTTTTTATGGTATTAGGTCTAACATTTAATTCTCTAATCCATCTTGAATTAATTTTAGTATAAGGAGTAAGGAAAGGATCCAGTTTCAGCTTTCTACTTATGGCTAGCCAATTTTCCCAGCACCATTTATTAAATAGGGAATCCTTTCCCCATTTCTTGTTTTTCTCAGGTTTATCAAAGATCAGATGGCTGTAGATGTGTGGTATTATTTCTGAGGACTCTGTTCTGTTCCATTGGTCTATATCTCTGTTTTGGTACCAGTACCATGCTGTTTTGGTTACTGTAGCCTTGTAGTATAGTTTGAAGTCAGGTAGCGTGATGCCTCCAGCTTTGTTCTTTTGACTTAGGATTGTCTTGGAGATGTGGGCTCTTTTTTGGTTCCATATGAACTTTAAAGCAGTTTTTTTCCAATTCTGTGAAGAAACTCATTGCTAGCTTGATGGGGATGGCACTGAATCTATGTATATTTAGAAAACCCCATTGTCTCAGCCCCAAATCTCCTTAAGCTGATAAGAAATTTCAGCAAAGTCTCAGGATACAAAATTAATGTGCAAAAATCACAAGCATTCTTATACACCAGTAACAGAAAAACAGAGAGCCAAACCATGAATGAACTTCCATTCACAATTGCTTCAAAGAGAATAAAATACCTAGGATCCAACTTACAAGGGATGTAAAGGACCTCTTCAAGGAGAACTACAAACCACTGCTCAGTGAAATAAAAGAGGACATAAACAAATGGAAGAACATACCATGCTCATGGATAGGAAGAATCAATATCGTGAAAATGGCCATACTGCCCAAGGTAATTTATAGATTCAATGTGGAATTTTTATTTTATATTGTCAAAATCCTGACTTTTCCTTTTATGGGTTATGTGTTGTGTCATACCTAGAAAGACCTTCTATGCTCCAAGAGAAAAATCCTGTGCTTTCTTCTTCTACTTCATTTATTTATTTATTTATTTTTTTGAGACAGGGTCTCACTCTGTCACCCAGGCTGGAGTGCAGTGGCATGAACTCGGCTCACTGTAACCTCTGGCTCCCAGGTTCAAGTGATTCTCTTGTCTCAGCCTCCCAAGTAGCTGGGACTACGGGCATGGGTTACCATGTCCTACTAATTTTTGTATTTTTAGTAGAGACAGGGTTTTGCCATGTTGCCCAGGCTGGTCTTGAATGCCTAAGCTCAGGCAGTTCGCCCACCTCGGCCTCCCAAAGTGCTAGGATTACGGGCATGAGCCACAGTGTCCAGCCAACTGTGCTTTCTTCTGAAGAAGAAAAAAAAATAGAAATTGTGGCTCACATGGATCTTCATTCAGAATTGAGGTGTCCCACTGGGAAGCTCTGCTGGCCCCAGCTTGTTCCAAGCATCATTTCTTAGAAAATGTTGCAGACGTCACTCCAGAGCAGGGATCTGCTCAGAGGTGGGGCTGGGCAGAAACTCTGTTTGAAACGTCTAAGGGCCACACTGGAATGTAGGGATTCACTTTTTTTTTTTCCTTTTTTTGAGACGGAGTTATGCTCTTGTTGCCCAGGCTAGAGTGCAATGGCAGGATCTCAGCTCACCACAACCTCTGCCTCCCGGGTTCAAGGGATTCTCCTGCCTCAGCCTCCCAAGTAGCTGGGATTACAGGCATGCACCACTGTGCCGGCTAATTTTGTATTTTTAGTAGAGATGGGGTTTCTCCATGTTGGTCAGGCTGGTCTCGAACTCCCAACCTCAGGTGATCCACCCGCCTCGGCCTCCCAAAGTGCTGGGATTACAGGCATGAGCCACCTTGCCTGGCCAGGGATTCACTTTTTTAAAAAAAAACTTTAAATTATTATTATTGTTTTTTGAGACAGGGTCTGACTCTCTGTTGCCCAAGCTGGAGTGCAGTGGCATCATCTTGGCTCACTGCAACCTCCACCTCCTAGGCTCAAGCCATCCTCCCATCTCAACCTCCCGAGTAGCTGGGATTACAGGCATGTGCCACCATGCCCAGATAATTTTTTTTTTTTTTTAAATAGAAAGAGGGCTTCACCATGTTGCCCAGGCTGGTCTTGAATTCTGAGTTCAAATGATCTGCCTGCCTTGGCCTCCTAAGGTGCTGGGATTACAGGTGTGAGCTACCACACCCAGCTGCGATTCACTTTTGACCAAGAGAAAAAACTTAAGATGAATCCAGTTGTCCATAAAGTGACAAGGAATATCTGCTGCACATTTGAGGATCTTCTGATCAACTTAATACAGAATCTGGCATCTTTACATCTCCTTAGGGCCAGATGACCATAGCCACTCCCAGCCTCAGATACTTTTTTTTTTTTTTCCCATGTAACTCTTTTAATAAATAAAGCATATTCATGGCTTAGATTTTAAATCACATTTACAGATGAGGGAAAACTTCTAGGCCTAAACAGGTAACAGTAAAGCGACTACTGCTGGAAGGAGTGGTGCGCCACACGCACCTTAAGCCTCAACAGTGGGGACTGCAGGGCCAAACACCAAACACATCACCTCTAGGCCAGACGGAGAGTGGAGACCCAGGAAGCCCATGTGACCACCATCTGCCCCTTCCCCTAGTGCTGGAGAACCAACTGGACACTGTGTTACTTTCAGATGAACTGGAGGTGGGTCCTGATCATATTACATGAAGCTTTCCACCACTGTGAACAATTAGGCAAGGCATGAGTGACAAGAGGGGCATCACTGATAAATACAGAGCAATACTGGGGCAGTAAAGAGGAAGCTACAGAGACATTCGTGTTTCTTCAAATATCAGAAGCTTCCACATCATAGCAGGAGAGCTGAGGATGAGCTCCACCTCCTGAAGGCTTAGTCCAAAAACTTCTTGTTGGCATTTGCACCAAACAAGGCTCCCCGGACTTCTGGCATCATCTGCTGGGCTATGAGATCCAGCCGGCTTTCCAGGGTGTTGGAAACCTTTATTTTACGATCCCCATTATAGATCTCAACTCCACCAGCTATGTCTTCAGGCAGGTAGGACTCCTGGTCAATTTGGACATCAACATCGTTTTTGGTGGCAATTTTGTACATAGGGATTGCCTTCTGCACTGCAGCCTTTACCAGAGGGAAATCTTGTTTCCTGCAATGAACAATTGTTCGGGGCTCCAGCAACTGGTACAAACCCTGGAGAACCAGTCCATCCAGGAGCGCTTGGTACCTGGTTGTATCTTTTACTACCTTGCTGAGTCTCTGTTTTGCTTCATTTAGTAGGTCGGTGATAAAGTCATCTCTCGCTCTGAGGACTTTGAGTCTCGCTTAATTCATCAAATTGGACATCTGGATTTTCTTCTGCTGCTCATTCTGTTTCTCTTTCTTCTCATAATATTCCATAATCTTTAGTCTTTGGGTTTGCACAAGCCAACCTTTCTCTATGTTGAACTCTTCTTCTGTCTTTGCATCTATTTCTTCTGCTTTCTCATTGGCTTCTTGTTCAATGAAAGCCATCATATGCTTTATCTGCTTTTGCACGTCAGCATCGCTGAGAGTCATGGCGAGAGCAATGCTAGGTCGGTGAGCAGCAGGCTCCAGTTTACGTTTAAAGGGTGAGGGGAGATGAATGGGCAAAGGGAAGCCCTGTGCAGATCTCGGTTTCCTTTCTCAGATACTTTTAATATATTGATGAATTTCAGATTTATATTTTCATTTCATGCCTCTCTTCTGAGCTCAGACATCTCTAACTTAGCTATGTCCAAAATGGAACTTTCGATCTTTCATTCTGATTTTGACACTGCTCCAGTCTTTCCTAACTAGGGATAGGTGCCTTGGCATACCAGACACTTGGAGTCATTAAATTTAAAAAAAAAATTTTTTTTTAATTCTTTTTTTTCTTTAAACCATTTTTTCTTTTCTTTTCTTTTCTTTTTTTTTTGTTAGGTAGGGTCTTGCTGTCTTTCCCAGACTGGTCTCAAACTCCTGGGCACAAGGGATCCTCCTGCCTCAGTCTCCTGAGTAGCTAGGACTACAGGCACACACCACTGCACCCAGCTCTTGGAGTCATCTTTGACACTTCATCTCCCTTTACCCCTACATTTTATTAATTATCAAGTCATGTCTGTTTCTTCTCTAAAACCTATCCTAAATCTTACCTCTGATCACCTCTGTAGCTATTGTCTTAGCTTAAGTTACTACCATCTCTATCTTAGATTTCTACAAGTTATCCTAACTGGTTTCCCCTGCTTTCACCATTGCCCCCAACCCCACAGTCGATTTCCCATAGCCCACTCTTCTCTTTTGAAATTGTATATCAGATTGCTTCATTCCCTTGATGAAAATTAATTAATTAATTCTACAAATTAGTATAGAGATCTACAGTGCTCCAGGCACTGTTCCAGGTATTGAGGGATACATTAGTGATGGGGATACATCAATGTTTTGAAACTAAGTATTCAAAAATCCCTGCTGTCATAGAGTTTACAAAACAGCAAACAGTGCCATGAAGGAAAATTAACAATGAAAGGGGTTGGGGAGAGCTGGGGTGGGTGTGCAATTTGAAGTAGGGTGATTATGGGATGTCTCATTAAGAAGACTATATTTGGGTGGCCAGGTGCGGTAGCTCACACCTGTAATCCCAGCACTTTGAGAGGCTGAGGCCGGTGGATCACAAGGTCAGGAGTTCAAGACCAGCCTGCCCAAGATGGTGAAGCCCTGTCTCTACTAAAAATACAAAAAATTACCCGGGTGTGGTGGTGGGTGCTTGTAATCCCAGCTACTTGGGAGCTTGAGGCAGAGGACTTCTTGAACCCAGGAGGCGGAGGTTGCAGTGAGCCGAGATCATACCACTGTACTCCAGTCTAGGTGACAGAGTGAGACTCCATCTAAAAAAAAAGGAAAAGGAGACTATATTTGGGCAAAGATTTGAAGGAGATGAGAAAGTAAGCTTTGTGGATATCTGAGAGAAAATATTCCAGACAGAAGGAACAACACGTGCAAGGTGTTGTGGTGGGAGCACGTCTGGGCAGTGCTGAGGAAGAGCAAGGAAATGACAGTGGCCGGAGTGGAGTGGGGAATGGAAGGAGTAGTAAGAACTGAAGTCAGGCAGTCAACGAGAGACTGAAGTCAGGCAGTCAATGAGAAGGCCATTGCTGGGACTGATCTGAAGGCCTTGAGCAGCGAGGTGGCCCTGCCTACCGCACCAACCCCAGCTCCTCTGGTTCCTGCCCTGGTACGCGGAATGCATGCTTATTGCTGTTTGAACACACTCAAATATTTCCCTTTTATGGCCTTCACACTTGCTCTTCCCTCTCCCTGGAATCCTCTTCCTCCCAGATCTTTATCCCATGCCTCACCCCTTCACATTATTTATGCTTCTGCTCAATGGATCTTTTCTGACCACAGATTTGAAAATAGCACCCTACCTCCCTTCTGTGTTGATTAGGGTCCTACTAGGAAAACAGGAACTACGCTGTGCATTTTCATAAGATAAAGTTTAATACAAAGAACTGGCTACATGGGTGATTGAAAAGGCAGAGACTCCAACCAGGAGAGTGAGGCGACCCAGAGACTAGTAACCAAGACAAGTTGCGACCACCCCTAGGTTGGAGGGACAGAGAAGAGATTTTTTTCCAGGAACAAGGTCACTGTGTAGAAGTGACCTATTCAGCAATGGAGGCTTAAATGAGATGCAGTCACAGTGGAGGCAGAGGACAAGGTGGTGAAAAATCCTGGCAGGCTGCTTGATTCTGACTGCCAATCTCCTACCAGTTGCTCTGAATGGTTAAAGTCCACCAGCTAACAGGAGCCTGGGAAATGCAGCCTGCAGAGATCAGCTCCCCAACAATTCAGAGCCAAGCAGGAGGAGCTCTGGAAGCAAACCTGAGGAGCAGGACCTCACCCTGTCCTTACCCAGTTTTATTTTTCTTTAGGTCACTTATCCCTACTCCTATTCCATTCTATTTTGTTCTACTCTAATATGCTCTGTTTAGTTCTTTTCTGTTCTAGTGTTTCTATTCTACTCTCTTCTATTCTATTTTACTGTTTCTATTCATTTGTTCTCTTCTCTTCTATTTTTTACTTGTTTGCTGTCTGTCTCTTCCACTAGGAATGAACTGCACAAAAGTAGAGACTGTTCACCAGTGTAACCCAAGTAGCTAGAACAGTGGTTGGAATATTACAGGTGCCAAATAATTATTTGTTGAGTGAATTAATGAATAAATTTGCTTGCTGTTAAGATTCAAGAGGGCAGGAAATATATATACTGTGTTCATTATGATACACCCAGTGTCTACCACAGTACCTGGTCGGCATGTGTATTAGTTTCCTAGAGCTGTTGTAAAAAATTACCACAAACTTCGTGGCATAAGGCAACATAAATTTATTCTCGTAGTTCTGGAGATCAGAGGTTTGAAATTAAGATGTCAGCAGGGCCACACTCCCTCTGAAGGCTTCAGGGGAGAATCTGCTCTTTCTGCTTCTGATAGTTCCAGGTATTCCTTGGCTTATGGCTGCATCACTGCAATCTCTGCCTCTGTCTTCAGTGGCCTTCTCTTGCGTGTGTTTCTTATAAGGACATTTGCCTTTGGATTTAAGGCCCATCAGATAATCAAGGACCCTGAGATCCTTAACTTGATTACATCTTCAAAATTCTATTTTCCAAATAAGGTCACATTCACGGGTTCTGGGACGTGGGCATAACTTTTGGGGTGGGAGAAGCAACTATTTAACCTGCTACAGAACTTAAGAAAGGCTTGCTGGCTGACTGGCTAGACTGACTAGTTTCCCTGGGTCTACTTTTGCCCCTGCCCAATCCATCTTCCACAATGCCACTAACCTGACCTTTCTAATTAGAAAAAGGCTTCTTTTCTTTTTTGTTTTCTTTTTTTTTTTGAAATCATAACTTCCTACTTGGAAGTTTGAAAAAACTTCTGTGTTTTTCCATCCTAGGGGGAAAAAATTCATACTTCTTAGCTCAGCTACAAGATCTTCCATCTGTTGTTCTCTGCTTCCCTATTCAAGTCTCTCTTCTCCCACTCTCCCCACTTTTCACTTTGTGCTCCAACCACATGGGTGACCAGGGTCCTCTGTACGTTTGTGAAGTATATGCAGTTTCTTCTTCCTCAAATAATTTCCTATCCTTTGACTGTTTGGCAAACGCCTATTCATCCTTCAAGTCTCAACCAAAATGTCTCTTCTATGCTGCCATCCCTGCACACTGACCCCACACCCCTATCTAGAATCCTAATATGTAGATGCTCATTTGATATTTGTTTGAATAAGTAGATGAGCCCAAATGGGATGGGGGCTGAGAAGGGTAGGACCTGGATTGGGCTCGGGTCTGGAAGAAAAGGAAAATGGGAAAAGTCACACCTGGTATCTGGGACAGGTGCCAGGGACTGGTGGGATGCTGGGACTGGAAGCATTTGGCCTTTGAGTAATATGGCCTGAGATAGATGTGATGGGAGGCCTGCCTATGGGAGGTGGCGAGATGGCACAGGGGTGTGTGGTCTGTTGTTAGAGGACCAGCAGATGCAAGGCACAGGTGGGCTGTCATGCTATAGAATCTAGTCTTCTCGGGCCACAGTTCCTGGGATGGGATTAATTAACTCAACAGACCACCTTTGTTATGAGACCTGGGCACAGCTGTGGCCATGTCTGAAGGGGGACCCAGGAGCACAGGCAAAACAAAATGCAAAGCCCCGATGACCAGAGGCCTCTCTGGAGACCAGTGGGAGGGGGACGATAAACGGAGGAAACAGATGGGACCTATCCAGCTCTTGGGGATCAAAGAGCCCCCACAAACACCACTCCTTATGTCCACTGAGTAATGGTCTTTAGTTACCTAGGCACAGAGGGTCCTAAAGGAGAGGACTGTAGATCACTGAAGGGACTTGGTCGTGGGTGTCTGAGAGAGGCTCTGGTCTTTGGGAGTCAAGAGCTGTAGGTCCCGGTCATTGAATGACCTGATTGTGAAGCCAAGCCTAAGTGAGCTTGAATGAGGGGTTCTGGTCACTACAGAGCCTTAGAGAGAGGCCCTGGTCACTGCGCGCATGACCTAGGGGCCCTGGTCACTCGGGGGTGGGACTGGGGGCTACATGAGGGGCCCTGATTCCTGAGGAGACTGATCTAGAGGCTGTGGTCACTAAAGGACTTGAGCGGGGGGCTCTGGTGACTGAAGCCTGAATGAGGGGCTCTGGTCAGTGGGGGCTTAAGGGAAAGGCCACTCCTGTTATTCCTGAACTGAGGTGGGGAGGGCTTCTCAGTGCTCCTTGTCAGCCCAGCATTCTCCTGTGCCCTCCCAACCTGACCAGCATGGCTCGCAATAGCCAGCAGATGGCACTGTGGCCTCGCATGATGAGAAGTGGGCAGGCTGCAGGCAGTCCTTGGGGTGAATAAGCTCAGTGGAGACAAGCTCAGGTGCTGCCTCCAGCAGCTTTGGGAGCTGCAAGAATTTGAGAGGGGGTGTGGTAAGACAGACCTTGATCAAACTCTCTGGGGTGATGGCCCAAGGCAGACCCCCTGAAAGCAGAGAATGCTGTGCCATGGGTTAGAAGGCCTCAGTGTCTTCCATACCTCAGAAGGCAGGACGGGCTTGGTCAATAGCTCCAGAGCTCAGAACAAACTTTAATGCAAATGTGGCCCAAAATACCCAGATACACTTTCACTCCAGGATGAATGCAGCTGTCCCTGTCACACCACAGATCCAAGACAAATTAAGATGTACCCTGAACATTAAGCTGTCATTTCCCGGCACTCTCAGTATTCCAGAAGGAATTAAGAGTCTGCACTCTGGCACAGTCAGAACTTGTCATAGCCCAGAACTCAATACCTCACTCACAGGGTGTGGCCACATTCCAGAACCATGTCACAGTCCAGGGCCTTGTCATACCCCAGATATAGACACAGAGTGGGGCTCTGGCATCTCTCAAATAATGGCACGTCCCAGGAACCTCCATGTACAGAACAACCCAGGGCCTGTCCTGTCAATCTTTATATGCTGGCACTTCCCAGGGGCTTGTGACAGCCCCTGCTTGGCCCTGAGCTGTGATAGCATCTGGTGTGTGACAGCTAGGATGTGACAGGGCCCTGGGATATGGCAGTATTGAGTATACAACAGAGTCCTGAAATGTCCCTGTATTGAGGGTTGACAGGGCCCTGGGCTGTGACTTTATCCACAGTGTGCAGTAACTGATTCCAAAGCTCACACCTGTGGGTCTGGCCATCATCAACAAGTATTAGTGATCAGAATTCAAAGCAATTATGGTGACAAGCCCCGTGGGGGATACAGAGTGTACAAAGCAGTGATTCTCAAACTATCCATAGTGACAAGACCAATTTTATTCTACAAATTTGCATTTCAAATCCATTGCAGATTGACATTTTTGTAAAATGCAATTAAATTGCTAGAAAAACAAAATTTGGCCAGCGTGGTGGCTCATGCCTGTAATCCCAGCACTTTGGGAGGCCGAGGCGGGCGGATAACCTGAGATCAGGAGTTTGAGACCAGCCTGGCCAACATGATGAAGCCCCATCTCTACTAAAAATACAAAAATTAGCCAGGTGTGGTGGTGGGCGCCTGTAATCCCAGCTACTCAGGAGGTTGAGGCAGGAGAATCGCTTGAACCGGGGAGGCGGAGGTTGCAGTGAGCCGAGATCGCACCATTGCACTCCAGTTTGAGGGACAAGAGGGAGACTTTGTCTCAAAAAGAAAAAAGAATAAAACAAAAAAAATTTAAAAAGACACAAAATATGAACCCAGTTTGTAAAAATAAACTTTTTATTTTGCAATAATTTTAGATTTGCAGAAAAGTTGCAGAGAGTGGACAGTTACTGTGTGCCCTTCATTCAATTTCCCCTAATGTTACTATCTTAGATAACTGTGGTACATTTATCAAAACTAATACATTAGCAATGGCATGGTACTATTCACTAAACTACAGACTCTCTTCAGATTTCAGCAGTTTTTCCACTAATGTCCTTTTTTGGTTTCAGAATCTAATTCAGGATACCATATGGCATTAGGTGTACTTTTTGTTATTAGATTAAATGATAAATAATTATTCTGTCAAATTGCTATAAACATTTCAAATGCTTACTCTCCATTTCTGAACTTACTTTCTCATGGGAACAAATAACTTGTAGGTGGATACTGGCCTGTAGGCCACACCTTGAGTAGTGCTGGTATAAAATGGCTACCTGTCATATATACGGTGGTGTGGCAGGGAAGTGAGGGGTGGGAAGCAACTGGCATTTACAACTAGAGCACAGGGGTGCGGAGGAAGCAAAGGTGGTGGTCATGTGGATGGGTCTTAGCCATGGAACACAGTAATGGAAATGGGAAGCTTTTGGAATGCAGTCCCAAAAGATACCTAGTAAGATGGTGATCCTGCAAGTGTGCATTTGTGTGCATTTTTTGAAGTTTTGTTGTAAATACCTGCAACAACCAGCAGGTCCTGATGATTATTTATGAGCTCATTGAGCTACAAATGTGGGTAGAGAACTTAGAATTTTTTTTCTTTTTCTTTTCTTATTTTTAGAGAGGAGAAGAAAAACCACACACACGGATCAGATGCCTCCAAGCTGAAGAAGGTGAGGCATAGAGATCTCTTACCACGAGGGAACATATCTGAGCCAGTCAGCACCAAATATGTTAGCAGTGGCAGGTATCTGAGTTACTGGCAGCGAATCTGTACCCGTCTGCAGCAACCTCAATTCTTGCCTCCGTAGAAGAAAGAATTCAGCCAGGCGCGGTGGCTCACGCCTGTAATCCCAACACTTTGGGAGACTGAGGTGGGAGGACCATGTTAGGTCAGGAGTTTGAGACCAGCCTGATCAAAATGGAGATGCCCCATCTCTACTAAAAATACAAAATTAGCTGGGCATGGTAGCGCATGCCTATAATCCCAGCTACTCAGGAGGCCGAGGCAGGAGAATCGCTTGAACCCAGGAGGCAGAGGTTGAGGTGAGCCGAGATTGCGCCATTGCACTCCAGCCTGGGCAACAAGAGGCAAAACTGTATCTAAAAAAAAGAAAGAAAGAGAGAAAGAAAGAAAGAAAGAAAGAAAGAAAGAAAGAAAGAAAGAAGAAAGAATTCGACTGAGGAGCATAAGGCAGAATAAAGGACCAACGCAAATTTCAGAGCAGCAGTGGAAGTGTATTAAAAAGCTTTAGAATAGTAAGGAAAGAAAAGTAGGGAAGTACACTTGGAAGAGGGCCAAGTGGGTGACCTCAGAAACCAGGTGCCGAGAACTTATAATTTGAAAAGACAAAGTTGGCTCTGGAGATTCCACAGTCTGACCTAGGCCCCTGCCAGTCCAATGACTCTGGTGAGTCAACGTTGTCTTTCAGACTTACGTCTAAGATTGCACGACATGAGATCCGGAAGCACAAAGGTTCAGGGATAGTAAACTCCCCCCCAGGAGGGAGGAAGGGAACAGGACAAGGTGGATGTGTTCATGCTTCAGGGCTTCATCCTGCCCACATTATGATTTGGGACTCCAGCAAGCGGAGAAGGTAAACACTCTGGTCTTAGTCTCCCAGTGACTGTACAGTGGAGTAAATAAAGTAACCCCAAGGAGGATTCTGAGGATGAACTGAGAGTTATATGCAAGTGTTGGCATGATGTCTGGCATGAAGTAGGAGCTCCCCCTTTCTGCTCAGGGCAGTCCTTGTGGGGTGATCAGTTTTCTTATCTTTAACTGCTTCTTTTCCTCCAGGTTCCATTGGTTTCATAAAGCTGTAATCAAGGTCCTAGTAGGAGGTGCCTGGCCTAGGTCTCATCACATCCTGGATTCTGTCAGCTTCCTTCTCTTTGCATTAGTGCCACTCATCCTTCAGGTGTCAGATGGAAGCCTCCAGTGGGTTTCTCAACACTTCCCTCCCATCACCTCTAAGATGCGTTTGCTGCTAAACACTTTCTGTAGTCTATCATTATTGCTATTTGATTATGAGTATAGTAACAGCAAAAACCATGCATGTCTTATTTTCCACTCTATTTCCAGCACCTAGCCAGTGTCTGGCCCAAAGTCAACATTCAGTAAACCGTTGTTGGATGAATAATTGGAAGTAAAGTATGTGATTTTTTCTTTAAAATATTTTGAGTGTAGTTAACAGACAGTAATAAACAATGCACAGTCAGGTGTCAAATAATCTTTTCTTGGAGCTGAATAGGTTGCCTGGAAAAAAGATAGATCTGATATATATGAATTCAATATACCATAAAAATGGAATAAAAAGTCCTTGGGGGACAGGTACAGTGGCTCACGCCTGTAATCCCAATGCTTTGGGAGGCCAAGGTGGGAGGATCGCTTGAGTCCACGAGTTTGAGATCAGCCTGGGCAACACAGGGAGATCCCTATCTCTACAAAAAAAAAAATATATTAGCTGGGTGTGGGGGTGTGCACTTGTGGTCCCAGCTACATGGGAGGATTACTTCAGTTCGAGGAGGCTGAGGCTGCAATGAATGGTGTTTGTGCCACTCCTCTCTACCCTGGGTGACAGAGCAAGATCCTGTCAAAAAAAAAAAAAAAAGTCATTGGAAAAGAATAACATTTTTTTTGAAATGGAGTTTCGCTCTTGTTGCCCATGCTGGAGTGCCATGGTGTGACCTCGGCTCGCCGCAACCTCTGCCTCCCGGGTTCAAGCAATTCTCCTGCCTCAGCCTCTGAAATAGCTGGGATTACAGGCACTTGCCACCACGCCTGGCTAATTTTTTGTATTTTTAGTAGAGACTGGGTTTCACCATGTTGGCCCGGCTCATCTTGAATTCCTGACCTCAGGTGATCTGTCCACTTCAGACTCCCAAAGTGCTGGGATTAGAGGTGTGAACCACCACACCCGGCCAAGAAATTTATTCAATATAAAGTTCTGGGAAAACTGGTTACCATCAGATCAGCCTAGATCCTCTTCTCACATTGTATACCAAGTACTTTCCAGATGAACTAAAGAGCTTTAAAAAAAAATTCCCAGAAACACCAAAATATTTATCAAATCTCTGGAAGGAAGTAATGTTTCCATCTTAGAAGCAGTAGAAGTGATCACAAAGGAAAAGATTAACTGACTTGGCTATGGAAGTATTTTAAACTTTAGCACGTCAAAAAATAAAAGTTAAGCAAAATAAAAAAGGCAAACTAGGGAAATATTTGCAGTCAGCTGCATCAAGAACTCCCATAAACTGACTTCAAAAGAATACACTGAGGCAGTGAATAGCAGGCAAAATACATGATCAGATGATTTTCCAAAAGAAGAAAGACATAAAATGGTGCTTAATCTTCATAATTAAAGAACTCCAGGAAGGAGAGGTCAGTGGTGGCCAAAGAGTCAGGGAGAATTTTGCAGGGGAGATAGAGTGTAGGCTTGTTCTTGAAGACAGACTTTAAAGAGACGGAGGCTAGAGATGCTCACATTAGTGGGGCCTCCCCTGCCTACTGACCTCCTCTGTGTTCCCTGACTTTACAGAGCTTCTGAGGCCTAGAACTGGATTCTAAGTGTCTCCTGGGCCACCATAATCTCTCAGTAATGGAAGCAGCTTTACTTATAGAAGCATACCACTGTGGAACTTAGGGAAGTCTGGCAGAGGGGAGTTCTGGAAGGAGGATTCTGCAGCAGTGGGGAGCAGGGCAAGGGCCTTGAGCTTCCCACCCCTATCCCCACCTCTTTCCCCAGCAGTCTGAGAGTTTTCTGACTTCAAAACTAACTGCTTGCCCAGCCTTGTCCCCAACCTCTAATTGGAGTTGGGCTGTTCCTTTTTAACAGCTTTCCCAGGAATGTGAACAAAACTTTGATTCCTCTGAACAGTTTGAACTGGCATTTTCATTTTAGGGTCTTTTCTTTATACTGTATTACTGTGAATCTATAGCTTTAAAAAATTAAACAAGCAATACATAGTTAATGAAGAAAGTACTGATATAGATGGCATTTTATGAAAGTTTTTCTGAAGAACAGAGGAAGAGAAAACATAAGATATAAATAGCTCACCTACGTCAAATTTCCAAAGCACAGGATTCGGATCACACAATAAGGAGACCCTGGCACTGGGCTTTCTGGTGCCTCTCCACTAGGTTCCAGGCCTGGCTAGATCAGGACATCTCACTGGGAGGCCACATTGGAGAGATGTCTTGACATCGTTATTGCCTCAGGGCCAAAAGCCCCGATTCACTCTTGCAACTTTCTCCTGCCAGGCCTCCCACTCAGCTCCCTTTCTGGTCTAAAGATTGTGACTCATCCTCAGCCGTGCATGGCGGCCATTCTCAATCTTTTCTCCACCACCCACACACAATGGATGACATCCATATTCATACACACTCTCAAAGGTTAAACCCAATTTTATCGAAACCCTGGAAGAATTTTGGCAGGAAATCAAAGCCAATGGCAAAAATAACTATTACATTTCAATGCAATACAATGACTTGAAAATGACATGACAATTGGTGTGTTAGCAATCTTCCCACCGCTGCTGGGTGCATGTGTAGCACAGGTTTTGGAGAAGCAATTCCTGAGAGCTGGTTGTGGTGCCACTCCCTCTTCTCCCCAGTGAGGGGGACATTATTATAGGGGTAACTTAGTAGTGTGTCACTGTTAAGCCTCATGCATCTATTTTTAATTGCAGTTATTGGGGCTTATTGTGTATCTGTTTACACGTCTGTTTTTTTTTTTTTTTTTTTGAGATGGGGTCTTGCTCTGTTGCCCAGGCTGGAGTGCAGTGGTGCAATCTCGGCTCACTGCAAGCTCCGCCTCCCGGGTTCACGCCATTCTCCTGCCTCAGCCTCCCAAGTAGCTGGGACTATAGGCACCTGCCACCACACCCGGCTAATTTTTTTTTTTTGTAATTTTTAGTAGAGACGGGGTTTCACCGTGTTAACCAGGATGGTCTCAATCTCCTGACCTCATGATCCACCTGCCTCAGCCTCCCAAAGTGCTGGGATTACAGGCGTGAGCCACTGTGCCCTGCCTATGTCTGTTTTCACAAATAAACTTTTCTGTTAATTACTGTCTCTTTAGTGTCCAGCACAGTGCCTGACATTAATCAAGAGGTTAAACAAATGACATTAATCAATGATTAAACAAATGAGGGAACAAGCCCACTTTGCCGTGAAGCTTGTATGCCCCTTGCTCTGACTCTAAGAAATTCTGCCTTTCCTGTCTTCTAATCTCTGGCCAGCCCACCAGCAGCACTCTGCAACATTTTCTAAACACAGTTTGCCTTCTTGTTTGAACTGTTTGTGCTAGTCCAATATGTCAACCCTGACACCTTGGCCCTGTTTTCTGGACGTCTTTACTCAAGACTTTTGTCTTTTCCAGTCCTTAAGAGTCTTTGAGATAGTCTCAAGAACTGGAGACTGAGAGGTTTCTCTTAACTCTCCCTTCCCTAGCAGGAGCTCTGGGTTGGCTCTCCACGTCAATTTTGAATATTTGACAGTAGATTTATGCCTTATCCACTTATTTTATAGCACCCAGAGCATGTAGTGCAGGCCTAGACAAATAGTAAGTCCATCTCCTTTGTAGTATATATCACATTTTCTTTCTTCTTTTCTTTCTCTCTCTCTCTCTCTCTCTCTTTTTTGACACAGTCTTGTTCCATAGCCCAGGCTACAGTGGAGTGCAGTGGCACAATCTTGACTCACCGCAACCTCCGCCTCCGGGATTCAAGCAACTCTCCTGTCTTAAGTCTCCTGAGTAACTGGGACTATAGGCACATGCCACCATGCCTGGCTAATTTTTTTTTTTTTGTATTTTTAGTAGAGATGGGGTTTCACCTTGTTGGTCAGGCTGGTCTCAAACTCCTGACTTCAGGTGATCCATCCGCCTCGGCCTCCCAAAGTGCTGGGATTATAGGCATGAGCCACCGCGTCTGGCTATGTATCATATTTTCTATTAAATAAATAATCATACAGTTTGTCTAACAGCTGTGTCTCCTAATTGGAGGTGAGTTTCACAAGGACATGAATTCTATTTTTTTTAGACAGAGTCTCACTCTGTCGCCCAAGCTTGAGTGCAGTGGCATGATCTCGGCTCACTGCAACCTCTGCTTCCTGGGTTCAAGCAATTCTCTGCCTCATCCTCCCAAGTAGCTGGGGTTACAGGCGTTCACCACCACGCCTGGCCAACTTTTTGCATTTTTAGTAGAGACAGGGTTTCACCATGTTGGCCAGGCTGGTCTTGAACTGCTGACCCCGTGAGCTACCCACCCTGGCCTCGCAAAGTGATGAATTCTATTTTATACACTGTTGTTTCCCCAACACTTTGCACAAGGCTCAATACACAGCGGAGGTCAATAAAGTTGTGTGGTAAGAGTGAATGAATGAATGAATGAATGAACGCATCGACTGAATGGCTGACTTGTTATACTTTTGATAAATGGGAGGGTTTTGTTTTTTTTTTCTGAAAAAAGGCCTTAATGCTGAAGGTTCTGTTTGTAGAGGGAAAAACAGGTCTTAGGGGCAGTTGGTAAACAAGAATAGTGGTTAATGTTTAAAGGAACTCCATGGGCAGCTCCATCAAGTGCAGGGAGCCCAGCATGAGTTAAAAGAAAGAGGAAAAAATGGCTCTGGGAATAGGGGGAACAGGAATAGGGATGGTGAATCACAGTTTCCTATATCTGTCCCACCAAGTTTTCCTGTAATTTGTATTTACCTTAGACCCTGTACTAAGTTCCCAGAGGATGTGGAGTAAAAGTGGAAGCTGGTTTGTTTATGTTACACTGTTCATGTGGATTACTGCGTGGCAGAAACATTTTGGAGGGTTATTGCTAATCACCCCGATGTATGTGGGCTGGGGCTGGGGTGGTCAAAGCCGGCCTTTTCGGGGACAACCCTGGGATTGCATCAATTAGCCCAGCAGGGCCCACACCTCCTCATGAGACCCGGGCGCAGTTGTGGCCCCTCTCTGGACAAAGGGCATAGGGATGGAGCAGAAGGCAGAGCCTTGGAGATGAGAGGCTCCAACAGCTTCTCAGGGGAGCAGAGGGAAGCAGAAGACAGTTGCGTGGCCTGAGGGAACCTGCCCAGTTCTTGTTATGCTCACTAGACCTTAATTAAAGACCTTTGGTCATGCAGCTCTTAGCTCTTAGGTCAGGGTCCCTGAGGAATGAGGCTGATCAAGACTGTTAAAGGTCTAAGCACATTAAAGATTATGCTTGGTTTCTACATGTTATTCAAAACAAAATGGTATAAGCCATAAAATAAGTACAAAGACAGTTAATAAAATGTATCCTACGATGGTCATATTTACGGTCTTTTGCAAATATTGAATTCTTTTTTTTTTTTTTTGAGACGAAGTCTCGCTCTGTCGCCCAGGCTGGAGTGCAGTGGCGTGATCCTGGCTCACTGTAACCTCTGCCTCCCGGGTTCACGCCTTTCTCCTGCCTCAGCCTCCCGAGTAGCTGGGACCACAAGCGCGTGCCACCATGCCTGGCTAATATTTTGTATTTTTAGTAGAGATGGGGTTTCACCATGTTAGCCAGGATGGTCATGATCTCCTGACCTTGTGATCTGCCCACCTCAGCCTCCCAAAGTGCTGGGATTACAAGGGTGAGCCACCGTGCCCAGCTGCAAATCCTGAATTCTTAAAAAACTTTTTTTTTTCCTGTTTTGTGGTTTCTGCTTTCATAATGTCATAGCTCTTTCTTATCAGCTTATTGAAGAATCCATCCCTGATAAGGGGTCTGAGGGAGGATTCCTGTCAATGAAACTTGAATGAAAACTAGAGAAACATGTCCTTAGCTCACGGAGAAGCAGAGTGAGGACCCCGATCATTGATGGGCTCAGTGAGGACCCTGGTTACTGAGGGGACTGAGTGAGGGTCCCTGGGAGGCCTGTGAAGGAGACCCCTGGTCACTGAGGGGGCTGAGCTGGGGCACCATTGTTGAGGTGTCTCAGAGAAGGTCCCTAGTTACTGACTGGGGTGAGGGTGAGCTTTGGTCCCCGAGGAGCCTAAACAAGATGCTCTGGTCATTGGGGACCTGTGGAAAAGTACCTGATCACTGAGGGGTCTGAGTCAAGGGCCCTACTTGCTAAGGGCCTGGGTGGAGGCATCTGGTCACTAAAGCCTGAAGGAGAGGGTCCTGATCAGTGGTTCCTGAGTGAGAGACTATTACTGAGAAGGCCAAGGAGGACGTTTGTGTCACTGAGTTAGGGTGACCAACTCCTGACAAAACTGAGGGTGGGGGCCCTGGCTCTCAGAGGGTTGAAGAAAGGGCTCTGGACACTGAGACAACTGAGGGTATTCAGTCAATGGGAAGTATAAATGAGGTGCTTTCCCCAGCAAGTATGGGCTCACATAGGTGGGACAAACTGCCCAATGTGGGATCTGGTAGCTGAGATTTCATGGCCGGGTTAAACCACAGTGGTCCTTAATTCTTCCTTCCTCTTCCTCCTTCGGTCTGACCTGCAGGTCTTCTAGATACCAGTAGATGGCACTGCAACCTCACATGTGGAGGGGGCAGCTGGCTTAGGTCCCAAGATGGGGCCCAGGTGCAAGCAGGTGAGACGTCAGAGAGAGAGGAAATTAGTTGCCCCTCTGACCAGATTCCCTGGAGAACCAGGCTTGGTGGCTTAGATCCCCTAAGCACAGCCACCTAGAGGCCAAGTCCTGATATCACAGACCAACTAGTTCCAAATACACTCTTACTTTTTATGTTGGATTCATTCATATGTTTTTTGTTTTTTTTTTCAGCAAGTGTACATCCAATATATGATAGAATTTGAGTTAGGTGCTGAGGATACAAGGGTGATTAAGCAAGGTCACTATTTTTAGAAGCTCATGGTGTCGGAGGTGAAAATTAATATACATAAAATAATTACAATAAATGTGATAAGGACTGAAGAACAAGGATATGCACAATGCTTCGGAGGCCCAGGGAAGGTCTGAATATGCAATTTGAGGAGGTTGTGAATGTGTGAGGAGGAAGAGGTAACATTGAAACAGGGTCTCAAAGCATGAACAGGGATTTTGTTTGTGAGGCACACATGAGGGGAAGTATCTGGGGCAGGAGCAAAGGTGTGAGTAAGGATGTGAGGTGTGTGAGAGAGCCTGGGGTGTCAAGGGATCTCCATGCGACCAAAGCATCTAGGAAATAGAGAACACTATAGAGGTGGGCTGGGAGGATGGTGAGGAAGAGGAATGACATATAGATATGGGGGAAGATCATTAAGAATCTTATACCCATATTTAGGGCTTTGGTCATAGTCCTTAAACAGATGAAGAATCAGGAGAATTTTCAACAGGCAGCTGAAATATTCTGGTTTCTGTTTAATTACTTTGGTAGCCAAGTTGTAATTAGAGGAGGGATAGACTGCAGGCAGAAACCCAACTAGGCAACCAAGTTAGAATTTATGAGAGTTAAATAAAGAAGGATGTTACGGAAAAGAAAACAGATCTGAGGGGTGTTTAGGAGGAAGGATGAGCAGGATTTTGTGTCAAAGTAGATGTGAAAAGTAAGGGAGAACGAGGAATGTAGAAAAATAATAAATATTAACGTTTACTAAACATTTAACATTTGTAATACTTTATCTCAATAATCGTAACAGCACTCTCTAAGGTAGGAATTATTACCCCTGTTTTCAGATGAGGCAACTGGAGCTCAGAGAGGCTACGTGATTTGTCTAAGGCCACACAGCTAGTTCTGTCCCCTGCCTGGTTTTCCTATGTTAAGCCTTTTCTGTCTCCAGCTTCCCCTCCAGAGTGAGATTTAGGAAATCCTTCCTTAAAATCCTCCAGTGGCCCCCTATTGTGTACTTCACAGTTGCATCAACCTTTCTCCACCTCATTCTAAAAATCAGGCAGGCAGGACTGCTGGCAACTCCCCAAAGGGCTAACTTTTCCTGCCTGTGTGCACTTTTATATGTGGTACACTGCTGACAACTCCCCGAGGGGCTAACCTTTCTCGTCTGTGTGCACTTGTATACGTGCTGCACCGCTGACAACTCCCCAAAGGGCTAATCTTTCTTGCCTGTGTGCACTTGTATGTGTACTTCCCTGCTGATGCACATTCCAACTGACACCTTCACACATGCTGGCTCCTTCCGCCTCATCTGCACCTCCCTCCTACCCACTGACCTTATTAACTTATACTTGTCTTTCGAATGTCGTTTCCTTAGGGTAGATTTTATGACTCACCCTCAAGTCCTTGAGGTTAGGTCTATGTACAATGTACTGTCACAGCATTTAGTACTTTTCTTTCATAGCATAGATCACAATTATAATTAAGTCACTATTTTCATAATTACTAGCTTAACGTCAATTTCTTCCACTGGATTATATACGTTTTTTGAGGTGACGGAGGGGCTACTTGAGGGGTATTCATAGCAGTTTTGTTGTAGCAACAAAAATACCATGAATTAGTTCATAAAATGTGATTAAATATTCCTTATAATGGAATATTATGCAGCCACTAAAATGAATGAGAGCTCATGCCACCCTCTCTCAATTTCCAGCCAGGCCCTGTTGACAGAAGAGAAGACTCAAGCCTGATGTGCAGACAGCTCTGCATGGGACACAGCCACCAGATAGAAATGGCCAGAGGGAAGGGGAGCCCAACTTCCATACTGCCTGGAATAACACATATCCTGGGGACAGGTTTACACTGATTTCTGGGTGGTGTCTGGTGATTTTGTCAGACTGCGAAGAGCTAATGCAAGGCATATATTGGAGTTAATCACTTTTGTGAGCAACTGAGCTCTATCTGTTGGATCTTCTGAGAATAAGTGTAAGATGTTCCATTTATTTATTTATTTATTTATTTATTTATTTAGACAAAGTCCTCCTGCTCTGTCGCCTAGGCCGGAGTGCAGTGACCATAGCTCACTGTAATTTTGAATTACCAGACTTAAGTGATCCTCCTACCTCTGCCTCCCAAAGTCCTGGGATTATAGGCACAGCCACCATGCCTGGCCTGCATTTGTGTATCTCCTGGCCTTACCCCTCCTTAGTCAAGGGTTACCTCTGGGGTGTTAGCTGCCTCACATTTTGAGGTTGTGTATGCAGCAGTATGCCCTAGGCAAAAGGTGAAACTGAGTCCAACTGCTGACAGATTCCCTCTACAGGAAGTTAGTTGCCATCCTGCTTCCTGATCAACTAGCTGGAGAAAAAGATAAGCCAAGATGTGGGTTGGGACCAAAGGATGCATCTGATACATCAATCAAGTCTTCTTCCCTAACCTTCCCAGTTTTTGCCCAATGGATTAATGAATAAACTGGCAATGAGATTAGGGATGTTAACTAGGTTTTGGCTCATAATAGAATTCTCTTGGCTGTGTCTTATTTGGCTACTGCCACAGCCAAATATGCAAATTGCCAATTAACAGTGACAAACTCTTAATCCATATTATGAGACCATAATTTAATGGGATCAGCCAGCTAATGGTACCAGCTAGATTGTTTTTAGACATGTTTCATTACATAGGTGACAGACATTTGTCCTCATTGGAATAGACACTTTTTCTGAATTTGGGTGTTTCTTCTCCCTTTGTCACACTCCTGCCAGCACTGACATCTGTGAACTTACTGAAAGTCTTATGTATTGTCATGGAATCATGTATACTTTTATATCCTGTTATCAGTTATTTAATGCTGCATAATAAACCATCCCAAAACATAGTGGCTTAAAACAGTAACCATATATTATTGCTCATGAATCTGTGGGTCTCCAGGTTGATCAGCTGCAGGTTGACTGGTCTAGGATGACCTCATTCACATGTCTGGTGGTTGGCTGGCTGATGGCTGTGTGACATGGGAGACTGGGACATGTGTCTTATCAAGTATCAAGCTACCCTGGCCTTATTTACATGGCAGGGTCAGGGCTCCAAAAGAGAGACCAGAAGTTTGAAGCTCACATTTAGAACTAGCATGATGACACTTCTGCTGCATTCTATTGGCCAAAGCAAACCATAAGACCAGTCTAGATTCAGTGTGTGAGGAAATAGACTTTCTTGATGGAAGGATTGAAAAGTCACATTTCAAAGAGTATGGATACAGGGGAGGCAGGGGAAGCATAGGATCTTTTATTTTATTTTATTTTATTTTTTGAGACTGAGTCTCACTCTGTTGCCCAGGATGGAGTGCAGTGGCGCAAGCTCTGCTCACTGCAAGCTCCGCCTCCCGGGTTCACGCCATTCTCCTGCCTCAGCCTCCTGAGCAGCTGGGACTGCAGGTGCCCACCACCACGCCCAGCTAATTTTTTATTTTATTTTTAGTAGAGACGGGGTTTCACCACGTTAGCCAGGATGGTCTCGATCTCCTGATCTTGTGATCCACCCACCTCAGCCTCCCAAAGTGCTGGGATTACAGGTGTGAGCTGCTGCACTCAGCCAGGGCCCATTGTTGTAATTAATGTATCACAGCTCTGTCAAGAAATTTTTCATAGAAAAAGAAGACAAAGAACCAATGTCCATGCCATTCATTGATTTCATTATGGGACCTACAGTGGGTTGAATTGTGTTCTGCAAAAAGATATGTTGAAGTCCTAACCCTGGTACCTTTGAAGAGGACCTTATTTAAAAATAGGGTCTTTGCAGGTGTAATCAAATTAAGATAAGGTCAGACTGGATTACGGAGGACCCTAAACTCAATGATTGGTGTCTCTATAAAGAGAGAAAGATTTGAAAACTCTCAGATACAGAGGAAAGAAGGACCTGTGAAGATGAGGACAGAGATTGAAGTGGTGCAGTTACATGCCAAGGAATGACAAGGATTGCTGGGAGCTATCAGAGGTAAAGAATGATTCTCTCCCAAGCCTTTGGAGACAGTGCCTTGCTGAGACCTTGGGCTTCTAGCTTCTAGAACCATGATATAACAAATGAATATGTTTCTGTTGTTTTAAGTCACTAATTTTGTGGCACTTTCTTATGGCAGCTCTAGGAAGCTAATATAGACCCCATCAGACAGAAGTTGCTGGCATTACAGAGAAATGACTGTTCAGCTTTGACTCTAGCTGGGGGACAATTTCTTGTGAGTTAGGCATCTTGTCTTGCTGTTGATGATTTATGCTCTCTGCCAGATTCATATATTCATATCTCCAAGTCAGAATAAAAAGGCCCAGGGATTAAGAGTTGGAGATGGGAGCATCACCACTCATAATTATACTTCAATAATCATTCTCAAAATGCTGTCTTTCTCTAACCAAGATTCTTTTACTACCAAAGTATTTAGCACCTTAGGGTTCAAAGTGAAACAAAAACAGAAACAAAACAAAACAAAACAAAACAACAAAACCAAAGCAAGGTGAGAGATAGTTTCACTAGGGGTCTGTAATAATGATCCCATTATATTGGAAATTGGAATCTGGTCATTTCACATTTCTCATGCCACATGCAGAAATGGAAAAAAGATGTCCTGCTGTTATCTAGGATAATTAATCTTTTTAAAAAATTAATTTTTAAGTTGACTAATATAAATTGTATAGATTTTTTAGTGTACAACATGTTTTGATACATGAATATACTGTAGAATGGTTAAATTGAGCTAATTAATATATCAATTAACTCAAGTACTTACATTTTTTCTGTGGTGAGAAAGCATAATCTACTCTCTTAGCAATTTTCAAATGTATAATATGTTGTTACTAACTATGGCCATCATATTGTACAATAAATCTTCTGAGCTGATTCTTCCTGTTTAACTGGAGGAAACTTTTGTGCCTTTTGATCAGTGTCTCCCCAATATCTCTACTCGCCCATCGCCCCAACTCCCAGCCCCAGCCACTGGTAACTTCTATTCTACTCTCTGCTTCCATAAGTTTGACTTTTTAAAGGTTCTACATATTTCTGAAATCATGCAGTATTTGTCTTTCTGGCTGGTTTTACTTCACATGATGTTTTCCAGGTTTCTCCATATTGTCACAAATGAAAGGATTTCCTTCTTTATAAGGGCTGAATATATCCCACATTTTCTTTATCCATTAGGATGGTTAATTTTGACTACAACTGGAGAAAAGTGCTTTTCTTCTCTCAATTGTTCATTTCATGTGGAGGGAGCTCTTTAGAGTAACAATGCTAGCCTCCCTCTCCAGAAGAGAAGTCAATGACTTAGCTAACTGATACATTTGGGAAGAACAAGCTTCAGCTTTCCCAACTGTCTCTTTGGGATCCAGGTTGACCTCGAAAGCATGCACTTCGAAGGACATTCTAAAGGGGCTTGCCCCATTGGTAGATCTCAGTTTTCCAGTATGATCTACAGCCGTGTAGGCAAACCTCTCTTTATTTCTGGGATTCACTATTAGAAAGTTATCTTATCCAGTGACATAAACCCTCTTTCTAGTATTAACTTTGTCAGTCATAGAAATGATTATTGGCTTCTACCTTTTAACTGGTGTTGAACTCAGGAGAGGGAAAGATGTGCCGTTTATTGAGGATCCACACAACTTCAACATCTCATTCACTGGACCAGGAGCCTTAAAAAATAAACAGGGAGTGAAATTTGGAGACCCAGCTAATACGTTAAGAGGCTTTTGGTGAAGTCAGTTTTGGGTTTGGACTTGAGCAAGCATACATTTGTGATTGCAGTGGTTTTGTGGAAGCTTTTAGTAAGCCAGAAGGCTCTTTTAATGGATGTAATTGGTTTTTATCAGTTGTAGCTGGGCAGGAAGTTTCAGGTTTTCATTGCTGGCCAGGGGGGAACTTTTTTTTTTTTTTTGTGATGGAGTCTGGCTCTGTCGCCCAGGCTGGAGGGCAGTGGCACGATCTTGGCTCACTGCAACCTCCACCTCCTGAGTTCAAGCAATTCTCCTGCCTCAGCCTCCCAAGTAGCTGGGACTACAGGTGTGTGCCATCACGCCTGACTAATTTTTGTATTTTTAATAGAGACAGGGTTTCACCATATTGGTCAGGTTGGTCTCGAACTCCTGACCTCAAGTGATCCACCCTCCTCGGCCTCCCAAAGTGCTGGGATTACAGGTATGAGTCACCATGCCTGACCTCAGGTGGGACTTTCACCTTGGTGGGACCTCACAAGTCTTGGAACTTTATCCACAGGTGAGGATCTGTTTTTAATATGAGCCAGGCTCTGGGCTGAACTTAGGGGAGCAGTAGATGGGTCTTGTCTGCCTTCAGCCAAAATGTCTCTGTCAAGGTGCATGTGGGTGTCCTTAATATTCAAAAGGGTAGGCCTTAGCCAGATGCCACTGTGGGCAGGGTTTGAGGATGGCTCTGTAAAGGCACAACTATAGCAAAAGTGAGAGCTTTGGGTGTAATGTGCTGTAGATTATTCTTGAACTACAAAGGTATCAGAGCTAGGATATGTGCATGAGCCACGTGAGGGCTATGAAGATGCTGGTGAGCTGCAGTGCCTTAGTAAGCAGGGACAGCTGAAGTAATGCTTCAATCAAGGAGAAGAGAGAGAAGAGAAACAAAGAGAAAGGAGAGTCCTGTATCTGTAAAAGACACCTGAATCTTTTAGATGTGGGCAGGATGCAGAACAATTATTTATCAGTTGTGGTATTCACCATTGTAAGTAGGCTGCTCCAAATCTGACCCACTAAGATGTTTTGAAATGACTTTATCCAAGAAAGGGAACTATGGAGAGACTATCCTGGAATTCTTATGGCTTATCTCAGGCTCAAGTGCTACTCTCATTATATCTTGAGAAGACTAAGATACATGAATAAAAAAGGAAAAGGAGATGCAACTAGATGTAATTGCTCTTAAAGAGAGTATCAGAAAATATAAGCTGATGGAATTATTATTAGCTCAGAAACAGTCATTAGGTCCTAAGTAAATATAACAAGATAAAAAAAGTGTAGATTTCAGTGCTGGCTGAAATTACTCCTTCAAAAAGGATCTAGGTATAGAAAACTATTAAGGTGCAGCATCTCAAAATTGGGGTGGAGAGAGAGAGACAGAGAAAGGGAGGGAGGGAGGGAGAGCATGAGGGAAATCATAGCATGAGCAAATAGGGACTTCTTCCTTAAAGATGGGGACAGATACACAAGCTAGTTACAGAAACACTTAATGGGGTTGAGGGGAAGACCAGAAAGATTATTGTAAAGTACTAAATGCATCACTAGGAGTTTCCAGATAACAGCTTATTGTATGTCATATCTCTGCTATGTGGAGGTTTAAGTACTCCCTGTGTCCTGAGAAAATATGTCTGAAATATTTATAAATCAGGGACCTAAGCACAGCAGAGATAAGAAGTATTAATGTGGGACTAGGAAGAAAAATGATGCATTGGGTCTAGGTTTAGGTTGGATGCTGGTCTGTTGAGAGAACACCTTCTGTGTGGGATTATCCAACTCTGGATGGGCACTTTCGAAGAGTGAGGGCTTTGGCATAACCAGAACCCATTGATTTTATGTCTTAATTACTAGCCATGAAATAAAATCTAGAGAAATAGGGTAGTAAAACAAGTGTCCAGTAGCAGAAAGAGCTGCTACTCAAGTCTTAGACTATTCAACAGTCAAGAAAAGACAGTATCTTAAGGAAGCCCATGGCTGAATTATTGACTGGTATTTATTAGGCCTGAGGTGGATGACCAACCATCCTGGTTTTTCTGGTTTTAGCACTGAAAATCCTGCATTTAAGGTAAACCAGGATAGTTGGTCACCCTATTAATAGGGGTCCGAGTTTCCAAAGTGTCAACAGCATTTTCAGTTCAGGAATCTGGTGATGGTCATTCTCTAGTGGGAACAAATGCAGAGATAGAGAGAAATTTCTCTAGGAAGCAGGTTTCTTGGGTTGAAGACATTATTTAACAGGATGCAGTGGTAGCAGCCACATAGGTAACAGGACTGAAAAATGCTGCCTACTGCCATCCCAACGCATCAGAGCGCTATAGTCTTGGAAGCTACAACACAACAGGCATACCACTGGGGTACACTGGGATGCCAGAACTTGGGGCTCAATCAGTGTATTGAACTGTATAGGAAAATTTGAGCAGGCTGGATGGGAATTAAAAATCCCTTCAACAAGGCCTAATGACTGAAGTGGCATCATTGCAAATTTCTACACTTTGCAGAAAGAAAAGAATGTTTCTGATATCTCTCTCTCAGAGCATTGGGGGAAGATATAAGTGCACGATTGGATTTACTCCCAAAAGTTATTAAATGCAGAGTACTTAAATAGAAGAGACAATGGTATAAAGATTCACGTACCCATTACCCACTTTAACAATAATCAACTCAGGGTCAATATTGATTCCTCTACATAAACCAAGGGGGAAGCTGTGATTTTTGTATACCATCTGTGAGTGGGTGGGTTAGTCTCCCTAATTCTGGTATTCAGAATCAAGCGACCCATTTGCTAAATGATATAGCCACATTCGTCAATATGAATTTTATCAGTAACATTGTGGTTTTGATCTCTTATTACCTTATTTTATTTTATTTTTTTTTTGAGACAGTCTTGCTCTGTTGCCCAGGCTGGAGTGCAATGGCGTGATCCTGGCTCATTGCAACCTCCACTGTGCCTGGCCTCTTATTACCTTATTCTTTTACTTTATTTCTCAGTTGGTTGAGAACTAGAACAAGAAATTGGGGTATTATTTATCAGTGCCCTTAAATCCTCCCACAACCACTGAGAATAAATAGGCTTGCTACTTTGATTAGACAAACTTCTGCACCTACCTGGACCACAGATCCTGTAAGAGTGGACTATACCTACCACTTTCATCTCAGTCCATTACCCCTGGGCAATAGCTTATTAGATCTGACCCAAGGCTACCAGTTAGATGTTCCCTGTCTTTATTGATCAAGGAATTAAACTATGAGGCCAGGTATGGTGGCTCACACCTGTAATCCCAGCACTTTGGGAGGCTGAGGCAGGTGGATCACCTGAGGTCAGGAGTTCGAGTCCGGCCTGGCCAACATGGTGAAAATTTCTTTCTTTTTAAAAATAATTCGCTTTTTTCTCACTTTATTTCTTCTTTTGTCTTTAGAGGCAGGGTCTCACTCTGCCACTTAAGCTGGAGTGTAGTGGCATGATCATGCCTCACTGTAGCCTCGACCTCCCAGTCTCAGGGCATCCTCCCCCTCAGTCTCTCAAGTAGCTGGAACTATAGGTTCATGCCAGTACACCCAGCTAACTTTTAAAATTTTCTGTAGAGATGAGGTCTGGCTACATTGCCTAGGCTGGTCTTGAACTCCTGGGTTCAAGCGATCCTCCTGCCTTGGCCTCCCAAACTATTGGGATTACAGGCATGAGCCACCATGCCCAGCCAGGGATTTATTTATGTGCAGCTCTTACACAGCAAGGCAGGGGAAGGTTAGAATAATACTTGTAAGTTTTATGGCTTGCTTTGTGGGAGAGTGGTTCTGGTTTCTATAACCCACCTTGGAGAAGAAGGATCATAATTTTTTTTGTTTTGTTTCGTTTTTTTGAGACGGAGTCTTTCTCTGTCTCCCAGGCTGGAGTGCAGTGGCACTATCTTGGCTCATTACAACCTCCACCTCCCGGGTTTCAAGCGATTCTCCTGCCTCAGCCTCCCAAGTAGCTGGGATTACGGATGCCTGCCACACCTGGCTGAATTTTGTACTTTTAGTAGAGATGGGGTTTCACCATGTTGCGAAAGGATAATGGCCTCCAGTTCGATCCATGTCCCTGCAAAGGACATCATCTTGTTCTTTTTTATGGCTGCATAGTATTCCATGGTGTATATACCTTTTAATGTAGATTACCTTGATTACAGGAACAATATTGTTACAGATTTTATCATTTTTGAGAAAGTATAATGAAAATTGTGTCTAACAAAGTAATAAGATTCCTTTCTGTCTACACGGTGAAAATACTCAGGATGTTCACTACAGCCTGCCTCACCCTGGAAAAGGGATGTGAGGATAATGAGAAAGATGAGTATGTTCAGTGTGGAGCATGCAAATTTGCATGAAAAGTAAATGTAACCTTGTGCCTAACTATGACTGGTTCCCAGAGATATTTTAGTTCTCAGTTTTAATAACGTGTCTAGCACAGAAAAGCCTAGAACATAAAAGGGTCCAATACAAATTTACTGATTTAAGAAAAAATAATGTTTGTTTTGCTAAGAAAGGTAAAGCACCAATAAGAAATGAATCATACTTGCAGTGAGATAGATAGATAGATAGATAGATAGATAGATAGATAGAAAAAATAAGTTAAATTTAAAGTCAAATAAAAATCCAATGTCAATTGGATAAGAAATTGATGTTTAAGTCTAAAAAGTAAAGCTTGTCTTTATTTTGTCCATATTTTATTTAATTTTATTTGTGATAGGGTCTTGCTTGCTCTGGAATCCAGATAGGAGTACAATGGTGCTACCATGTCTCACTGTAGCCTCAACCACCTGGGTTCAAGTGATTCTCCTGCCTCACCCTTCCAAGTAATTAGAATCACAGGCATGTGCCACTATGCCCAACTAGTTTTTAATTTTTTTTTTAACATTTTTTTTTATTTTATTATACTTTAAGTTCTAGGGTACATGTGCAAAACGTGCAGGTTTGTTACATATGTATACTTGTGCCATGTTGATGTGCTGCACCCATCAACTCGTCAGCACCCATCAACTCGTCATTTACATCAGGTATAACTCCCAATGCAATCCCTCCCCCCTCCCCCCTCCCCCCTCCCCATGATAGGCCCCGGTGTGTGATGTTCCCCTTCCTGAGTCCAAGTGATCTCATTGTTCAGTTCCCACCTATGAGTGAGAACATGCGGTGTTTGGTTTTCTGTTCTTGTGATAGTTTGCTGAGAATGATGGTTTCCAGCTGCATCCATGTCCCTACAAAGGACACAAACTCATCCTTTTTTATGGCTGCATAGTATTCCATGGTGTATATGTGCCACATTTTCTTCATCCAGTCTGTCACTGATGGACATTTGGGTTCATTCCAAGTCTTTGCTATTGTGAATAGTGCCGCAATAAACATACGTGTGCATGTGTCTTTATAGCAGCATGTTTTTTTTGTAGAGATGTGGCCTCTCCATGTTAGTCAACTTAAAAATTAATTTTTTAAAAGGATTAATTATCCTAGATAACAGCAGGACATCTTTTTTCCATTTCTGCATGTGGTTCTATGCAGGTTTCTTCACTAAAGAGGCAATTTCTGAAGAGTGATTCTACGTCAAAGAGGAAAGAATAAAACACTCCTTAGACTTTCTCTTTACTTCTCAAAGAGATGTTACCTGCAGGTCCAGATCCTTCACAAGCTCTCTGGCCTTTAGATGCACAACTTTTCCTTCTCCATGGGCCTCCTTTTAAAATTTTATTTATTAGGAACTCCATCGATTTGGTTGGGAAAACCCCACACCTATCCACAAGGAGGGATCTCACTTCTTGGCTCTTTCTTTCTCTCCAAATTTACCATTCTTACCTTACCAAAGTGTCTTGGTCTGAGTGTGCAAATTAGAGGTAGGGTCCCCAGGACTTTAACCAGATAAAAATGATGCCTACTTTTATCCAAGCCTTGCAAAATTCTGTGTATAGAAGTGGGCTGGGGGTGGGGAAGGAAGAAAAGACTCTAAGATTGCAGTTTGTTGTGGATTTAGATCTTCCTGGCTGAATTTCCTTTTCAGTATTCCCACATGTGTGAGGAGGAACTATGTCAGTTCATTTGATCAATAGAATTGTTATATTAGCTCATGCACTGCTCCCAGGAGCAAACATTAATTTTTAAAGAGTACAATCTAGACTCATATTGAAAAAGGATATATTTCCTCAATTAGAAGGTATCTTACCTTTTCCCCAGAGTTAGTAGGCGCCATTATTGTTCAGAAAAGAGGTCTGGTTTCTTTCCTGCTTTGCCTGGGAAGCTATTGAAATAATAAATAAGCTGTATTATCCTTTAATGGATCCTCCCTTTTGTTAATTCAGGAAAGGCTCCAGACTCAATAAATTGTTTCAACAGTCTACTTTGGGAGCTGGGGTGGCCGCCAATTCTCTTACAATAAACCCTCCTTCACTTAAGTTACCTGAGATAATTTCTATTCTTTGCAACCAACTGATCTCTGTCTAGAAAATAAATGGATTTGGAGAAGTAGGTTTGCAAGCAATAGAACCTCAAAAGAATGTGGCTACTGTCCTCAGCATTTTGGCATGGTCCAGAGTGGTGAAGATTCTCTCATCCCAGGAAGGCCTAGCTAGCTTGACTAGACTTTTTTTCATTGCAAAAAAGTGGCACCTGACCAAGGTCCATTATGATAGGGGCCTGGGGGAATATAATTAGAAAGTGAGAGAGCTGGTGGCATGACTTCTTATACTGCCATGCCTGGTGGCAAAGGCTAATTAAAACATTGACACCATTCTAGGCTAATTCATGAAGGGTTCAGACTCTTTGGGTATGAATGAAAGTTTGAGTCAGTTCACTTGGTAAAGAAACTGTAACCAGTGTAGATACTGGTTAAAAGCATAAACAGGCTGGGCGCTGTGGCCCATGCCTGTAATCCCAGCACTTTGGGAGGCCGAGGAGGGCGGATCACCTGAAGTCAGGAGTTCGAGACCAGCCTGGCCAACATGGTGAAACCCTGTCTCTACTAAAAATGCAAAAATTACCCACGCATGGTGGCACACACCTGTAATCCCAGCTACTTGGGAGGCTGAGGTAGGACAATCACTTGAACCTGGGAGGCGGAGGTTGCAGTGAGCCCTGATTGTGCCACTGCACTCCAGCCTGGGAGACACAGTGAGACTCCATCTCAGAAAAAAAAAAAAAAAGCATAAACAACATGAAATGGATTAAAAGAGAAAGACAGGCAAGGTGAGGTGGCTCACGCCTGTAGTCCCAGAACTTTGGGAGGCAGAAGCAGGAAGGTCGCTTGAGCCCAGGGCAACATGGAGAGGCCACATCTCTACAAAAAAAATTTAAAAATTAGTTGGGCATAGTGGCACATGCCTGTGATTCTAGTTACTTGGAAGGGTGAGGCAGGAGAATCACTTGAACCCAGGTGGTTGAGGCTACAGTGAGACATGGTAGCACCATTGTACTCCTATCTGGATTCCAGAGCAAGCAAGACCCTATCACAAATAAAATTAAATAAAATATGGACAAAATAAAGACAAGCTTTACTTTTTAGACTTAAACATCAATTTCTTATCCAATTGACATTGGATTTTTATTTGACTTTAAATTTAACTTATTTTTTCTATCTATCTATCTATCTATCTATCTATCTATCTATCTCACTGCAAGTATGATTCATTTCTTATTGGTGCTTTACCTTTCTTAGCAAAACAAACATTATTTTTTCTTAAATCAGTAAATTTGTATTGGACCCTTTTATGTTCTAGGCTTTTCTGTGCTAGACACGTTATTAAAACTGAGAACTAAAATATCTCTGGGAACCAGTCATAGTTAGGCACAAGGTTACATTTACTTTTCATGCAAATTTGCATGCTCCACACTGAACATACTCATCTTTCTCATTATCCTCACATCCCTTTTCCAGGGTGAGGCAGGCTGTAGTGAACATCCTGAGCATTTTCACCGTATAGACAGAAAGGAATCTTATTACTTTGTTAGACACAATTTTCATTATACTTTCTCAAAAATGATAAAATCTGTAACAATATTGTTCCTGTAATCAAGGTAATCTACATTAAAAGGTATATACACCATGGAATACTATGCAGCCATAAAAAAGAACAAGATGATGTCCTTTGCAGGGACATGGATGGAACTGGAGGCCATTATCCTTTCGCATCTTAAGGATATAAAAAACCAAATACTGCATGTTCTAAGTGGGTGCTAAATGATAAGAACACATGAACACATAGAGGGGAACAGCAGACACTGGGGCCTTTCAGAAAGTGGAAGGTGGGAGAAGGGAGAAGATTAGGAAAAATAACTAATGGTTACTAGGCTTAATACCTGGGTAATGAAATAATCTGTACAACAAACCCCCCAGACACAAATTTACCTTTGTAACAAACCTGCACTTGTATCCCTGAACTTAAAATAAAAGTTAAAAAAAAAGTATATATTTTTGAAAGTCCTGATCCAGGTCCTAAAACATGGGGCTGTTTCAGAAACTAGTCTTCTATATCCTTTTGTATCGACTTTAAATGGTCCAAATGCTGATGGAAGAGATCACTTCTCCATTAATTGCCCTGTAACTTTATTTATATTGATCTTTTCTTGTCAAGACATGGCTTTTTGGCTAAATGAAAGATTTCCTTATTTCTTTCTTCTCATCTCTCAGAGAAGCCTGTGTATTTATACTTGGCATCTTGGAAGTTTGGGAAGGAGTTTGGGGACCACACGCACCCTGTGGGATTGTACTGAGGAGAGGGATGCATCCAATATTGTAGCCACTTGCCACATATGTCTGCTAAGCACTTGAAATACGGATAATGTAGCTGAGGATTAAGTTTTACATTTTATTTAATTCTAATTAATGAAAATTTAAAACTAAACAGCCACATGTGGCTAGTGGCTATCATATTGGACAGTGTAGGGCTGGAGAAACCCTTAGACAAATTTAGGAAAATGGCTTTTGGGTTACACTGCTTGTTTCAGGTGGCTGGATTGTGTTTTTCAATGTGATAATATAATAGCTTGCACTTTGTTGTGGATTTAGATCTTCCTGGCTGAATTTCCTTTTCAATATTCCTACATGTGTTAGTAGGAATTATGTCAGTTCATTTGATTAATAGACTTGTTATATTAGCTCATCCATTGCTCCCAGGAACAAACATTAATTTTTAGAGAGCACAATCTAAAAGCATGCTTGGGCTGGGTGCGGTGGCTCACCCCTGTAATCCCAGCACTTTGGGAGGCCAAGGTGGGAGGATTGTTTGAGCCCAGGAGTTAGAGACCAGACTAGGCAACATAGTAAGATCCTGTCTGTACGAAAAACTGAAAAATTAGCCAGGCGTGGTGGCATGTGCCTGTAGTCCTAGCTACTTGGGAGACTGAGGTGGGAGAACCACTTGAGTCTGGGAGGTTGAGGCTGCAGTGAGCTGTGATTGCACCACTGCACTCCAGTTGAGCAACAGGGCAAGACCCTGTTGCAAAACAAAACCAACCAACCAAACAACCAAAGCATATATCTGCATGCTTGTCTGAGGGACTGCGGATGAGCGGGTGGATAGACAGCGTACCCCTCTTGAACTTACACTCTCCTCTTGAGCATCAGTGGTGGGAGTTCCACAAAGGTACTGCAGCTGGGCTGAGGCTAGATGAAGACACCATCTTAGTAAAAGGCTGTGGGGTATCCTGACCAGATGGGGAGAATTTGGGGAAATATTTTCAGCTGCTATTCAAAGAATGGCAGCAATACCCCACTCTGCAAGTCTCTCTCCTCTTTGAGGTCCCATTTTTCTGCTACATAGTCATAAGACCTATTTATGCTCTGGCAGCATTTTGCGAAGTTCTCTCTTACCCACCATCTCTTTGGGGAGGAAATGAGGTAGGCCTGAAGATCAGAGAGGATAAATGAAGTGGCTAAGGTTACCCAACAAGTAAATGGTGAGTGGCAGAAACAGGATTCACAGCCAGTTCTCTGCGTGTGCTCAGGACTTGTTGCTCCTTATCGAAACCATCCTAGTTCCTCTTTGCTGCCAGTCATGCATGATTGTTGAAAACACTCAGCACTCAGAAAACATTAAAAAATTATTTTTAAAAATTTCATTTCACTCTTGTAAGGGCATAATGCTTACTCTAAACTAGGATCAAAAATAATAGAGTTCAATAAAGAAAGAATATAGATGGGAAAGAAAAACATATTGATAATTCATTGAGGGACATCAGTGTGATGAATGTCACTATTAACTTTTTGTTTATCCGTTTTATAAAAGCAGCAAGGTTTAAATTAAGTGAATTATCCAGAGTGTATACAACCATGGAGGGTACAGCCAGGATTTGAACATAGGGGTGCCGATAGAAGCCCTGGTATCCTACAGAACCTGGAGGGGCAGAAAGCTTACCCCTCTGCTATTCTGCCCCTTCCCCAAGGTTGTTGTGGGCATCAAAACAGACCAAGTACCTACAAGTCAGCTCCTACTGGACCCTCAAATTCACACAGTGCCTCTTTTCAGCTCACCTTCTGTTTCACTTATCTCCTTAATTCTCCTTTTGTTTTTCTACAGTGTCTGCTGAGGTCATGGGTTGGATTGACACGTAAAATACAGGATGCCCCATTAAAATTAAATTTAACATGAATAATGAATAGCATTTCTAGTATATTGCATGGGACACACTAATACTAGAAAAGGTATTCGTTGCTTATCTTACACTAAAATTTAACTGGACACCCTATATTTTTATTTGTTAAATCTGGTACCTCTAGTCACCTGCAAATCCCCTGTCATGAGCATTAGTGTGGTCAAGGTCCCAGGCTTCTTCTAGTTGAGGAGCCGAGTAGCATCTAGTCATTCAGTCCAGAGATAGGACATAATACATGTTTAGCTTCAACTTCGTGCAAAATACTCTATTGGCCCTCTGGAGGGATGAAACTGTAACTTGTTTGGCCCCTCCTGTCCTCCATTTCTTCGTATGGGAAATGGAGATGAAGTTTAATTTGGACCAGGCTCAAACCCTGATGCTGCCACTTAGAGTTATGGTCTTTGTGCACGTTCCTCTTCCTTTCTGATCCTCCTGATTCCTTCACTGGGTAGCAAGTGAAAGAAATAAATTCAAAGAGTATGTGAAGCTATATGCAAATAGTTATGTGGTAGTGAATGTTTTTTTTTCAACAATTCCAAATTCACTGGATTCAGATTGCTTCTCTAGCTGCTGTGATATTTTTGGTAACATGGTTTGTTTGCCTAAGGAGCAGATGCCAGGGTTGGATTCCAGCCCTGCTATTTATCAGTAGTGTGATCTTGGCAAGTAATCTAATCTCTTTGTTTCCCCATCTCCTCACTGTGAAGTGGGATAGTAATATTGCCTATCTCAGATGGTCATTGTGAGGATTAATTTAATTAATACACGTGAAAGGCTTACAATTGCCTAACAAAAATCAATTCTGTTAGAAATCACTAGAGCAGCTACCCTCCAGGACCAGCGTGAGAAGGAGGTGGAAGGCAGTAGGTTTTTAAAATAGAGTTCAGGAATTAGCAAATATCTCCAGGATTATTTATTTATTTATTTATTGACAGGGTCCTGCTTTGTCACCCAGGCTAGAGTGCAGTGGCGTGATCTTGGCTCACTCTTGGCTGTTCTCCTGGAGAAGTAGAGCAGCTTCTACCTGTCCTGGAGAACTTTAGATTTTCAAAGGCAATAGAATTGGTAGGGTCCAAACTTAGATTTCTAGGGAACAAAGGGAGACCTAGGTAATACTTGGGTTATAAGTCGAAAAAACAGAAAATTATACTAAAATTATATATATATGTATGTAATTCTATATATATATAAAATTTTAGTGTATATATATACAATTTTCTCTCTATATATAGAATTATATATAAAGAGTCAATTTTCATTATCTGATGTAGTTATAATCTATAAAATTGCTGAGAACACCAAATTAGTGACCACTGAACCATTTCTTTTGGGGAAAATGCGGAGTTAGGTTCCTGTAAGCCATAGTCACAACAGTTTCATCAACCAATCATACATAACCTTGTTTTATGTGTGTTTCTGTTTAAAAACACCTTATTTAATATATATTATTGGTTTTTTAACATTGAACTCCGAGCTGACAGCATCATAGCTCATGTCTGCACAAAGCCTACCTAACCCATGTATTTTCTCTGTTAAGACACCACAGCCTGTGCTCAGGTGCAACAGACAGTACTTCAACACTACTCTTGGGGGCCACTGTAAACAGTGAAATTACCAACAAAAAGCACAAAAATTGAAAACATAGCACTACATAGATCGTGAAAAAAAAATGTATTAATATTTACCGTACCAGTGCTGAAACAAGAAGGGTTTGTTGCCTTACTGGACGTCATTTGGGAATGTTCCCTGTTGAGCAACTCATATTTTTGTCCCCTTTGTGTATGTCTGCAAATGACCACAAAAACTCCTGAGTGTTGATTTTGGGGTTACAAATACATTTTTGTAAGTAGGCAAATTTGCAAATACTGAATCCATGAATAATGAGGATCGACTGCATATATAAAAAGGTGGAATCAGCAAATAGGTGGCACAGAGGAGGGTGAAAGGATCTAGAGGTCCAGAAAGCTAGGCTGGATGGTGAGGGGAGTGACTGCAGGGTCACGTTTTATCTCCTCCCCCACCTTCAAGAACTGATTAGCAACTGGTTCAAGCTCTGTGATGTGAGTTGGTGACTCTAGACCAGAGAGCACTTTCTCAGTGCCCAGCTGCCTGAGGCAGCAATGTGCTCAGTTTGATGGAGCACTATCTCTTTTTTCTAAAGAAATTTAGAGGCTTGGGACATTAATTCCGCCTTTTCTTTTTTTTTCTTTTCTTTTCTATTTTTTTTTTTTTTTTGAGATGCTGTCTTGCTTTGTTGCCCAGGCTGGAGTGCAATGGTATGATCTCTGCTCACTGCAACCTCTGTCTCCTGGGTTCAGGTGATTTTCCCACCTCAGCCTCCTGAGGAGCTGGGATTACAGGCACTTGCTATCATGACCAGCTAACTTTTGTGTTTTTGTAGAGACAGGGTTTCACCATGTTGACCAGGTTGGTCTTGAACTCCTGACCTTAGGTGATCCACCTTCCTTGGCTTCCCAAAGTACTGGGATTATAGGCATGAGACACCGTGCCGGCTTCCACCTTTTATATCTATGTGGGATTGGGCTCCTCCTCTGTCACTCTACTATCTACACGGGAGTCAATTTTTACCAAAATAAGAAAATACAAACATCAGTCAAATAAGGGAACCTTAGGCCCAGATTCCTGCAGAGATTAACTCTTGATTTTCTCTCTCATCCCATATCCCACATAATTCAATTTTAATTAGTTTAAATTTAAATTTAGAAACGTATACTTGATTCAGTTATTGGAAACTTTTAAGTATATTGGAACAACTTGGGTATGTAAATCTACTTTTTCATTTTATGAAGTTGTTAAGCAAACTAAATATGGCCTGAGAAGGACTCTGTACTTCTATATTTGAGTCTTTGTAGATGAACTGTAACCTAGCTTAATAGTCAGATAAAATTGAAAACCTAACTTAGTGGTGTGCACCTGTAACAATAGCTGAGTGTTGGCTAATCGCAGGGGCCATACTTCAACCACTCATAGACTACTGAATATTCAAATGGCATTAAAATAAGGCAAACGTCGAGCTGTAACCAATCTCACTGGTTCTGTACCTCACTTCTGATTCCTGTATGTCACTTTACCCTTTTTGTGTATAAGTTTTTTTCTGACCACGAGGCACCCCTAGAGTCTCTGTGAATCTGCTGTGATTCTGGCACCTGCCTAATTCGCAAATCATTCATTGCTCAATTAAACTCCTTTAAACTTAATTTGGCTGAAGTTTTTCTTTTATCAAAGTCTAAACAGAGAGCCATCATTTCTAATGAACATTGAATATGCAAATTGAGATGTTCTATAAATATAAAATATACATCAGATTTCAGAGACCTAAAAGAATGTAAAATGTGTAATTAATACTTAAAAATATGATTACATGTTAAAATGGCAATATGATGGATATATTGAGTTAAATAAAATATTTTTTAAAAGTTAATTTCATTAAAAATTTTTTTTAATATGGCTACTGGAAAATTTTAACTTACATACATTATATTTATAGTGAATAGTACTGAACTAGGATCTTATTTGCCCCTGCTCACATTGTTTATGATTATGGCACCAGGCAGTAGAAACACAGGTGTCTACTCATGAGTCATGGACCTGACCTGCTGAGATTCCACAGGCCTTCTCCAATGCTCTTAGCCACTGAATATGACCAGTCTTTTTTCTGGATCCCATTTGTTCTTCTAACCTTGCAAAGATCCAAGCTTCCTTTTTTTTTGATAGGTCCTCCAGGCTTCACCAGGTAGTCCTCTAATCTGATTTCCTGAGGAAACTTCAAATCCCAACAAGTTCAAGAGTAATTTCTATTTTTCCTTTGAGGATTCACGTTTCAGCCTTTGAAAGTACAGTACAATCCAAACACCATGATTTTCTGTCTCCTAAATTTTCCCATTATAGATGGAGCTGTATAAGTATATGGTCGCCTCAATATATTTTATAAGTTTTCGTGTGGAAGTATATATGAGTAATTTTTCTTTCTTTTCTTTTTCTTCTCTTTTCTCTCTCTCTCCTTCCTCTCCTTGCTCACCTCCCTCCCTTCCTTCCTTTCTTCCTTCTCTTTCTTTCTTCGTTGTCTAAATCATCTTTAGCCCACATCAATTACATGGTTTCAGCTACTTACAGCACTCCTCCTCCTACATTAGCTTCCCAACCAAATCAATCTCTGACAGATCTACGTGGTTGGAGACCTGACTCCAAGGTCAGTTCTTCCCTTCTAGTATCTTTTGCCAGGTCCAGGCACTACAGCAGTCTTCTGCATTCTTTACGGGCAGGAATGCCTTGCTTACTGCTCTTTAGCCCATTCATTATGTGACTTAAATGCCACTTGGTGACAAAAAGAGTATCTTAAACCCTAATCCTACCTATGACAATTAATATTCCTTCATCCAAATCCACACAATAAAAAGGAGTCGTGATTAAGCTGCAGTTCCTACAGACAGGCAAGTTAAATAGCAGGCAGTATATTGATTTTGCACAGTATACTATCTCTGGGCGACTCAATGGATTATTGTGATATGATCACACTTAACCAGATGGGGGTCTCAATGCCAAAAAGTTGAAGTACCATTCTTAAGAACAAGTCTACTAGTCTCAGGAATCATTCTCACCTTTCGATTAAGTGAGTAAGCTTTTAGACCTATTAAAACATTTTAACTCTTTCTTCTCTACTGCCCTCCCTGGCTGGCTTAGTAAATGGATTGTTGTACATATGGTCTGGTTCTGAGCAGTTTTCTGTCCTGCTTCTAAAATCCACTGAATCCAAAGAAGATGAGAAATATTCGGTAGGGTAAATTGTGTTGTGCGATAGTGCTAAACCATGTCAATTGCCCTAAAGTGGCATGGGGTGGAAGAGACAATGCTGTTCTTTGCCTAGGGTAGACTCACTTCTTTCCCTTCCTTTGTTGAATTGATTAGCAACTATCTATTCTTTAGACAGTAAACAAATGATAGTTATTCTTCAAACAAAATCTCATAGTAAATACCATTTAACTAATATAGTGCCTAAATCTTATAAAAATTAAATTATTTCCCAGTTGTGGTAGATACTGGATGGCTAAAAATGACTTCTTTTTCCTTGGACTCAGCACCAAATACAAAGGGGGATGTCTGTGCTAAGATAAAAGTAATTGCAGGGCTCTAGTTATATACAATAGTCTGCAAGTGACTACCCATCTGGAATTACTGACCATGGAATTATGGCCAAGCCCCTCCTCAGTGGTTTATTCTCTCTCTCTCAATCCAGGTGAGAGGTAGGGCACATCATCCCCCAACGATCTGCCCTGTCCTTTATCATATGGGTGGTAAAATATATTCCTGGATTAGAGGCTTTAGTTGAGAAATACCATATTAGCTCAAGGTGGAGGGCTGCAGTCCTTTGATGGTGGCTTCTCAGTGATTTGCCTAAGAAAAAAAACTTAAACCCAGGCAAGGCTTCCCTGCTGGCAGAGCCCATTGAATTCCTCAGATTACAGAAAGAGATTCAATAGAGTCTATTTAGTAGTTCCAGACTTTTTTTTTTTTTTTTTTTTTTTGCGTCTTGGAATGTCCCAGGGCATTTTTGCTGAAGGAGCCCAAACTCCTACATCCTGACAATTGGCTCCAGCAGTAATTACATACTTCAAAATGTGAACTTCAGCCAACCTAGTTCTCATCTCAGGTGTCTAGTGCTCTGATGCACCCAGTGTGCCTTGGCTAAAACAAACATCCATGACATATTGATGGATTTACTTGCTTTTAAATTGTTTTTTCTATCCCTAATCTTTTTGGTAGGTGTCTATATATGTTCTAGTTTTCTAGGTCTGCCATAACAAGTTACTACAAATTAAATGGTTTAAAACAACAGAAGTGTATTTTGTCAAAGCCCAAGAAGGCAGAAGTACAATATCAGTATGGTAGAGCCACTCACTCTGGAAGGTTCTGAGGGAGAATCCACTCTATGCCTCTCTCTTAGTTTCTGATCCTTGGTATTCCTTGGCTTGTGGCTGCCCTCCAATCTCTTCCTTCATTTTCATAGTATTATTTTTTTTGTGTCTCTGTGGCTTCTCCTCTACTTATAAGTACACCAGGCATTTGATTTAGAATGCTCTCATCTCAAGATCCTTAACTTAATTATATCTGCAAAGATATAGTTATATCTGCAAAGGTCATATTCACAGGTACTAGGGGTTAGAGCTTAGACATATCTTTTGGGGGGACACTATTTGCTATTGTTTAAATGTGTCCACCAAATTTCATGTGGTGGAAACTTAATCTCCAAATTCATATGTTGATTGGAAGTGGGGCCTTTGGGAGGTACTTAGCATTAGATAAAGTCAACACGGTGGGGTTCCCAAAATAGGACTGGTGGCTTTATAAGAAGAAGAGGCCTGAGCTGACATGCACACTCCTGTCCTCTCGCCATATGATGCCTTCACCATGCTATGATGAAGCAAAAAGGCTTTCACCAGATGCCAGCACCAAGCTGTCAGACTTCCCAGCCTCCAGAACCATGAGCTAAATAAATCTCTGTTCTTTATAAATTACCCAGCCCATGGTATTCAGTTTATAGCAACAGAAAATGGACTAAGACACTATTCAACACACTAAAATATGAGATACAAAAATAGTCATTTGAGTGAATAATGTGCCTGATTCTTGCTATAAAAGGCATCCCTAAGCCTACTGGTCATAATATACCATTCCAAGATCTTCCATCCATTTGGATATTTTAATTTCTGGAGTCAGTACAAATTCACTTCCTGATGCCTCAAACTTATAGCTATTGTAACTGCCAGTGACACAGAGCTCCCTCATCGTGTGGAATAACCTTACCTCTTCCGTAGACAGGATGTCTATGACAAAGGGTGGAAGGTGGTGCCTGTCTACTGAGGCCTACTGCCTGTTAAATGAGTGGTTCTATCTGTGCCTCACATTGTTACTTTTGATTTAAAGGTTAGTGCCCAGAGGATGCATCAGTTTTTCCGGGCAAATGAAAGTGAGGGTCCTGGTCAGGGATGTGTCTTTTATAATGAGCTCACATAGATATCTCTCATCCTTTCTTAGATTTTGATTTTTCTATTTAATAATCAAAGACTGTTAAGTTACATTGCTATGTGAGACAAAGGGTTCCAACTCACAAAACCACTCACCGACCTCTGTTGAGTCTCTTCACTAGCACTGTTACTCCCCTCCAGTAATCAGCCAGCAATTGTTTTTCAAAAGCAGTGTAATTCTCAGCTGCTAAAAGCATTCCTTAGTCAAACATCCTAAATACTTATGCTATATTTTCCCTTATAGGATCTGCCCCCCTCCCTCCTTGACAAATCATCTTGGTGGAAGAGGTAGAAATCACAGAGACTCCATGGTCTCATTTTTCTTTCTGAATCATAGGACCCAAAGGCTAGAATTGACCATACTGTGGCTTCTTGCCAGGGTTAGTCACCGAGGCTCCTTTCAATCCTATTGAAAGTATGCAGCCTTTTGGATGACCCAAGATACAGAGTGTGTGAAAATTCCAAGGTGAAGCATTTGCTGACTGTAACACCTCCCTCTTCTTTGTTGCAGCAGGAGGTGTTACACGTGTTTCACTACCTGTCGTGAGTGAGTTTAAGCACTACTATTCTAGGTAATCCCTGTCTGCTGGATTTCTGGTGGATGCTCTCTGAACCCAGTGGCACAGACTCATCCTCTTGGGTATGATGTTAAGAACGGTAGTGCCTTTGTCACTTTTGTTTTTAGGGGATCTTGGCAACTTCATATAGTGGGGCACCAGGCAACTGAAAGAAGAATGAAAACAAAGATGCAGAATGATACCATCTAAGACACTACAATCTGATCTGTCTTTTTCAGAGATTTCCTTAAAGTAAAAGGAGCACCAAGTTGTTCTTGAATAGGTAGAGACAGAGGGCCACCCTTAAGCAGATGTTTGTTAGGTAGATATATTTCAGGCAGCCCCAGGTCTAATGAAAGGTGTAGTGGATTTTTTTCTCCTTAGTACAGCCAACTCTTCCTCATAGTATGCTGTGCTCTGGGGACGGGGTGGGCCAGTATATAAATGGAACCCTTGACAAGCAGGATGGGTAATACCTTTTAGTTTTTTAAAGCAGTTGTTAGCTCAACTGCCGTAGTATTCCACTAATTGTTGCAAGATATCTGGCCAACTACTGGTTTAATTGTCTATGTTCTACTGGGAGTGTTCAGGTTTTATTAACATTTCCTACAGAGAATCTAATACTTTCACATAATTGGAGAAGTCATTTGCAGGGGCATCCTGGGTAATGAGATACTGTAATACTGATGTTGATTAATCAAAGTTGTTATTAGTTTTCCAGAGCTACCAAAACAAAAAAAGTCACAAACTAGGTGGCTTAAAACAACAGAAATTTGCCAGGTGCGGTGGCTTATACCTGTAATCCTAGCATTTTGGGAGGCCGAGGCAGGTGGATCACTGGAGGTCAGGAGTTTGAGATCAGCCTGGTCAACATGGTGAAACCCCATCTCGTCTTTACTACAAATACAAAAACCAGCTGGGTGTGGTAGTGAGCACCTGTAGTCCCAGCTCTTCAGGAGGCTGAGGCAGGAGAATCGCTCAAACTCGGGAGGTGGAGGTTGCAGTGAGCCGAGATCATGCCATTGCACTGCAGTCTGGGTGACAAGAGTGAGACTCTGTCTCAAACACCACCACCACCACAACCACCACCACCACCACCAAAAACCCCAGAAACTTATTCTATCATGGTTTTGGAGGGCAGAAGCCTGAAATCAAGGTGTTGGCAGGCACATGTTCCTTCTGAAGCTCCTAGGGAAGGATCCTCCCTTGCCTCTTTTGGTTTCTGGGACATTCCTTGGTTTGTGGCAGCATAACTCTCATCTCTGCCTCTGTCGTCACATGGTGTTCTCCCTGTATATCTCTTCCCTCTCTTATAAGGACACCAGTTGTATTGGATTAAGGGCCTATTCTACTTCATTATGGCCTCATCTTAATTATATTTGCAAGACTCTATTTCGAAGTAAGGTCATATTCATAGGCACCAGGGGTTAGGACTTAAATATATCTTTTTGGGGACACAAGCAACCTGTGACAATAAGCTTCTGCTTTTCATGTCCATACCATGGGGTATGAGAGAGTAGATGCCACCAGCCACACCTCTAGTTTACAGAATAGAATTTTTTTTTTTTTTTTTTTGAGGCAGCATTTCACTCTTTTGCCCAGGTTGGAGTGCAATGGTGAAATCTTGGCTCACCACAACCTCTACCTCCCAGGTTCAAGCAATTCTCCCACCTCAGCCTCCCGAGTAGCTGGGATTGCAGGCATGTGCCACCATCTCTGGCTAATTTTGTATTTTTAGTAGAGACGGGGTTTCTCCATGTTGGTCAGGCTGGTCTCAAACTCCTGACCTCAGGTGATCCGCCCGCCCCGGCCTCCCAAAGTGCTGGGATGACAGGTGCGAGCCACTGCACCTGGCTGAGAATAGAAATTTTTAAGACAACTGCCTTAGAGGTGTTAAAAAGATTTTCAATTGGGAGGCCCTCAGGCTGAGATGGCTCCACCACATTTGATTCCTACATAAGCAAACCAAAGCCCAATGTAAAAAGTAAAAGAAAACTAGGGACCTTACCAATCAGAAACCACCAGCTAACCTCTAACTAAGGAATTTCTGTATTAATGAATCAAATATATTTTCTTTGTCTTACTTCCATGTTCAGCCTATAAAAGCTCACTGCCCACACTGCTACAGCTGAGCTCTCTAAACCTCTTTTGGCCTTGAGTGCTGCCTAATTTATGAATTGTTCTTAGCTCAAATAAACCCTTTAAAATTTTAAGGTTCCTAAATTTATTTTTGAACAGAGGGCATCATTCTACATCTTTGTTTTCTTCTTTTCTTACCCTTTTTGGAAACTGTAATACAGCTCTTCCTTTGATACTCTATAATCAAGGTCCCTCTACTACAATTTCTATCAATCTCTGCTTTATTGACTCAGGCATTCTTCTAGCTGGCCCCAAGTTATTTTTACTTACCTCATGGGTTTCCATTTTCCACTATCAGCCAGTTCATATGGCTTTTAAACTTGGGGCTTTGGGGAGACCGGTAGACCATCATTGGTTCTATTGTTAAGTTTAAGGTCGTCCTTGTTCCACATACCCAGAGAGGGAGTTAGTGCTACAGGAGATGGAAAAAAATTATTTAGGCAGATAGTGAGGGTGAAAGAGTCCTCAGCAGAATTTCCCTTTTAACAAAAAACAGCCCCCAAATCATTTATTTTCTAACAAAGAACAGCCTGAAAAATCAAGCTGCAAACATAGATAAGCAAGTTGGAAGCTTGCAGGAGTGAATGCCGGCACCTGTATCAATAGAAAAGGGTTACCTGGGGGCCAGGTATGTTCAACATGGAGGCTCATCTTCCCTTTTCTTTGTCACCACATGTACAGAAAAGAAACAGGCAACATGGTACTGGCCAGGTAGAGAACCCATCTGCAAAATAAAAGATTAGGGTGGGGATGGTCATCTTTTTGTGCCCTATACAAATGGCATACCTAGCCCTAACCAGTTTTTCGTGCTCTATGCAAATGGCACACCTGGTCCAACCAATCTTTTGTGCCCTATATAAATGACACACTGCCTCCTTAAAGTCACCTATAAAATCCCTTGCATTCCACTGCGGAACCAGTAACCCATTTCTCTGGGACCCATCTCTGCTGCAGAGAGCTCTTCTTTTTCTTTTGTCTGTTCAACTTCTGCGCTGAACCTCACTCTTTGTGTGTCCATGTCCTACTTTTCCATAGCTGTGAGACAACAAATCTCGGGTATTTACTCCAGACAACAATGCCACTTCGTTACCAGGTTTTTAAAAAATATCTATCTACGCTGGGTGTGGTGGCTTACACCTGTAATCCCAGCACTTTGGGAGGCCGAGATGGGTGGATCATGGGGTCAGGAATTCAAGAAGAGCCTGACCAACATGGTGAAATCCCGTCTCTACTAAAAATACAAAAATTAGTTGGGCCTGGTCACACATGCCTGTAATCCCAGCTACTCAGGAGGCTGAGGCAGGGGAATTGCTTGAACCCGGGAGGTGGAGGTTGCAGTGAGCCAAGATCGCACCTTTGCACTCCAGCCTGGGCGACAGAGCGAGACTTGGTCTGAAAACAAACAAACAAACAAACAAACAAACAAAAACTATCCAAATCTATCCAAGTATCTATCCAAGTACTTCTTACTTCCAAATGCACTGAACTTCCTTAGCCCCACTCATCAAGGCTGGTGATTCTTTCATAGGCTTCCTGTAATTTAATATCCATTCCTAGTAGTACCCAGATTTTTGTACAGATACCCACTTTTCCTCCCATACCACCCTAATACTCCTGGAAAAGCTGAATCTACTCTACTTCAGAATTGATCTAACTTGTCAAAAGGCAATTATTAGATTTCTTGTCAGAGATTGGTTAGGGAACATACATCTAAACCTATCAATGCATGTCATTTTTGTAGCCATAGAATATGGATTTGGAAAAGCCATGTAACCCAATGGAAGGCAAGTGTAAAAATTCTGGGAGGCTTCTGGAAAATAAATGTCCTAATATTTAAGATAGTCCCCTTTTTCTTTTAGATCTTGTGCAGAGTTGTGAGCCCTGGAATGAAGCTGACACCTGTGTGTATGTGGGCACATACACAGGGGTAGGGGGTGTGTGGGGGACATAGGGGAGTGTGAGAGGTGTGGGATGGGGCTCATAGTTGAGCAGTTGAGAGAACTGCAGAGAACCAGATTTGGAGCTGTGAATGACTCACACTTAATCACCACTCTACCAATGGTCTTTTTCAGTTATATTTGAATTGAGTTTCCTGTTACTAAGTACTGTTTGAAATGAGTTTTTGTTCCCTCAGTCTGAAAGCATTTTAACTGGTACATCCCTGATGGATCTCTCTGGGTAAATGTAGTTTCACTGGAAGAGATGGTGATTGGTGATTCCCATCAGATTCCCAAGAGAGTGTATTTTCTCTTGTATTAAGCCGGGCGGGGGTGGGGGGGCACTTAGGCTTACGGCCTGGTAGAAGCCAGCCATCAACTTAGCATCACCAGATTTCTGGCGTTAGCTGCCCACTGTCTGTGGCACTTTAGGCCCATGTAACTATTTCCAGAGTGACACAAGTTTCTTCCACAGTTGTTATCAAGTGGCCCTCACAGGTTCAGTGAGAAGAGGAAGAGGGAGAGAGATCATTAGGATTAATGGATTACTTGCATTTGTGAGACGGTTTGCCAAGTATTGCTACAAACAAGGCATGGGATTTTCTTTTCTTTTTTCTTTCTTTTTTTCCTTTTTTTTGAGATGGAGTCTTGCTCTGTTCTCCAGGCTGTAGAGCAGTGGAGCGATCTCGGCTCACTGCAACCTCTGCCTCCCAGGTTCAAACGATTCTCCTGCCTCAGCCCTCCCGAGTAGCTGGGATTACAGGCGTGTGTCACAACGCCCTGCTAATTTCTGTATTTTTAGTAGAGACGGGGTTTTGCCATGTTGCCTAGGCTGGTCTCGAACTCCTTGCCTCACGTGATCCTCACCCCTCGCCCTCCCAAAATGCTGGAATTACAGGCGTGAGCCACGGCGTCTGGCTAAGGCATGGGATTTTTCGAACTGCTGACATTAGAAATTCACAATCCACATCATTAACTGGATCCTCCACGCCCACTCTCTCCCTCTCTGTAGCAGCAATTTATCTTTACTCTCCGCAGTTCCACAGAACACAAGAAACAAACCAAAAAAAAAAAAAAAAGAAAGTCAGGCAGGAGCCCAAGTAACCTCTATCAAAGCAAAGACCAGTGCTCACTCTAACCCTTTTAAGGGTTTTAAAAGAAGAGGTGAGGAGGTGTCCTGCTTATCCCCCAAGCTTGGGTGCTGGAGCGAGGGGCGGCTGAGATTTAAAGAAGGAGAGGGCAGAGAGCTAGAGAAAAGAAACAGGATAATTCTACCCAAGAGGACGAAATAGAGAAGCAGGAAACGAAGCCTGCGGCTAAACCCTGGTGATGACTATTAGGGAAACACCAGAGGATGCCCCGCCCGCCAGCCCACAATGAGCAGCCTGTCCAGTCACAAAGCGGGGCCTCGGGCCTTGACAGTTCGCGATCTGTAAGCAGAATGTTCCAGGGCCTCCCTGTCGCCTGTGTCCAGCCTGGGAGCCACGAAAATACAATCTTCAGCGGTGTGGGAGGCCGAAAGTGGACGGCGACTGAGGCCCCTCTTGCCGTGCCAACATAGTTTCTGCGCCCACTAGAAACTATGCATGAAATAAAAATTTCCGTAACTCGCCCTTTGCAGTGGAGAGACCAGAAACAGGCACACCAGGGAACTGGAGCGGAGGAGGGTAACTCAAACTCACAGTGAGAGGGTTTGCAGGGGGCCGATTTGGGGCCAACATGCTTCCCAGTACCCCGGGGCGGGGCAGCGGAAGGCGAAACGCTTTCAAGAGACCCCGCTGCCGACATCCCCACGCCCTTGCGCCCTCCCGCTGCCCCAGAAGGCCAACTCCGCCTGCCTGAGTCACAGCTGGAGCTGGGGAGGAGCCAGGGAAAGGCAGCCCCAGACTGTAGTGCAGCCAGCGGTTTCAGGCAGACGGAGCTGAGCGGTCAGGGATCATGAGGGAGAGTGCGTTGGAGCCGGGGCCTGTGCCCGAGGCGCCGGCTGGGGGTCCCGTGCACGCCGTGACGGTGGTGACCCTGCTGGAGAAGCTGGCCTCCATGCTGGAGACGCTGCGGGAGCGGCAGGGAGGCCTGGCTCGAAGGCAGGGAGGCCTGGCAGGGTCCGTGCGCCGCATCCAGAGCGGCCTGGGCGCTTTGAGTCGCAGCCACGACACCACCAGCAACACCTTGGCGCAGCTGCTGGCCAAGGCGGAGCGCGTAAGCTCGCACGCCAACGCCGCCCAAGAGCGCGCGGTGCGCCGCGCAGCCCAGGTGCAGCGGCTGGAGGCCAACCATGGGCTGCTGGTGGCGCGCGGGAAGCTCCACGTTCTGCTCTTCAAGGTCAGTGACCTCAAATGGTCCCCAGTCCGGGGCCTTTGCCGGCCTTTGGGCCACCAGCTGGGGGCTCCCCGCTTCCATCCACCTACCACACCCACATTCCTGACCCCTCCCGCCGTCTGTTGCTGTGGAACAGACTCGCAGAGCCGCACCCATTTCCCAAGACCCAGCCCCATCCCTCCCTCTCACGCCTGAGCCCCGCCTGGCCAATCCAAGCCCGCCCAGCTCTAGCTCAGGCCACGTCCGCAGAATTTGGTCTAAGTCCCAGTCAATCCCTAAAATAACGGTGGTTGAAAGGGCATTCCGTGACTGTGGGCACCATCCTCCTCTCGCCCCTCACCAGGCCTCACCTACTTTACAAAGTTTTGCAGTTCGCACACAGCTTTCCCTCCCCTTACCTTCCCACGCCTGCCTTTACCCCCAGACTCTGGCTGCAGAGTTAAAAGGTTTCCCTTGTGTAATTAAGGCGTCAGTTTCGGGTTGCTGGGGGTAAGGAGCTGCCAGGATCAGTGCTGTGTCCGTCATATGCAGGAGGAGGGTGAAGTCCCAGCCAGCGCTTTCCAGAAGGCACCAGAGCCCTTGGGCCCGGAGGACCAGTCCGAGCTGGGCCCAGAGCAGCTGGAGGCCGAAGTTGGAGAGAGCTCGGACGAGGAGCCGGTGGAGTCCAGGGCCCAGCGGCTGCGGCGCACCGGATTGCAGAAGGTACAGAGCCTCCGAAGGGCCCTTTCGGGCCGGAAAGGCCCTGCAGCGCCACCGCCCACCCCGGTCAAGCCGCCTCGCCTTGGGCCTGGCCGGATCGCTGAAGCCCAGCTGGAAGCTCAGCCTGAGCTGGAGCCCATGCTGGTGCTGGAGCCAGAGCCTCCGCAGGACACCGAGGAAGATCCCAGGAGACCTGGGGCTGCCAAAGAAGTTCCGCTCCAAATAGAGAGTGCAGCCTGAGGGCTGGTGTTGCCTGTCTCCCCTGTGCTTGTGCCTTGTCCTAAAATAAATCCTTTCAGAATGTAGCACTCACGCCCTAATAAGGAGCGAATCCTGCATCCACCAAGGCGGGCGCTCTGGCCCTCCCTTCCTTAAGCCCAGTCCTGTGTCCTCTGAAAGAGGTGCAGCCACTCACACCTGCTTGCCCTCACCATCAATAAAAGTAATTTCACCCGAACCAGACTCCGTGAGAAGGGATGGGGAAGCAGTTGGATGTGGGAAGGCAGTTACAAGGAATAAGACAAATGTTGGAACCTGGAATCATTGTACGATTTCTCCAGTTTCCACGGATTCCTGGGTTCTAGACTCCAGTGACATATAGAAATATCCTTCTGACCACTTGCTCTTTAAACTTTCCTCATGGGAACACACAGTTGCAATTTTTTTTTTAAAGCATCGAGTACAGTCCTTTCTGTAGTTGCTTACTAAGTGTCAACTAATGGTTTTCCTCTTAGTCTTTTCTTCCTTTAGCACCTCCTAAAACTTGGGTTTTCCAGTATTCCTTTCTTGGCCCTTTTTTTACTCTGGGTACTTTTCGGCTGACATTCATGCCTAGGCCTCCCCTACCAGCTGCATACACCCCATACCCCTGTCTTGAGCTGCAGTTGAAAAGTACTTCAAAAGTAGCAAGTATCTTCTACCTTTTAAATTCCACTTCATTCAATAGCCATTTATTGAACACCTACTATGTGGCAGGCCCTACTAGGTATGGTTCAGAATATTTCCCCCTCTTGTGTTTTCTTTACCAATGAATGGTACCGTCATCCACAGAGAAACTTGGGAGTCCTTGTTGGCTCAAGGACTTTCTCTCATCCCCCTCCCACATGGAAACAGCTATTCTATTGATTTTACCTCTGCAATCTGTCCACTTTTCTAATACAGCAGCTGCCTTATTTCAGGACTTTCACTTGACCAGTGTTTGAACTGCCAATCTCATCACATCATTGTCTTGATTCAAATATTTCAGTGCTTCCCCATTATCTTCAGAATAAAGACCCTTTGTGATCTGGTCCCTGCCTATTTTTGTAGCCTCATCTCTCACCACTTCCCCTCATGCTACCATTGAGTCACACTGAGCTCTGTGCTCTCACTCTCATCCCTGCTGTCCTGCCAAACTTAGAGAAGCACACCTGTTTCAGGGCCAGGTGTTTCTCTTCCTTCTCTCAAAGCACCACTTGCACACTTCTAGTGCTAACTGCACTGATTGTGAGGGTTTGTGGTTATGCCCCCACTCCACTCTACTAGATTGTGGCTTCCTTGCAGTAGGGACAGTTTTATTCATTTCTGTATTTCCCACACTAAGTACTGTGTCTGGCACAGGGTAGACCTTCTTGAGGGGCTGAGGAGAGTTCCCTGCAGCAGTAAAGCAAGAATATCACAGAAGGGGCTGGGCGCGGTGGCTCATGCCTGTAATCTTAGCACTTTGGGAGGCCAAGGTGGGTGGAGGACTTGACCTCCAGAGCTTGAATCCACCCTTGGCAAGTTGATGAAACCCCATTTCTACATAAAATACAAAATTTAGCTGGATGTGGTGACTTGTGCTTGTAGTCCCAGCTACTTGGGGGGCTGAGGTGGGAGGATCACTCGAGCCCAGGAGGCAGAGGTTGCAGGTAAGCCATTGCACTCCAGCCTGGGCGACAGAGCGAGACCATGTTTCAAAAAAAAAAAAAAAAAAAAAAAAAAAAAAAAAGGAAGGAAAAAATAAAAAGCTAGAAGTGGGACTGGGGTGGTTAAGGATGAGGAGCACGGTCATATACTCCTTCATTCAGTCACTATCTTATAACAACATTTTTAATACCTACTTTGTTCGAGGCCCTATGCTAGGTCTCATGAACACGTCAGGGAGCTCAGGATTTAGAGGGAGATACCATCACCAATTGTAATGAATGATAGTTACATGTAAGCTATTTTGAGAGCAAATGGGGAAGGGGCATGACCCAACCTGAAGGAGGAAAAGTGGGAGATATATAAGGAATTGTTCTTGGAAATGGTAAATAGTGAGATGGAAATCAGGAATGGTGAGGGGCAGTAGAGCTCAGTGGTGGGTAGTTTGGGTTCTCTGTTCTATTATCTATCAAATGAGATAATTATAGCCCCCTACTTGGGCTGTTGCAAAGATTAAGTGACATAAATCAAGTGCATAGCAGTGCTGAGGTATCATTTTTGCTCCATAAGCTTCAGGTATATAATTCATTTGTCCACTCATTCAACAAGTACTTACTGAACTCTTAGGGTCTTCCAGGTACTATTTTAAATCTAAGGATACTACCAGGCATGATGGCTCACATCTGTAATCCCAGCACTCTGGGAGGCTGAGACCGGCAGATTGCTTAAGTCCAGGAGTTTGAGACCAGCCTGGTCAACATGGCGAAACCCCGTCTGTACTGAAAATACACAAGTAGTTAGCCAGGTGTGGTGGTGCACACCTGTAGTCTCAGCTACTTGGTAGGCTGAGGCATGAGAATTGATTAAGTCTGGGGGGCAGAGTCTGCAGATTGCACCACTGCACTCCACCCTGGACAAGAGGGTGACAGTCTGTCTCAAAAAATAAAATAAATAATAAACAAATAAAGTAAATAAAATAAAATCTGAGGATACAGTGACATAAAAAAGACAAGATCCATACCTCTATAGAGTCAAATTCCAGTAGGAAGAGACAGGTAATAAATAAGTAAACATGTAAACCAGATAAAAACAAGTAAACACATGAACCACAAGGGCGTTCTGGTTTTGAGCTCTGAAGAAAAAGAAAACAGACTAAGGATACAGATAAGGGTTTGTGGGGGTGTTCTTTAGATAAGGACATTGGGGATTAATATTGGGACCAGAGTTACATGTAATGAGTTACTCCTTGACACTTGAGTTCAAGTGGTGTCACATTTTTATTTTCATGGATTCAATAAGAAGAGTTTAAGCCCCCACCTGCCTGCCATGCTGTTGGGAAGTTGATTATTAGTAATTTTAGTTGTTTTCCCATTTTCGAGATTGTGCAGTACTATGGGGCTCACACCATCTCTCAGCCTTTGCATATCTCTGCTGCCCTTGCTGCTTATGACCACACGATGTCAGTGTCGGGGAGCCAGTGTCCTAGTTGGTGCCTCGTCTAATTACCCCAAGGTCAGCCTGTCCAGCAATATGTTGGGGACAGTTAGGGGTAGAGAAGGTGTGGGGGGCAGGGGTCCTTCCATGGAGGGTGGCTCTGCAGTAGCTCCCTTTGGTCTGGGGAAATTTAGCACTTCTCCTGCAGGCTCCCAAACCTGGTGCTCAAGACTGTGCCCCTTTCAAGGTGTGGCCGTCTCAATGGGACTGGTATGAGCAGGCTCAGTTCTCTGTCCCCAAGGAAAAATAAATCCTTTTTTTTCAAAATTCCTGGAAGTCTACTCGATTTTCCCTGTTCAACCCACAATCAGAATTAAGAACCTAAATGTGCATTTTCCATATAAAACATCTTGACCCCTAGAAACCCAAAGGCTTGACTAATTTCGCAAGGGAAGGGAATATTACTTTTTATTTCTTCCTGAGTTGTCTATAGCAGCAAATAATAAAATCAAGTTAAAACAAAATTAGTTAAATTTCTTAATAGCTCATTTTGTTATATTGTGTTCTCCATTATCACTGCTGGTTATTATTATTAATATTGTTAAAAATAAATGGCCAGGTGCAGTGACTTATGCCTGTAATCCTAGCCTTTTGGGAGGCTGAGGTAGGTGGATAGCTTTAGGCCAGGAGTTCAAGACCATCCTGGGTAACATGGTGAAACCCTGTCTCTACAGAAAACTTAAAAAAAAAAAAAAAACTAGCTGGGCTTGGGGGCACACCTGTAGTTCTAGCTACTTGGGAGGCTGAGGTGGGAAGATTGCTTGAGCCCAGGATTTTAAGGTTGCAGTGAGTTATGATTGCGGCACTATACTCCAGCCTGGGTGACAGAATGAGACTTTGCCTTTAAAAAAGTAAAATAAAGGAAGTAGAGACAATGATACAGAATACCAACTTGTCATCCAGCATGTGTGGCATTTAGGCAGCTGTTTAAGCAGGCAGAAGGCACATTAGTGGATCATTAAAATTCACTTTGGCTCTCAACTCTTCAGGCCAGAAACACAAATTTATCATGCATTCCAGCAAGATTAGACTGATTTGCAATAACTGCACTCAGAAAACACTGATTAATTTGATTTCTGGATTCATTAATTTCCGTAAGAAATCTAATGGCCAAGTGACTGGAATAGTCTAGCTAGCTATTCAAAACATTTGTCATCCTTCAACAAAGTCTACATGGGAAGCCAAAGTAAGATCTTAAACTATGTATAATGCAATAGAATAGTAGAAACTGGATAAAAGTAATGGGCAGGATAATCTAATCTAATATGCCCACCTTTTGCTGTGATATGCCTCTTACATGGGCAAAAATATATACATTCCTGGTAGAAACTTCTTCCCTAGTTAAGGACTAGAGGTCCTTTTGATTTTCCTTTATTGTGAGCAGAGGACTCATACAACCTCAGCATTGAATAGAACTTGAATGCTGTCTATTCCACAAGCATTTCCAACACTAAAGTGTTCTGTACTGTCTTGACATCTATCCTTGTGGTTTCAGATGTATCTTAGTTTCATCAGAGACAGACAGAGTTTGCATTCATGATCCTCTTTTCTGTTTTAGAATTATTTTTAACATGATGGTGGAAAACACAGTCTTTATTCAGTCATTTTGAAACAAGAGTCCAACAATCTTCCCCTACCCCCAGTCCTATAAGATTGAGCTTAATTATTCTGATAGCTATTTTATTTAATCCATCACCTGTGTCTTAAGCATGGATATTTTGTTAGGAAGTCTGGTTTATTAGAGAAGATAGGTTTGAGATGATCCCATATTATGAGTCATATTGTTTCTAGACCTCTATAGATCTTCCTCTCTCCAACACAGAATGAAGACAGAGCAGTCCAACCCAATTTAAACAACTCCTTTTATTTCTCAGAGACTCAAGGACTAGACCATTCTAAAGTAATGTGGATTATTTTAAATGTAGCATTAATTTTATGATATCATTATTACTTCTTGTATTATTTATGTATTTACATGCGTGTTTTATTCTTTATTTCTTTACCCACTTTACCCAACAGTCTACCTGTTTTGCCCTAATTTTTAGATATCTCTAAATTTGGCTAGTCAAAATGTATTTTAATACTCTTGAACTGAAAAGATTATAAATGTGCCCTTCTTATGTTTGCTTGCCATTTGAAATTGTTAACATCTGTGTTGACCAATGCTCTGAATGTTTGATTCAGGTAACTTGATCATTATTTCATAATTTTATAAAGCTAATTTGAAAGATACATATCTTACTTTTTAGTATGTTTTCCCTTCTCCCACCTCTCATTTTTAGAATAGTTATGAATTTATGGCTCTTTTTAAAGACTCAATTGGTATCAATTGCTGGCTGGTAGGTTTTCTCCTTATGCTTACCTGTCACTTCTTGGTATATGGGAGCTCCTTTCAACGTGTTTTTTTTTTTTTTTTTTTTTTTTGACAAATGGAAAGGAAGACTTTCTAGAAGAAAATGATGTTTATTTGGGAATAGGCATTACAATGGGAATATGTACGTTTGCCACAGTAAATTATGTGTATATTCAGGGATATAAAGGAAGACAAAGGTTTTTAAAGGAAAAATGAGGAGGATTATATAATTGTTTTGAGATAATTATTCTTGACTACAAGGATTAATAACAAAGGTGGTGCCAGCCCAAGATTGGACAGAGAGTTGCTAGGCAGATGTCCTCCCAGAAGCATTATTATTATTATTATTATTATCATTATTTTGAGATGGAGTTTCGCCCTTTTGCCCAGACTGGAGTGCAATGGTGCGATCTTAGCTCATGCAACCTCCACCTCCCGGGTTCAAGCAATTCTTCTGCCTCAGCCTCCTGAGTAGCTGGGATTACAGGCATGCACCACCATGCCCAGCTAATTTTGTATTTTTAGTAGGGATGGGATTTCTCCATGTTGGTCAGGCTGGTCTCGAACTCCTGACCTCAGGTGATCCGCTCGCCTCGGCCTCCCAAAGCGCTGGGATTACAGGCATGAGCCACCGTGCCTGGCCAGAAGCATTTTTTTTTTTTTTTTTTAAATGTGTAAGGTTGTGATGGCTTTTGTGCAGGCTGTGGTTTTGCAAAGTCTTTTGTGATATCAAGAATTCATGCACAAGAATCCCTCCTTCATAGCCTTCCTCAGCTCTCTTTGTCAGGGTTTTTAACACAAGTGACTCCATTTTGATTTTGACAATTTTCACAGTCCTCATGAATGGATTTGCTGCTATAAAAAGTGCTTGTGGGAGTGGGTTGACCCCTTTCTGCCTTCCATCATGTGGGGACATAACAAGAAGGTCCTCAATAGATGCCAGAACCTTGATCTTGGACTTTCTAGACTCCAGAACTGTGAGAAATAAATTTCTGTTCTTTATAAAGTACTGAATCTCAGGTATTCTGTTATAGCAGCACAAAACAGACTAAGCTTTTTTGTCTGTTTTTTTCTTAAATACTTGAATCATCTGTGAAGGTATTCTTTTTTTCTTGTTACAACAGTCTATTCCAGTCTTGCCTTGATTTTCTAATATTTGGCCCAACTTATCTGGTGATACCTTCTGTGACAAACCAGTATAAGAGACCCAAGTCTGATTATTGAGTAGATTGTTTCCCATGCTTCCCTTGCATGCAGGGTGACATCAACAGCTGCTTGAAATGTTCTTATGACAATCAGAGTCTATTAGAGTCATGAGTTTATTCTGATTTTTTTTTCTTTTTAATTGAGACAGAGTCTCACTCTGTCACCCTGGCTGGAGTGGAGTGGTACGATCTCGGCTCATTGCAACCTCCGCCTCCCAGGTTCAAGCGGTTCTCCTGCCTCAGCCTCCCAAGTAGCTGGGATTACAGGTGCCTACCAGGACACCCTGCTAGTGTTTTTTATTTTTAGTAGAGACTAAGTTTTTACATATTGACTGGTCTTGAACTCCTGCCCTCAAGAGATCTGCCTGCTTAGGCCTCCCAAAGTGTTGGGATTACAGGTGTGAGCCACCGCATCCAGCCTTATTCTGATGTTTTTATTTAACTTCAAATTCTTACTTACTTTAACTCTTTCAAGTTATTTTTCTTTTGTCAGAGCAACTATTGTTTACTTTAGTACAACATCCTTTCACAATCTTTGATAAGCCAATATTAGATATTCTCAGATCAAACCATTTGCTTATTGTATTCTTGTTTAAAACATTAGAAACTTGTTATTTCATTTTTAAAAACATAATTTTACTTTATCCAAGCATATTATAAAAGGACACCCATTTTGGGCTTTAGGGAGAACTGATATATTCTATAACATGGTAAAAATGCATAAGAATGCATGGGTATAGCAAATATTGTGTGTAGTATAATAAATATGTATCATTTTCTCTCCTCCTATTGTTTAAGAAACTTAAAATTGATTTTATAGAATATAGATCCAAACAGGGTTTCAGCATCATCTGAGCATAACAAAAATCTCTCTGAAAATTAAAGGAAAATATAACCTCATCCAGGGTAACACTCTTTGCATAGGTTAAAATATGACCTTCCCATATTCCCCAAATGCATTTTTTGTAATAATTTGCATGATTATATAAGCCAGAGATAAAACATGTGGCCATCTTTAAAAATTAAGGTCCAGACACAGCTTATTTCACCAGTAAACATTTTTCTATTTTAATTAGCAGCATCTAATAAGGAAATGTCCAAACTGAGAGATACTATGTTTTTTACTATATTATATCATATTATATTACATTATATACTTTTACTGCTATATTTTTGTATTTGAAACAAAACATTTAGTATAAAAGTTGCCAAACTTAAAATTATACAGATTAACTTAAGAAATCTCATGCAGAAACTTTACTAAAATGGGAACTGTGATAGATTCTTCCCCTTCTTGATTCTGAAGCATTGTCTCAAGGCAAAACTGGCTCAAAAGACTCCCTCTATGCTCATTTCTCCCACTAGAAACAATATGTGATACAGTTCATTTTAGGTATCTTTTTTCCCTCCTTGATATGTTGCTTAATTCAGCCTGTCAAGATCTTACTTATCCCTGAAAGTGAAGTTTCTTGGAAAATCCATTCTGGAAAAAAATAAAAAAAATAAAAAGCCGTGGCTTTAGACATGTTTTAACTCATGGTGGTAGTTTACTTTCCTCAAATAGAGTCCTTCTTACTTCAGTATACTTGAAAACCACAGATCATTCTGGAGTAAACAAAGTTCATAGTTTTTTTTTTTTAAAATATCTTCACAGACAAATCACACATTTAACCAGAAGCTGATAAGATTTATAATTTTTCAACTTCTTACAGGTGTAATTCACGTATTTATTCTGGTCAAAACACGCTCTTCAAAAAATAAGTTTCACAATGCGATCCCACCTTACTCCTGCAAGAGTGGCCATAATAAAAATATCAAAAAATAATAGATGTTGGTGTGGATACAGTGAACAGGGAACACATCTATATTACTGGTGGGAATGTAAACTAGTACGTACAACCACTATGGAAAACAGTGTGGTGATTCCTTAAAGAACCACCATTTGATTCATCAATTCCACTACTAGGTATCTACCCAGAGGAAAAGAAGTCATTATACAAAAAAGATACTTCCACATGCATGTTTATAGCAGCACAATTTGCAATTGCAAAAACGTGGCACCAACCCAAATGCCCATCAATCAACAAGTGGATAAAGAAACTGTGTGATATATATATATATCACACACACATATATACATATACATATACATATACATATACATATACATATACATATGATGGAATACTGCTCAGCCATAAAAATGAATGAGTTAATGGCATTTGCAGAGATCTGGATGAGATTGGAGACTATTATTCTAAGTGAGGTAACTCAGGAATGGAAAATCAAACATCGTATTTCTCACTTATAAGTGGAAGGTAAGCTATGAGGATGCAAGGCCTAAGAATGACACAGTGAACTTTGGGAACTCAGAGGGACAGGGAGGGAAGGGGACGAGGGAAAAAAGACTACAAATAGGTTGCAGTTTATACTACTTGGGTGGTGGGTGCACCAAAATCTCACAAATCACTGCTAAAGAACTTACTCATGTAACAAAACACCACTGGTGCCCCAATAATCTATGGAAATAAGCAAAAATAAGTTTCAAAAATAAGTTTCTTATGCTTATGAATGGAAATTTCATGTCCCCAATTGAGTATTTTATAACATTTGCTTAGAGGACATCTGTTCAAGCAAATATATTTTGGAAACACTGTCACATAATTTTGAGGTCAGAATACATCTCCTGTCCCCTTACTCCCCACTTCTGGAAGACATTCTTTTCCACCATGGATGGAAAGATTAAACATTTACATTTCAAACAGAATATCATAGTTCAAATTATCAATTTACAACCAGCAAAGGAATAAATACTTACAATTTCAATGTTTTGACTTGTTTCCAGTCTTTTATTTGCCATTCCTTTAGAGATGGTTGGTGAATTTGGAGAATATACCTATCTCCATTGTCACCCTCTTTCATATCCAAAATCTTGTCTTCTATCCAATTTCTTTGCTAAATTAAGATTCCTCATTATTTCAGATCTTCTCCATTTTAAAGTTGACATTTTACATGCCAACTTTATGTAAAATGTGCAGGAACATTTTACATAAAGTAGAAACTATTACTTCTTTAATTTGATAGAATTTGTTTTTAAAATGTATAGAACATGACGGATGTGGTAGCTCACACCTATAATCCCAGCACTTTGGGAGGCCGAGGCGAGTGGATCACCTGAAGTCAGGAGTTTGAGACCAGCCTGGCCAATATAGTGAAACTCTGTCTCTACTAAAAATATATTTTAAAAAATTAGCTTGGCATGGTTGTGCATGCCTGTAGTCTCAGCTCCTCTGGAGGCTGAGGCAGGAGAATCCCATGAACCTGGGAGGTGGAGGTTGCAGTGAGCAGAGGTTGCACCATTGCACTCCAGCCTGGGCAACAAGAGCGAAGCTCTGCCTCAAAAAAAAAAAAAAAAAAAAAAAATTATGTCTTTTTTTCTTTGTATCATTTTGGTTTTCATTGTTTCATTTTTCTCTTTTTGCTATGTATAGACACATGCATAGCCCAGGAAATTTTTACCGTAAAGAGTTAGGCAATCAGCATAGGAGCTAATATCATAAAGAAAAATACAACATCTGCAATAATAAAATTTCATGCAGCTATCAAAAATGATTTAAACTAATTTTAATAATGTGAGAAAATTCTGATAATATAATGGTTACAAATACCAGAAAACAAAATAATTTACATAGTATGATTCCAACTATGTTTTAAAATTAAAATGTACATAAGAGGGAAAAGACTGGATCAAAATGGTAATAGTGGTGAGAGTTTAGGTCACATACTCTCTTCTTTATATTTTTTCTTAACTTCCAAATCAAGTTATGTTTACAATGAGTACATATTCCTTTTATAAACAGTGAAGAGGAAACATCAAAAATGTTCAGCAACATTGAAAAATAGACTCAAGCAAATAAAAGCTGTCAGAAGTGAAAATGAAATTTATGAGCATAAAGTAGTAGCGAAAGGAAGATTGAAGCAATTCTATGCTGACATACGGAGAATTCAGAGAGTTGAAGAGACTCAATTTAGTAAAAATCCTTCATTTGATTTATAGAGAATCGTGTCTTGAGACTGTAAATTTTATCCTTCCAGCATCCACATCAGGACTGTGCTGAGAAGCAAGGAAAAAAAAAAAAAAAAAAAAAAAAAAAAAAAAAAAAAAAAAAAGAAAGAAAGAAAGAAAGAAAGAGAGAGAGAGACAGTTCCCGAGTTGCTGCAGTCAATCATTCCTCCCCTGACAGAGCTTCGTAATGGCGTACTCCTCCATTCCAGCTGAGCTGGCTCATCCCAATTACATCAGCGCCAACACATGCAGGAAAATAAAACCGTAGGCGTTTGAGTTACTCATAGGGAGCTAAGGCTAAATAAAGAGGTGACAGGGTATAGGCGGTGGTGATGGCATGAGTCCTAAGCACTGGCTTTCAAGGCATACATACTTATGCTTCTCAGAGTATCTTTAAACCAGGGGTGTGACTGTGAACAGACAGAATCAAAAGACAGGAGTCCTAACCAGGAGAAAATAAGGTGAGGTGACAACACTCTATGTAATCACCAACTTCTTATGCATGCAGTGTACCAGCCTATATAATCACCAGCTTTTTGTATATTCGGTGTCTTGTATTTACAGCAGCAACTCAAAAACAAGCTTGCCATCTTCCATCTGATTTCCCTTTTTCTTCCTTACTTCAGCTAACCGTATCTCCATTGCCCCAATTCCCAGTGCTTCCTTTCTCCCCATCTCAATTATCTCCCATATGCAATTAGTCAACCAATCTTGAAGATACTAGGTATACATTTCACAAATCCATTCTTTCATTTCTGTTTCATTGCCACTATCCTAGCATAGAATCTCATTGACTCTCATATGGGCTCCTGAAATTATCTCTTAAATGTTTATACTTGAATCTATTTTATATGCTTAGTTGGTCAGAATGCTATTCCTGATTTTTAAAAACATATGAACTTCTCTTCCTTTTAGTCAAAGTGGCATTCTTGTATGACTTTTTATATACTGTGTTTTATATACTGTGTTTGTGCAATTGTTCCATTCTTCACTGTATTGTAAGCTCCCTGAGGGTAAGGACGTATTGAGTTTATCTTTCAGAACTTCACAATGCTACATGTATATTCAGAAGTCATAAAATGCTTGTTCCATTTCATAATGGGCCCTTGGTATATAACATAACATCCCTTCTCCTCTTCTCTGAGTAAGAAGAAGCTCCTTCCAAAAGTATGCCTTAGGTAAAAGAAATGGAATTGATGTGTCCTCTTTGAACCATAAAATCTACCTCTGTAGTGTCTGTTTCTCCCCAAATCACCAATTAGTGATGGAAATACATTAATTCCCAGTCCATCCAAAACAGGCTGAGCTTATCATCCTTCTTTCATAATTGCCTGTTTGCTGGTAGGTGTTAGTACCTCCATTTTTGTTGGGAATTGGTGCCTAAGAACTGTTTTCTACTAGGCACAAGTAGATGTCCCTCATGTACTTTGATAGATGCAAGTTCCTGACTGCACCCAACTCTGAGACGACTGCTGTCACACTGTCACTGCCACCCAGAATGCTCTGCTTACTTTCCTGGAAGCAATTTGCTCTGTCACTAGGAGTCTGTGTTCTTCAAGCTTTCTCCCGTTCTACCATTGCCAGTGCTTTGATATTCTGCTACAGAGTGCGGCCTCTCTGCCCTTGCTCCAACTAGGTTTGGGGATGAATGCAAGATTTCAAAGGGGAAATCTTGCTGATCTCACAATGTCTCTGAAAGCTCTCAGCTCTTTCAAGCAGTCTATCTCAGAAGAAATTTCTCATGTTTTAGGATTTCTCTTCTGAGTTTCTCAAACTCGGCTTGGAACATTTCTCTCAAGGGAAAGGCTGAAATCTTGATCTTTTCTCTAGGTCAGTAGGTTGGGGTATCTAAAAGAATACTTCAAGCAGACTCATTTTGACATTTAAGCATTAATTACCCAGCCAGACTGTTAAATACATTGAACTTTATGATGGTGAGGGGTTTGTTCTTCTAATCCTTTTCGACTAGCTGCTAACTTGGCTGCAGACTTCCAAGGTTTATAAACAAGTAAGCCTCAAATATACAGTCATGACTATCCACCTTTTATTTCTTCCTGAAATACAGACATAATAAAACTCACACATTTTACCTAGCAAATTTCAGGTTATACTAATGAGAGGGAGCTAAATAGAAAAAAACAACATTCTAACTCAGATTGGACAAAAATCAACTTAAAGCTTACTTGAAGACGGCAGAATACTAAAACTGTGAGGATGATAGAAATACCTAAAACAGGGGAAAAACTTCAAAAACAAATAAGAAATAACTACAGACAAAAATTAAAAATAAATATAATAAATTAAAAAGCTTAATAGCATGCTTCAGTCTGTTGTGGCTACTATAAGAAAATACAATAAACTGAGTAGCTTATAAACAACAGAAATTTATTTCTTATAGTTCTGGAGACTGGGAAGTCCAAAATCAAGATGCTGGCAGATCCAGCATCTGGTAAGGGTCTGCCCTCTGGTTCACAGATGGTGCTTTTTCTCTCTGTCTTCACATGGTAGAAGGGCTGCGGACTCTCTCTTAGGCCTCTCTTATAAGGACATTAATCCCTTTAATTCTCATGATCTAATCTCTAGTCACCTCCCAAAGGTGCCACCTTGTAATATCATCACCTTGTCTGTTAAGATTTCAACATATGAGTTTTAGGGCAACACAAACAATCAGACCATAGCACGACTTCAATAAAGAGCAAAGCTACAAAAGCCAAACCCTAGAGGGAATCTCCACAGTGTAGTGAACACTCAGCAGATTGACTTTTCAGCACTGCTTGAAGGAGCAGCCACATAGATTCAAATAGAATTATGCTGTACTTTACTAATCCTTGCTCCTTGATTCACAGCTAACTGACCCAGCATTATGCACTCCATCTAAACTAGGTCAATTGCCGTCTTTTCTCTAGACCAATTGTTCTCAACTGCAGGCATCCCCTCCACCACCCACCCCAGGGGGGACATTTACCAATGTCTGGAGACACTTTTTAGCGTCACAACTGGCACCTAGTAGATGGACATCAGGGATGCTATTAATCATCTTACAATGCACATGATAGTACCTTACAACAAATAATTAGCGTATCCAAAATGTCAATATTGCCGAGGTTGGTAAACCTCAACATTTGATTGATCCCTGATGTGATCGTTAAACAGACTATTTCTTACTTGGGTATCTATAGTTAAGAATTGGTGAAAGATATTCTCCTAGCATGTGATGAAGGGTGAGATGGGGAAGCTTTAAGTTTTATCACTTGTTTTTCTTTCTTTTTTTAAAGTTTTACTTATTTTTTAAGTTAGAGAGAAGATATTGCCTAGAATTCGTAAAAGCACTGCAATGATACAGGTTGTAATTCCAGGTAAATTGTTTGGTAAAGAGAAAGTTGGGTTTCTTATTTTTTTCTTAGTAATAATTATTTATTTCTTAGTAATAAACTTATTCTATGCCTTTTTCTCTACAGTACTCAATATAAGAGACTGTGTTGAAGCATTAATGTAACAATATTGTTAGTCAAGATGAATCCCTCAATCTGGAGTCCTGTAATATAGAACAAGCTATTTCTGTTGTGAAGACTCTACAATTCATGCTTCTTCATATGGTGCATAATGGAAAAAGATGCAAAGTTAATTTAGGATGACCTTCTACCTTGCCAATGATATTACATCAGACAAACTCCAGGAATGTGTAGAAATATTTTCACAGGGATGTGGTGAAATTTTGTTTTTTGTTTTATTTTCCAAAATACCAGTACTCATTATCAGAACATCTTTCTGTGTCTGTGGTAGAACAGGGTTCTGGAGTGTTCCCCCAAAAAGGCACCAGTGAACATACACCATCAGAGCCACCAGTAAAGCAAAATAAAGGGGAGTGAAAGCATATAAGATTATTTGCAAAAAGTAATTTTTTGGGTAAGATACAAAAGGGTAAGAGTATACATATTTTTCAGAGATATCTTAAAAATTAGTTTTTTAGAGGGTTTTTAATTTTTAAAAATAATTATAAAAATTGTGTCATTTGTAAATTATTTACATATACATGCTGCTATCAAATGTACTTTTCACCTGTGGAGGAACAACTGATACCAACACGAAGTTAGTAGCAATAGTAAGCGAAAATAGAAAATTATCACATGGTAGTGTTATTAAGGGGTCTCACCATAACACCATGTCATTCATTTTAATATGGATTTTAATATTTAATATGCATACAAATTAGCTTTAACTATGATTTTCTGCTTTTAATTTAGGTGTGATTAAACAGAAAGGGGGAAGAAACATAGTGTGGATCCAGTGTAGATACACATCATCACCACAGCGGAAAGTTAAAAAGGGGTTTAATGATATAGAAAAGGGCATTCAGGTCAGTGCATGCTGACCGGGCTTGTCAGCAGTTTGTCTGAAAGTAACAAGGAGGATTTAAAGTCCCGGAGACTCATGTCCACTTAAGAGTCATGCCTGTCAAGAACATCATTGTTATGGAAAGGGCACCTGTACAGCCAAGTCGCAGTCCATAGTGCCTGGTTTGGTGATTTGTTCAGCTCAGGCAGGACAAAGTGGAGGGGGCAGAGAAGGCTTCTGTGACAGGAAAAAGGACTAAAATGCTTAGGAGAAGCTGGGTGGTACCTGGAGCCTCTTAAGAATGATTTGAGGAGGTAGATATACCTCTGGGACAGATTAAGCACTGGCAAATGCTTATAGATCATTAGGACTGTTGAATATTTCCATAAATTTTGTTTCTGTTTAATTTAATACCCCAGAAGGTGGTCAAGAGGGGATATTCAGAGACTCCTGAAAAAACCAGAAGCAAGTCTTGAATATTTTGTTCAACTCGAATGGGTTGGAGAAGAGCCAAACAAATCACTATTCTCATGGTATGGATGGCAGTTGAGTTGTATATAGGAACTTTCCCAGTGTACATTTCAAACATTACAGTAATTCAGAGCTTATTGCAGACATGTTATCAAAGTTAACAAGAACTATTAGAAAGAATAGAGGTAGGCTGGGCACGGTGGCTCATGCTTGTAAATCCAGCATTTTGGCAGGCTGAGGTGGGCGGATCACCTGAGATCAGGGGTTTGAGACAAGTCTGGCCAACATGGTGAAACCACATCTCTACTAAAAATACAAAAATTAGCTGGGCAAGGTGGTGGGCACCTGTAATCCCAGCTACTTGGGAGACTGAGGCAGGAGAGCCGCTTGAACCTGGGAGGCAGAGGTTGCAGTGAGCCGAGATTATGCCACTGCACTCCAGCCTCGGTGCTAGAGCAAGACTCCATCTCAAAAAAGAAAAAGAAAAAAACAAAGAATAGAGTTAAACAGAGGACAAAGAAAGCATTTTTCTGGTCAGGTAACAGGTATCAACATGTCATGTCCTGTGGACTTGACAGGAAGGGGTATGGCCCTCCAGGGTGCTGCTGTCAAGCACTGTAGCAGAGTAACCTACTGGAATTACTTGTAAAACCATCCCCACAAAAGCAAAAATCCATGTGCTGCTTCTTGTCATTTCAGAGGCAATAGTTAAGTTGTACACATAGAAAAGACCCATATTTGGGGATGTCGCTTCCTGACCATTTTTGTTCTTTTTTGCAACTGTGCTACCCAAATAAGCAATGAGCAATATACTAGAAACCTGAGGCTGTCCACATGGCGAGATCTGATCCGAGTTCCATTGCAATGTTGCTCAAAGGTGGTTTGTTTTGCAGGGTTGTAGTCTCTTACAGCCAGAGGGGGATGGAGGAGAACAACCACTGAACTCAAAGGCAGCCCTGGTTCCTTTGATCACTGCAAAGCCATCTAGGAAGTAGCTCCTGACAGACCCTTGCCTCCCTGGAAGGCATGGCCTGCTAGATAACCCCTCAACTGCGGGCCAAATAGTACAGTATTTGGATGGAGAGGAGGCTTCATTAGAGGGGTGATAGAGGCAGCTCTCTTTCTGGTAAAAATTAAAACTTATATAGGGCCATAAGGATGAATGGCAGCATAACATACTGAAAGAGTGAAATAAAACACAGCGTCTTGTGTTTTATTTTCCTTACCTGCTCAGGGTTGTTGTTTTGAGAGCTGGCCCAGGACCCACATAATGTTGGCTCAGAGCCATATTAAAAGATGCGAGGAGTCTCCCCTTATTTCCCAGAAAAGCCTTAGCTTTTGTAAGCTTCAGAGAAGATTAAAGAGTCCATGAAGTAGCTGTTTAAGGTTTTGCTCATATGCCCAACAGCTTCCCACTGTAGATCGTGTTAGCCACCTCTATCCCCAAACCCTGTTCCCTAAATGGGAACAGTTAGATGTTATCTCTGTTCCCTAATAAAGTTGGAATAGAAGTATGTGGCAACAGTAGAATTCCCAATCCTGAACTCCTCTGGTATTAGAGATTTGCCAAGTTATAGTCTGACCTGAAAAACCAGAGGCAAGCAGGCATCAGCACTACCGCTCTGTAGATAGGAAGATTCCCAGAGGGAGAGAAAGAGGGCAGGAGGACAGGGCTGGGCCACACACACCCAGTTCCCCTTTCAAGTCAGGTAACTCACTTGAGAGGCATAAGACCTAGGGTCAGAGGATTTAGGGAAAAATCCTTCTCATGAAAACAATATGGGCCGGGCGCGGTGGCTCAAGCCTGTAATCCCAGCACTTTGGGAGGCCGAGGCGGGTGGATCACGAGGTCAGGAGATCGAGACCATCCTGGCTAACATGGTGAAACCCCGTCTCTACTAAAAATACAAAAAACTAGCCGGGCGTGGTGGTGGGCGACTGTAGTCCCAGCTACTCGGAGGCTGAGGCAGGAGAATGGCGTGAACCTGGGAGGCGGAGCTTGCAGTGAGCCGAGATCGCGCCACTGCACTCCAGCCTGGGTGACACAGCGCGAGACTCCGTCTCAAAAAAAAAAAAAAAAAAGAAAAAAAAAAAAAAAAAAAAAAACCAATATGTACTGCAAAGGAGCCTTCCTTTACTAACATTGGATTTTCTCAATTTTCCAGAAATTTCTTTTCCCTAGCTCAAAATAGCTTTGTCCTAAATTAGATGATCCAGAAACAAAGGACTGAGTCATGACAGGCTATATATCAAACCGTTAACAATGACACACTTGTGGTAAAACTTTTTGATTTGTTTTGTTCTTTTTTTTTTTTTTTTTTGGAGTCAGAGTTTTGCTCTGTCACCTAGGCTGGAGTGCAGTGGCCAATCTCAGCTCACTGAAACCTCCGCCTCCTGGGTTCAAGTGATTCTGGAGCCTCAGCCTCCCGAGTAGCTGGGATTACAGGTAAGTGCCACCAGGCCTGGCTAATTTTTTTGTATTTTTAATAGAGATGGGGTATTGCCATGTTGGCCAGGGTGTTCTCGAACTCCTGACCTCAGGTGATCTGCCCGTCTCAGCCTCCCAAAGTGCTGGGTTTACAGGCGTGAGCCACCTCGCCTGGCTTGTTTTGTTCTTGTTACTTACTTTGACTCACCTGTCACGGAAGTCCTCTGCTAAACAAAGATGTTCGTGGATGTTTCTTCCATGAGCAATAATTAAACAAAGTTTTTCAAATTGTCAAAATCATTCCAGCATTCTGGGGAATGCCCTTAACCTTGATGATGGACTTTCCAGCTACTAACTTGGGGCTTTATGACTCAGAAACTTGACATGTTCCCAAGGTAGCATTAACTTCTGGGTTTGTTTATTAACTGTCCTAAGCAAAGGTCTCACTCTCGGCTGTTAGGAATACATGTTTTAATAATGACGATGGTCCTACACACATTCAAGCAAGCCATAAAGACCCAGGAGGGTATATGCCGTGGTGAAAGAGGCAGGCTTTTTTCCTGAACTGGGCAAGTATCCTCAGCATTTTTCCAGCAAGCCATTATCATACCATCATCTATGCATTGACAATAGGATATATTAGCCATCTCTAAAGTGGGGTGCACAATCTCAGGGGCTAGTCAGGACAGCCTTTTGAAATTTCCATTTTCATGATGAGATACCAGGTACAACTTCTCAGCACATTACAATGTCTGCCAAAAAAGTGTCAGGACACTTCAGTCAATAGAACAGAAAAAACAGCAAGTGCTTCTGAACAGGGCTGTCATCAGAAAGCTTCTAGAAAGTTTCTGCGCTAGGTTGCTGGGAAGGTCGCCAGATTGGGCTGCCTCAGAAGTCTCTGATGCTTTGTCTTAAAGTCTCTAGGCCTCTGTGGCTAAAGCAAAGATGGGGACAAGCCATTAAATGATAATTTAGTTCTAAGTAGGTATTAAAAGATAATTTTCATAAACAGGTAAGATCAGTACTCTTCTATAGATATGAGAACAAACATGAGTTAAAGGTTTTATTTAACGCATTCACGAGGAAACCAGTGAAGTATTACAACCAGGTGAAAGGATAATCCCAAGGACAGACACATTTATAGATCAGGAATATTAAAATGACTGTGCAAATAGAGCCAGATGGGTTTTTTTGTTGTTGTTGCTTTTTCACCAGACGGAATCCATTTGCGTGTCTATGGACAAGAATGATTTAGCATTGCTGCCAGTTATCTACACTTTATAGAGCTGCAAAACAACTCCCGCAGAACTGGAATCGGACAAGTCAGGAGTGCTCTGGAATGACAACACACAATTTTCAATTTAAGCACAATTTTTTCCTTATAGTCTTTCCACTTTTTATTACAAAGAACCTCAAAGACTTCTGATGACAAAATGAGTATGGTCTTATTAGATTTGGCCTGGTTCTTTAAACAGGTGCAGCAAGAATGTTAACCATATGGGCCTTTGGGCCTTCTTTAAGTTTGTTCCGCTGGAAGTTCTCTAAGAAATTTCAGCTTGATCTTTTACAAGCTTCTATTCATTTGCTATCCTGAAGCCAAGAAGGTAAGTCCAAGGAAATTTCTCCATAAGATTTCATCTGTAGTATCTATACATTTTGGCCTAATTTCTTTCTTCTTGGATCTCTTTCTTTCTTTCTTTCTTTCTTTCTTTCTTTCTTTCTTTCTTTCTTTCTTTCTTTCTTTCTTTCTTTCTTTCTTTCTTTCTTCTTTCTTTCTTTCTTTCTTTCTTTCTTTCTTTCTTTCTTTCTTTCTTTCTTTCTTTCTTTCTCTCTCTCTCTCTCTTTCTTCCTTCCTTCCTTCCTTTCTATCTCTCTTCCTCCCTCCCTCCCTTCCTTCCTTGCTTCCTTCCTTCCTTCCTCCCTTTCTATCTCTCTTCCTCCCTCCCTCCCTTCCTTCCTTCCTTCCTTCCTTCCTTCCTTCCTTCCTTCCTTCCTTCCTTCTTTCCCTTCTCTCTTTCTCTCTTTTTCTCTTTCTTTCTGTTTTTGATATGGAGTCTTGCTCTGTCACCCAGGCTGGAGTGTAGTGGTGTGATCTCAGCTCACTGAAACCTCCACCTCCCGACTTCAAGCGATTCTCCTGTCTCAGTCTCCCTAGTAGCAGGGATTACAGGTGCTCGCCACCACGCCCAGATAATTTTTGTATTTTTAGTAGAGATGGGGTTTCGCCATGTTGGCTAGGCTGGTCTCTAACTCTTGACCTCAGGTGATCCACCCACTTCGGCCACCCAAAGTGCTGGGATTATCGGCCTGAGCCACTGCGGATGGCCTCTTCTTGAATTTTTCAAAACCTCTCAAGGATCTTGGCCTGCCACGAAAGTGACCTCCCTTACCACCACCAAGTCTGGATCCTGGATAAATCCAGGTACCAAGATACTTTTCCTTGGAGAGCTTTGCCAGCACTGGCTCCATCAAATCAACCTTAGTTCCCTAAAAAGGGCTGATCATGTGCAGGCTATGGCTTCCCTGGGCTGGCAGGAAGCTCCTCTGCAGTCGCTGTTCACAGAGCTGTAGCCTGGTGGCCACTGATGCCAAAGACTGGGGACTTGGAACCGCTGGTGTGTTTGTCAGCAGAGGGTGCGCTCCCTGCCACCTGGGCAGAGAGGACTGGGGAGGATGAGGTAGGGTGAGGTTGGCGGGCACGGCTTTTACTACCTTAATGCTAACTCTCACAACTGTTTGGAGATGAGCCCACCACTACCTGCCCCTGCTTATCTCAAACCTTTTCCAAAAAGGACAAAAGAGGCTCACCAGTTGCTCCTCGTGTTCCTGGTAACAAATTATTTGGTAAAGTTTACCCCAGAGATTGTCTTTAGAAAAGTTTCAAAAATCATTTAGCAAGAATATGAAGCACAAACAGAAGGACCTGTAAACCACCATGTCAGGCTTCAAGACATAAGAATTTTGAATCTGAGCCATTTTTACCTGTACTCTGATTTCCAGGTATGAGCCATCATATGACTGATTACTGCTTTTATGTTATGTTTAAGAAATCTTTGCCCACTCCAAGGAAATCTTCTTGTCAAATCATTAGAAGAAGCTTTAGGTCACCAACAAAAATGTGGGACTGTGACTCAGTCTCAAAATCAGGAAATTAAAGCAGTCAAAAGAAAGAAAGAGAGAGAGAGAAGGAAGGAAAGAAAAAAGAAAGAAGGAAAGAAAGAAAAAAAACAAAGAAGAAAAAAAGAAAGAATGAAAGAAAAAAAAGAAAGAAGGAAAGAAAGAAAAAAGTAATTTAAACAGGAAGAGAATATTGCCAGTTGCAGTGGTATTTGGACCAGTGAAAAATAAGGCATAGCAGGAGAAAAGGTGAATTGTGGTGCAGAGGTTGCCCCCTAGTGTTCCTGGGCAAATTTGTAGTCTAACTGTAGGGAATGAATGCATTATCATTCCTGACCTTTATGAACTATTCCTCTCAAGAGGAAAGGAGTGGTGAAAAAACTCTGGTGAAACAAGTTCTCTCTGAACACACCATTCTCTCTGATAGAGAAGGTGTACCCGTTGGTGATCCTGGTGCTGGTCTGGAATTAAGCTGGATGGATCCTATGCATTGCCATCTCTCTACCTACATCTTTTTGAAGAGCGGCCATTTCATGATATTTTACATAGTATGGTAGCAGCATATTTGTTACAGGCCTGATGATAGTTATGTCCAAGGATGCATGTCATTGTGGTAATGCTCATTCTCAATTTGGAAGAGACCAATACCTTCATTACATTTGCAAAGGTCTCATAAATAAGCCATGCTAGTTGATCTTCTGTGTGGATCACAGCAACATGTTAAGATATTTTGCAACATTTGAAGTATTCTCTGAAGGCAATTTCTTCAAACTGTTTCTTCAAGTCTTATGGCCTTACACCAGGCACATACTTAATAGATAGGATCTTCACACTGTATCATAAATCACTACTCTACTTGATCTGTTCTATCCAGTCTGAGATGTTTTGCAGAGACAGGAAGAAATTTTTATTTAGAACTGGACTAGGAATGCTTCATCTGTATGAAGACAGTTTCCTACAGATGGACTTGATTCATATTGCACAGTTTCTGACTAAACTGGCAGAGGCTATCACATCAGAAAAGCTGTTTAGCTGTATTGCAGTCACCTGGACACAGAAGAGTACCAAGAAATGTACCTTGGTCATTGTGTCTGTAATGAAGCATATTAAAAAAGGAGATAAGGAAATTTTTTAAATGCAGCATATTTAAAGTATTAGAAGTTCAAATCCATTATTTTCTGGGAATTTTAAGAATATTCTTTTTATATAAGTGCTTATTTATCTCTATCAGCCAATCAGAAAAGAGCCTCTTTAAAAAGAGATTGATAATCTAATTCATTAGTATTATCTAGAGGTAGGAATATTTCACATACTTACGCAGTGAAAGGTAAAGATCTTTCTAAATTATGGACACACAGACAGAGACAAATAAAGAAAGCTTATACTTCTATTAAAAATTCCATCATGGGTTAATGGTAATACAGAAACCCCAAAACTCACCAGTCTCAGTATGAAAGATTTGTTCTCCTTCCCAGTGAGCCCAGGATTCTTAATTCATTTGGGCTCAAAGTAGACAAATAGACAAACAAAAAGAGCTAATAATCCAGATTCTCCATTTTCTCCCACACAAAAGAGAATATATCTAAGTCATTCATCTATTTATAGAGATCATCAAATGGTCAGACTATGAAACCCAATTCTCAATCATTGCTGCTGCTAATGATTATTGGCTACAAATGAACCAAAACCAAAACACAAAATTAGTAAAGAGAAAAATTAAAATTACAAAAATAGCAAAGATGCATGTGTAAATTGAACCCAGATTCATTTTTATTTGGAGGTGGGCTGGGTTAGGGAGGTAAGAGGGAATAGTGTTTTGCATTGCTGTTATTTACAGCCTAGAGTTGTAAACGAGTTCCCATAGAAACAGATAATAGGAAGGGTGGGCTATTGACAATGCATGGCTTTATTGAAGCTTAAAATCTACTCTACATAAGGTTATCATTAAGGTTGGGATGCTGATGCCATTTTCAGTGTTAGAAAGATATGGTCCTAACTGGGCCTGCCTGTAATCTAGTCACTTCCAAGCCCCAGTACACTACTCTAGGATTCTGTTTACAACTCTTCTCCAACCCCAACCAGCCCCACGACTTTCATCCAATCAGGACAGGCACCCTTTCCTAGCACTCACAATATCACCAGTCAGGCCACACAAAATGGGGAAAAAAATCAACCCTCTTTCCATGTTTTTAAAATCCAGATGTGAAGAACTAAAAATAATTTTTTAAAACATGAATTTGTTTAAAATCTCCCTAAGTTTAGTTTCCAATGTAAAAAGCAAAGCAAAGCAAAGCAAAACAAAACAAAAAAGCCACTCACAAATCTAAAGGGATTTTCTTGAACTGTTTCTACAAGAAAAACAGCAGGCTTCTACTTCTCTGCAGTTCCTAAATAAAATTTTTTTTCTGACTCAGAGTCACGGTGAATTGTTCAACTTTATTTCTCAATGTAAAAAAAGGAAAAGAGAAATCATCATAAAAATACTGTAATAAACTGTTAATAAGGACAGAAAGAAAAAAAGAAGGCAGTCTATCATTCACATGTCTAAAATAGTGCTTGGAAAAGGTGGAGATGCTCCCTTCTCTGAGAGCTTTAAAATGAACCTTTATGGGTGCAATGTGGAGCTATAGAAAGTATGACATGACGTTAAAATGAGTTCTGTCTGTCTTAGATGCAGCTGAAGCCCAGAAGCAAAGTAAATAACGAAGGTGGCAAGTCCCCTGCTTCAAGGTGGAGTGTTGGACCACCAGCGCAGGACCAGCAAAGGTTTTGTGAGCTACGGGTCAACATCCATTCCTCAATCCCTCATGGTTTGAGGTTGAAGAACTGATGAAGTGGCCAGGCACGGTGGCTCATGCTTGTAATCGCAGCACTTTGGGAGGCCTAGGCGGGCGAATCACTTGAGGTCAAGAGTTTGAGATGAGCCTGGCCAACATGGTGAAACCCTGACTCTACTAATTAAAATACAAAAATTAGCGGGGGGTCATGGCAGGCGCCTGTAATCCCACTACTCAGGAGGCTGAGGCAGGAGAATTGCTTGAACCTGGGAAGCAGAGGTTGCAATGAGCTGAGGCTGTGCCATTGCACTCCAGCCTGGGCAACAGAGCAAGATTCCGTCCAATAAAAAAAAAAGGAACTCCGGAAGAGAGACTCTGGATAAAAAAAGTTGAGGTACTGTGGCACTTTTTCCTCCACCTCCTCACCTTGTGGTAGACTGGAGGTGGTGAGATCCTCCTCACCCTGAGTCTCATGAGATGGGGCTTTAAAAGATCAGCTGGAAAAGCTGGAAAACAATGTCTGTAGAACTGACAGGGCCAAAGTGACTGGTCTTTGACCCATGCTGGAGAAGATTAAAGGCAAAGGCAAAGATTAAAAGTAGGGCTGGAGAGTGTATTTCTTGTGAACCAGAAGGGGAAGGGGAAAAATAAACGTGAAGGTTGTTTTCCAGCAGATCTCACTTTAGTAAGTCGGCTTCCTCCTAAAGGGTGCTAGGCAGCAGGTGGTTAGAATCAAACGCAGAAACCTATGGAACAAGTGGCCAGCAGGAGGGGCTGTTACAGACCAATGTGTTCAGTGGAGTCATCTGCAAGGGCCGCACATAAGTGCCCGGTGTGAGGAGTCCACACTAAGCATCCGTGAAGATCATGGAACACTACCACCAAGTACTACTGTTCCCCTGAACTAAGGTCTTTTCTCCTTTCTCGCTGTTGCCTTCTCCCGCCTCTACCCCAAACCCTATCAGATCCATACCCTAGAGAGAGTAGGGGAGGAGAAATAGAAGGATTAGGTTGGAAAATAAAGAAGCTAGCTGTGCCAATGCCTACCCACACCCCCACCCCTGCCCCTGGCCCTGCCTCTGTCTCTTCAGTTCAGGCTTCCTGAATGAACCTTTGAGTGAATTAAGCTTCCAGCCTGAATTGGCTTGGGCTGGGGAAGGAGAGAAAGAAGAAAAATTTGTCTTAAATAAAGTTCAGAGTTTTGACTATTATATGAGACTGGACCTTTCAGCTACTGAAATGAGACCGTTTCATGACTAAAAATGACTGGAGGACTTTTTAATTTTTCTGAGTGTCTGGAGAAGGTACAGGAACCCACCTACCTGAGGTTTACTAAGAGGCAAGGAAGAAACTAGCCCATGAGCAGAGGGAGCAGGTTAAAAAATAAAGTTGCCTTATGATTGCATCCTATCAAATGCCACCTGTTTTAGTCTTTTTTGTGCTGCTATAACAGAATATCACAGACTGGGTAAATTATAATGAAGAGAAATTTATTGGCTCAGAGTTTGGGAGGCTGGAAAGTCCAAGATCGAGGGGCCAGCTTCTGGTGAGGGCCTTCTTGCTGTGTTAACCCATGTTGGAAGGGCAAAGACAGGGTGAGAGAGAGAGAGAGCAAATGAGGGCCAACTAAGGAACCCACTCCTGCAACAACAGCGTTAATCTACCTTTAAGAGAAGAACTTTTATGGCCTAATCATCTCTTGAAGATTCCACCGCTTAATCTATCACAATGGTGATTAAGTTTCCTTCATGCGCTTTTGGGAGCCACACTCAGACCATAGCACTACCCTTTTAACATAATATGGTTATACAAGTTTGCTCCAAAGAGAACGGACTCTCTTTCCTAACCTCTAGTGAACAAACTACTATACCTCTTAGGTCACTAAACAGGACTTGAGAAACTTTTATCCTGAGGATATTTGAATCAGAAAAATACCCTGCAGTCTCTGAGAAATTTGTCAACTACAAAGGACAAAACAATCAAGCTGCAAAATAACTTTCTGACTTGAGCTTTCTAACATTGGCTTCATTTTTTTTTTTTTTTTTTGATGTGAAGTCTCACTCTGTCTCCCAGGCTGGAATGCAATGGAGCAAGCTTAGCTCCCTGCAACAACTGCCTCCTGGGTTCAAGCAATTCTCTCATCTCAGCCTCCTGAGTAGCTGGGATTATAAGCACGTGCTGCCACACCTGGCTAGTTTTTGTATTTTTAGTAGGGATGGGTTTCACCATATTGGCCAGGCTGATCTTGAGCTCCTGACCTCAAGTGATCTGCCCACCTTGGCCTCTCAAAGTGCTGGGATTACAGGCATTGCCTTCCAAAAGTGAGTGAACCTGTCTAGGTATGGACCATGTTACATTCATCTTCCCAGATCTAGCCCCTTGCCTGCAGTTTCTCCTCTCCTTTCCTATAGTGGGGAATATTTGTTCACTCAGATTGATCAGTGGTGTGACCAACTTTGTAATCCTCACCTCCTAACCGTATTCCCAATATTCCACAAAGGTAAGAGTCACTCGGATGTTTGTTAAAAAGTCATATTCCTGGGCTTTGCCTTAAACCTAATGAATCAGATTCTTCAGAGAAGAGAATCAGAAAGTGTATTACTAACAAGTCCCTCAGTTAATTCTTACCATAATAAAAATTTCTAAAGTACTGCTGAGTACATTTTAAGTCAGGGAATTATCAGGTGTACTCTAAGCTAGGTATTTGTTCATTGACTTTTTTTTTCCCATGCTGTGGCTGAGCAGTTGTTATTGCAATAAAACTGCTTTTGCTGAAGCTTCCTGCCCTTTGTACTGGAAGGAAATATGTGGTAGATATGTAGGTATTTCAAGATGACTGTTTGGAACTGAGAAGAAACCTGGCCTGGAGACCTAGACTGGACTGTAAATTTGCACAAATCAAAAACCTGTTAGGGAAAGAATCTGCATAGATCAAGAGTACCTAAATTATAGTAGGAACTATTAGGTGCTTTATATAAAACTCGATACAAATTTAATCCTCACAATTGTGCTCATAAAGTAGGTATTGTTTTTGCATTTTGCAGATTAGGAGATTGAGTTTCAAAGAGGTCAAGTGATACGAGTTTTAGGGCAAGTAAGCAGAAAAGTTCCCAAATGCAGTGCGATTCTTTATTCACTCAACAAATAGAGTGCCTCTCACATGTTACATACCTCTATTTAAACATAATTTATATTTTTTCCCTAGCAGCTTTTAAGTTTTTCTCTTTTTCTTTGGTTTTCTTTATTTTCACTATGATGGCTCTATGTGTGCATTTCTTTTGTATTTGCTGGAATTCATAGTGTTACAGAAAAGGGGTCCTGATTCAGACCCCAAGAGAAGGTCCTTGGATCTCGCACAAGAAATAATTCAGGGTGAGTCCACAGAGTAAAGTGAAAGTAAGTTTATTAAAAAAACAGAAGAATAAAAGAATGACTGCTCCATAGAAAGAGAAGCCCCGAGGGCTGCTGGTTGCCCATTTTTATGGTTATTTCTTGATGATATGCTAAACAAGGGGTGGATTATTCATGACTTCCCTTTTTAGACCATATAGCATAACTTCCTCATGTTGCCATGGCATTTGTAAACTGTCATTGGTGCTGGTGGGAGTGTAGCAGTGAGGATGACCAGAGATCACTCTCGTCACTATCTTGCTTTTGGTGGGTTTTAGCTGGCTTCTTTACTGCAATCTGTTTTATCAGCAACGTCTTTATGACCTGTATTTTGTGCTAACCTCCTAACTCATCCTGTGACTTAGAATGCCTTAACTGCCTGGGAATGCTTTCTAGTAGGTCTCAGCCTTATTTTACCCAGCTCGTATTCAAGATGGAGTTGCTCTGGTTCACATGCCTCTGACATGTCCCTCTTCCCTTTTATAAATGAACCCTTAATCCTAAGGTTGCAGAGGGATGATGATCCATCTTTTGTAACTTCTTCACCTGAATAGGGGTGATGATATTCCTGCCTCGCTATTACAGCCTCTTGTGTTTAGGGTAGAGAGGAGCTCAATCAGAAAGCATTGGTATGGCGAGGGCCAATCATAACTTTGAGTTCTGAGAAAAGGTGATATCTCGCAGATTAATAAGTATTTAGTTTAAGAAAATGTTCAGTAAGCTTATCCTACGTTCCTACACAAAGAGTAAAACAGCAAGATATTCCACAACAGTAAAGCAAAATAGTAAAACTATCCTAAGTAAACTAAATTAGAAGGCTTTCTATGAATTGCGCAACTTTTGGAACCAAGCTAATATAGAATTGCTAGATGGTTCCAGTACATGCCCAGAATTAGAATACTGATTCAGATTTTCACATTACCCATCCCTTTTGTTTCTTCTGAGCAACAGTCAGAGATTATTGGTTGGTTCACGGGAATAAGCAGGGTTAGCCTAAACTGCAGAAACAAACTTAAAAACAACTGATGAGACTAGAATTTAATAACCAGTGTACCATAGTTCCTGAAACATAATTTCTCTCTCCAGTTTCCCATTTTTATGAAAGATAAATTATGGTAAGACCAATTTGCTTTGTTGTGCTTGGCCTGATTACTTGTATAAAGTGCAGCAAAAATAATTAGTTTTTTACATAAGCTATTTTTGCACTGGCTTTGATGGAACTCTGTTCCATAGAAGGAATCTTACATAAGACTTTTTTAGAGCCGAGCCCTTCCATGGGTTCGTACCCTCAAATACCTATGAGTTGAGTAAATTCCTCTCCTCTTGGGGTTGCAAGATAACCTGGTGCTTCTGGACCTGTTAGAAAGTGACATTCTTTACTTACCACAGGTCAGAAACCCTGTATGGGGACTGTTGTAGGCAAGGTCTGAGGCGAATTCCCCAAGGGGCGTTTATTGGCTTTACAAGTCAGGTCTGATTCCTTAAAGAAAAGCACACCATTTCAGTCAAAGTGTTGGTAAAATAACCAATTTCTCCAATTGTGTCCTGTTGCAAAAGTAAACATTCTTATTGCACTTATGCAAATACATATATTGCCATAACTTAAGAATATTCACAACTAGTTTTCAAATTTTGCAGAAATCAGGTAGAGAGAAACAAATATGCTCCAAATTTTGTTCAGAGGAGTATACTTTACTCAATTGCTAAAAGCTGTAAATAGCTCAAAAGAAAAGTTTTCTTGACTCTGAAAAACAAAACAAAGGATTAGCAATGTTTTAAGCAAAAAGTTTAGAAGATACTTCAGACTAATTTAGTCTATGCAGTTAACTTTTTTTTGATATTCATGAACATTTCAGCTCTCTATGAGAGTTCTGAAAGTTTTTTCCCTCTGTTCTGATGTCACAATCTCCGAAGTTATCAGAAAACCTACATTTAAGAACACCTGTATAGCTCTATAGCTGATTGTAAACCACCTTCTTAAGAGGAACAAAACAAGAATACAATTATTTTGTGGATGACAAAAAGTTTTAGGACAGCCACTATTAAAGCCAAAATTGACTAGGAAATTTTGATTACCTTTGTGGCACACAATGATTTTATGTAACAATCATACGCTAAGTCCTATAAGAATTACAGGAGTTTTAAAATAATTTTGGAACACATACCAATAACACATTTATGCAAATACGGCCCAAAGAAAGCCAAACACTATTTTATATTTAACAATGCTTCCTGTATGATTTTTATGCCAAAAAAGTCAAATGTCACCGCTGCATTAGGGCATTATTGATGTCAAACCCAGTTCTTAATAAAACCTTACAGACAAATCTACCAATTTTTAATGTTTGGCCATAAAGTAAGATTCTCATAAACCTTTACTAACCCTTAAAAATTTTTGTTAAAGAGCAGATTATAAGCAGGTTTTTGCTCTAAGAAAAACCTGTTGTGCTTTTGTTCCAATGTTCAGTTTACAGAAAAACGGAATAATGCCACTTTAACTTTAGCCAACAAGTTTACACACAGAATTTATTTTACAATTAATTCTTTACAAACTTTCCATAACTTCTTCAAACCGTTAGCTTTATTCTATTTAACTTAAAACAATCCTTTGACCCTTTAAACTTAGGCCAAAAATCCACATTCCTATGCCTTCTTATAATCTTTTACCAAAAACACCTTTTACTTTTTTTTTTTACATGCCTTGCATGTAGAACTGTTTCCTCAGTAGTCTCAATTACACGTTATAGTGTTAACTCTCGGCAACTTTTATTTTTGGTGAAAACCTTGGTAAGTTTGGGATTTTAATGATGTACTAGGTGTGGAGCCTAGCCTAGGACACACTAGGCAGAAGTGCAGCTAAGAGCTGACCCTCCAGTATAGCTAGGGGACATGGCTAACTCTACATGTGTTCAGGCCTTACCTAGAATCTAATGTCTCCAAGGTAGGTAAATTGAACAATTATTATTATTATTATACTTTAAGTTCTAGGGTACATGTGCACAACGTGCAGGTTTGTTACATACGTATACATGTGCAATGTTGGTGTGCTGCACCCATTAACTCGTCATTTACATTAGGTATATCTCCTAATGCTATCCCTTCCCTCCCCGCTTGCCACAAGAGGCCCCGGTGTGTGATGTTCCCCTTCCTGTGTGCAAGTGATCTCATTGAAATTGAACAATTTTTAAACGTCAAAGAAGCAGTTTATGACCTTAAAGGCTTTAGCAAACTTAATATCTAATCTGTGTAATTTAGACCAAATGTTTATATTTTTAAAGATATTTTTATTTTACCAATAATCTTTAAAAAGTCTCTATTTTCCGAAGATTACTTAAGTCACATGAACTAAAAGGCATTATACTTTTTACTTTTCTGACAAAATATTTGATTTAAGCTTTTATTATTATTAAATCAATTAATCAAAGCTCTTTTAGATGTAAATGTCACACACACAACACATGCAAATACACAGAGAGACAGAAGATAAAGGAGTCATCCCTAAGCCAGGAATTGCACCCTAAACTTGGACCACCATTGTGAAAAGGGAAAGCACAGCCACATGGTTACAAGGTCAGGCTCCCAAGGACATGACTGACCAGAGGGAAAACACACGCATATACACACACACACACACCCAAAACAAACAAACAAACAAAAAATAGAGAGAGGTCAGGAGTCTGACTGGTAAAAAATTCTTACCCTTTTGCTGGCATGCCAGGTTTCTGGGTTCCCTTTCTCTGAGTGTCCCTAGTGACCTGTCTGGCTGCACCACAGCCCTGGGGACCAAGATGCAACACAAAGGAAAATTATCTTTTTCCGTTCTGGTCTGAGCAAAATATGTGTGACAAAACATAGACATTAACCACTCTGCTTAGCACCCAGTAGCAAACTGGCAAGGCTCAAACTTGCCCCTATCATCGTAAATCCAACTTCCGACCAGGAGTTTCAACATGTGTTCTCTGGGTAAGATGGTCACCCTGAGTAATAGAAAATAAAGAGAAAGGAGAGAAAGGAAAGCATTGCTTGTGGCAGGGTGGGGAAGGCGAGGCTCTCAGGGAGGCCAGAGAAAGACCCACCCATTGCAGCGACCCTGAAAAGTTCAGGCAGCCGCTTGTTGGTAGTGAAGAGATCTTTTCCAGCAGTCCCACCAGCTCTCAAGTTTCCCCTTTTAGGAAGCAAAAAGCTCTCCATGTCCCATAATCCTGTATGTGCCTAATTCTGTCACTCACAGCCGTCAGCAAAGAGTGCAAGGCAGATTGATCCAAAGAAAATAGCAGTTAATATCCCATAATACCAAACCCATTCTTAGAGGAGAGGGACTTTACTGAGAGGGGCCTCTAACCCCCTAAATCTTAGGAGGGACTCTAACCCTCCTAAGTTGGGCCTCTAACCCAAGGTCAGTCAAGCACCCTTGCCTTTTATTAAGAGGGGCCTCTAACTCATTCTGTTCTGGGAGAGACTTTAAGTAGCCTAAGTTGGGCCTCTAACCCAATCCCATTCTTTACCTGAGTACTCTACCACTTACCCAAAGTCGTCCAATCAGTACTGCGGTCTATTTCCTTTGGGTTGGTGGGTCTCCTCAGTTTCGTACCTTCTGTAGTTCATGAGAAAGATGCTACAGGACCCGACCACTTACCCAAAGTTACCCTTTGGGTTGGGGGTTTCCACACTGTATTCCCTTCTGTGGTTGTCAGAAAAGATGTTACAGGAAAGGGGTCCTGATTCAGACCCCAAGAGAGGGTTCTTGGATCTTGCACAAGAAATAATTCAGGGCGAGTCCACAGAGTAAAGTGAAAGCAAGTTGATTAGGAAAGTAGAATCGAAGAATGGCTACTCTACAGAGCAGCCCTGAGGGCAGGTGGTTGCCATTTTTATGGTTATTTCTTGATGATATAACAAGAGGTAGATTTTCCATGCCTCCTCTTTTTAGACCATATGGGGTAATTTATAAACTCATGGTACTGGTGGGAGTGTAGCAGTGAGGATGACCAGAGGTCACTCTCGTCACTATTTTGCTTTTGGTGGGTTTTAGCTGGCTTCTTTACTGCAACCTGTTTTATCAGCAAGGTCTTTATGACCTGTGTTTTGTGCTAACCTCCTAACTCATCCTGTGACTTAGAATATCTTAACCATCTGGGAATGCAGCCTAGCAGGTCTCAGCCTTATTTTACCCAGCTCCTATTCAAGATGGAGTTGCTCTGGTTCAAATGCCTCTGACAATAGGGTGTCTTGAGTCTGCAACTTTAATTTCTTGCTAGAAGCTGCCCTAAGTTCCTTGCCATGTGGGCTGCTTCAATATGGCCACTTACTTTACAACAGCTTCCTTCTTCACAGCTTGCAATGGAGAGAGAGTTTACTAACAAGACCCAGTCTTTTATAACATAACTACCCTGGGAGTGACACCCCATCACTTTGCCACTTTCTGTCAGTGACATGAAAGTCACTGGTCCCTTTCCAGACACTTGAGGTAGAGGGAGCTTAGAGCCTGTCCACCACAGTCTTCTATGAAACTTCCTACTTTGCCAGCCCCTGGCTTTGATTTCTGTACACTGAGACCCTGAGTGATGGTGTCAAATATTAGAAATGGGAGAATATGCAAGTGCCTTCAGGGCAAAAGTGATTTCCATGGTTTACAAACCCTCTAAGCTTTCCCTTCACTTTTTGAAATGATAATTCCTTATTTTTTTGTCATCTCCTTATTGATTTTAAGAAAACATTTCTCATATTTTGTCCAGTTTTTCTTTTTAAAATTATTTTCAGCAGGAGAGTTGATCTAAGTAACTTAGCTAACCACTTACTAGGAAAAAGAAGTCCTGATTTTAGGGCTTTAGAAGTTCTAAAAACTTGTTTAGTAGTTTTTAGATGATTCACTGAGACTGCTGTTTGGAGAACACATGTAAGGATGCAAGCATGGAAGCAGAAAGATAAGTTAGTTATTAATATTACAGTAATACAGTTGAGAGATGATGGCAGCTTCATCTAAAGTGGCAACAGTATACAGAAACCCCAGAAGGAAGACATAAATAATTTTCAAATAAGCCCTCTAAAAACAAACACCTAAGAGTTTAACATCCTCATTTTCTCTCAAGTGACACAACTGAGATCTACAGGGTAGTGTTACCTTTCAGTATTTTGTTTGTTTGTTTGTTTTGCCTTTCAGGACTTTAGCCTTTGTTTCAACCATACTTACCATCAGGCAACATGTTAAAATCCTATATATTCTAGCTACACGTTTTTAGAGAACAAGTCCTGAGCTACTGTGTAATAAACTTTCACGTACTGCCACCAATAAAATGTTTCCCATTTTTCTATTAAGAGAACAATGCGGCTGGTCACGGTGGCTCACGCCTGTAATCCCAGCACTTTGGGATGCTGAGGTGGGTGGATCACCAGAGGTTGGGAGTTCGAGATCAGCCTGGCCAACATGGTGAAACCCCATCTCTACTAGAAATACAAAAAAAAAAAATAAGCTGTGCATGGTGGCAGGTGACTATAATCCCAGATACTCAGGAGGCTGAGGCAGGAGAATGGCTTGAACCCAGGAGGCAGAGGTTGCAGTGAGCCGAGATCATGCCACTGCACTCCAGCCTGGGCAACAAGAGCAAAACTCCGTCTCAAAAATAAACCAAACCAACCAAACAAACAAACAAACAAAACCCAAAACAAACAAACATACAAAAATAATGGGAAGGTACCGCTCCAGAGGCATCCTCTAGAGGGAAATCACCTGGGACAATCTGCAGCTTTAAATCAGGATTATGTCTCAAATATCCTCTCAAACCACCCTTGTTCTCTAAGTTGGAGAAGTTGGTGTGGTGCTTAACAAAGTTATTTAGGCCACTTGGGTTTTGTGTTGCACACTGGTGGTCTTTGTGTTTCCTCCCTATCACCCACCTAATTCCTTCTTTGTTTAGGAGGCTTAGCATGGTTGGAATGGGTTTCCTCAGTCTCACTTTCTCTGCCATTCTGTAATATTATTATTATTATTATTTTTTTTTATTTTATTTATTTTTTTTAAAATTTATTTATTATTATTATACTTTAAGTTGTAGGGTACATGTGCATAACGTGCAGGTTTGTTACATATGTATACTTGTGCCATGTTGGTCTACTGCACCCATCAACTCGTCATTTACATCAGGTATAACTCCCAATGCAATCCCTCCCCCCTCCCCCCTCCCCATGATAGGCCCCGGTGTGTGATGTTCCCCTTCCTGAGTCCAAGTGATCTCATTGTTCAGTTCCCACCTATGAGTGAGAACATGCGGTGTTTGGTTTTCTGTTCTTGTGATAGTTTGCTAAGAATGATGGTTTCCAGCTGCATCCATGTCCCTACAAAGGACGCAAACTCATCCTTTTTTATGGCTGCATAGTATTCCATGGTGTATATGTGCCACATTTTCTTAATCCAATCTGTCACTGATGGACATTTGGGTTGATTCCAAGTCTTTGCTATTGTGAATAGTGCTGCAATAAACATACGTGTGCATGTGTCTTTATAGCAGCATAATTTATAATCCTTTGGGTATATCCCCAGTAATGGGATGGCTGGGTCATATGGTACATCTAGTTCTAGATCCTTGAGGAATCGCCATACTCTTATCCATAATGGTTGAACTAGTTTACAATCCCACCAACAGTGTAAAAGTGTTCCTATTTCTCCACATCCTCTCCAGCACCTGTTGTTTCCTGACTTTTGAATGATCGCCATTCTAACTGGTGTGAGATGGTATCTCATTGTGGTTTTGATTTGCATTTCTCTGATGGCCAGTGATGATGAGCATTTTTTCATATGTCTGTTGGCTGTATGAATGTCTTCTTTTGAGAAATGTCTGTTCATATCCTTTGCCCACTTTTTGATGGGGTTGTTTGTTTTTTTCTTGTAAATTTGTTTGAGTTCTTTGTAGGTTCTGGATATTAGCCCTTTGTCAGATGAGTAGATTGCAAAAATTTTCTCCCATTCTGTAGGTTGCCTGTTCACTCTGATGGTAGTTTCTTTTGCTGTGCAGAAGCTCTTTAGTTTAATTAGATCCCATTTGTCAATTTTAGCTTTTGCTGCCGTTGCTTTTGGTGTTTTAGACATGAAGTCTTTGCCCATGCCTATGTCCTGAATGGTACTACCTAGGTTTTCCTCTAGGATTTTTATGGTATTAGGTCTAACATTTAAGTCTCTAATCCATCTTGAATTAATTTTCGTATAAGGAGTAAGGAAAGGATCCAGTTTCAGCTTTCTACTTATGGCTAGCCAATTTTCCCAGCACCATTTATTAAATAGGGAATCCTTTCCCCATTTCTTGTTTCTCTCAGGTTTGTCAAAGATCAGATGGCTGTAGATGTGTGGTATTATTTCTGAGGACTCTGTTCTGTTCCATTGGTCTATATCTCTGTTTTGGTACCAGTACCATGCTGTTTTGGTTACTGTAGCCTTGTAGTATAGTTTGAAGTCAGGTAGCGTGATGCCTCCAGCTTTGTTCTTTTGACTTAGGATTGTCTTGGAGATGCGGGCTCTTTTTTGGTTCCATATGAACTTTAAAGCAGTTTTTTCCAATTCTGTGAAGAAACTCATTGGTAGCTTGATGGGGATGGCATTGAATCTATAAATTACCTTGGGCAGTATGGCCATTTTCACGATATTGATTCTTCCTATCCAGGAGCATGGTATGTTCTTCCATTTGTTTGTGTCCTCTTTTATTTCACTGAGCAGTGGTTTGTAGTTCTCCTTGAAGAGGTCCTTTACATCCCTTGTAAGTTGGATTCCTAGGTATTTTATTCTCTTTGAAGCAATTGTGAATGGAAGTTCATTCATGATTTGGCTCTGTGTTTGTCTGTTATTGGTGTATAAGAATGCTTGTGATTTTTGCACATTAATTTTGTATCCTGAGACTTTGCTGAAGTTGCTTATCAGTTTAAGGAGATTTTGGGCTGAGACAATGGGGTTTTCTAAATATACAATCATGTCATCTGCAAACAGGGACAATTTGACTTCTTCTTTTCCTAACTGAATACCCCTGATTTCTTTCTCTTGCCTAATTGCCCTAGCCAGAACTTCCAACACTATGTTGAATAGGAGTGGTGAGAGAGGGCATCCCTGTCTTGTGCCAGTTTTCAAAGGGAATTTTTCCAGTTTTTGCCCATTCAGTATGATAGTGGCTGTGGGTTTGTCATAAATAGCTCTTATTATTTTGAGGTACGTTCCATCAATACCGAATTTATTGAGCGTTTTTAGCATGAAGGGCTGTTGAATTTTGTCAAAAGCCTTTTCTGCATCTATTGAGATAATCATGTGGTTCTTGTCTTTGGTTCTGTTTATATGCTGGATTATGTTTATTGATTTGCGAATGTTGAACCAGCCTTGCATCCCAGGGATGAAGCCCACTTGATCATGGTGGATAAGCTTTTTGATGTGTTGTTGAATCCGGTTTGCCAGTATTTTATTGAGGATTTTTGCATCGATGTTCATCAGGGATATTGGTCTAAAATTCTCTTTTTTTGTTGTGTCTCTGCCAGGCTGTGGTATCAGGATGATGTTGGCCTCATAAAATGAGTTAGGGAGGATTCCCTCTTTTTCTATTGATTGGAATAGTTTCAGAAGGAATGGTACCAACTCCTCCTTATACCTCTGGTAGAATTCAGCTGTGAATCCATCTGGTCCTGGACTTTTTTTGGTTGGTAGGCTATTAATTATTGCCTCAATTTCAGAGCCTACTATTGGTCTATTCAGGGATTCAACTTCTTCCTGGTTTAGTCTTGGAAGAGTGTAAGTGTCCAGGAAATTATCCATTTCTTCTAGGTTTTCCAGTTTATTTGCGTAGAGGTGTTTATAGTATTCTCTGATGGTAGTTTGTATTTCTGTGGGGTCGGTGGTGATATCCCCTTTATCATTTTTAATTGCATCGATTTGATTCTTCTCTCTTTTCTTCTTTATTAGTCTTGCTAGTGGTCTGTCAATTTTGTGGATCCTTTCAAAAAACCAACTCCTGGATTCATTGATTTTTTGGAGGGTTTTTTGTGTCTCTACCTCCTTCAGTTCTGCTCTGATCTTAGTTATTTCTTGCCTTCTGCTAGCTTTCGAATGTGTTTGCTCTTGCTTCTCTAGTTCTTTTAATTGCGATGTTAGAGTGTCAATTTTTGATCTTTCCTGCTTTCTCTTGTGGGCATTTAGTGCTATAAATTTCCCTCTACACACTGCTTTAAATGTGTCCCAGAGATTCTGGTATGTTGTATCTTTGTTCTCATTGGCTTCAAAGAACATCTTTATTTCTGCCTTCATTTCGTTTTGTACCCAGTAGTCATTCAGGAGCAGATTGTTCAGTTTCCATGTAGTTGAGCGGCTTTGATTGAGTTTCTTAGTCCTGAGTTCTAGTTTGATTGCACTGTGGTCTGAGAGACAGTTTGTTATAATTTCTGTTCTTGTACATTTGCTGAGGAGTGCTTTACTTCCAATTATATGGTCAATTTTGGAGTAAGTACGATGTGGTGCTGAGAAGAATGTATATTCTGTTGATTTGGGGTGGAGAGTTCTATAGATGTCTATTAGGTCTGCTTGCTGCAGAGATGAGTTCAATTCCTGGATATCCTTGTTAACTTTCTGTCTTGTTGATCTGTCTAATGTTGACAGTGGAGTGTTGAAGTCTCCCATTATTATTGTATGGGAGTCTAAGTCTCTTTGTAAGTCTCTAAGGACTTGCTTTATGAATCTGGGTGCTCCTGTATTGGGTGCATATATATTTAGGATAGTTAGCTCTTCCTGTTGAATTGATCCCTTTACCATTATGTAATGGCCTTCTTTGTCTCTTTTGATCTTTGATGGTTTAAAGTCTGTTTTATCAGAGACTAGGATTGCAACCCCTGCTTTTTTTGTTCTCCATTTGCTTGGTAAATCTTCCTCCATCCCTTTATTTTGAGCCTATGTATGTCTCTGCATGTGAGGTGGGTCTCCTGAATACAGCAGACTGATGGGTCTTGACTCTTTATCCAGTTTGCCAGTCTGTGTCTTTTAATTGGAGCATTTAGTCCATTTACATTTAAGGTTAAGATTGTTATGTGTGAACTTGATCCTGCCATTATGATATTAACTGGATATTTTGCTCTTTAGTTGATGCAGTTTCTTCCTAGCCTCGATGGTCTTTACATTTTGGCATGTTTTTGCAATGGCTGGTACCGGTTGTTCCTTTCCATGTTGAGTGCTTCCTTCAGGGTCTCTTGTAAGGCAGGCCTAGTGGTGACAAAATCTCTAAGCATTTGCTTATCTGTAAAGGATTTTATTTCTCCTTCACTTATGAAACTTAGTTTGGCTGGATATGAAATTCTGGGTTTAAAATTCTTTTCTTTAAGAATGTTGAATATTGGCCCCCACTCTCTTCTGGCTTGTAGAGTTTCTGCCGAGAGATCTGCTGTGAGTCTGATGGGCTTCCCTTTGTGGGTAACCCGACCTTTCTCTCTGGCTGCCCTTAAGATTTTTTCCTTCATTTCAACTTTGGTGAATCTGGCAATTATGTGTCTTGGAGTTGCTCTTCTCGAGGAGTATCTTTGTGGCGTTCTCTGTATTTCCTGGATTTGAATGTTGGCCTGCCCTACTAGGTTGGGGAAGTTCTCCTGGATGATATCCTGAAGAGTGTTTTCCAACTTGGTTCCATTTTCCCCCTCACTTTCAGGCACCCCAATCAGACGTAGATTTGGTCTTTTTACATAATCCCATACTTCTTGCAGGCTTTGTTCATTTCTTTTTCTTCTTTTTTCTTTTGGTTTCTCTTCTCGCTTCATTTCATTCATTTGATCCTCAATCGCTGATACTCTTTCTTCCAGTTGATCGAGTCGGTTACTGAAGCTTGTGCATTTGTCACGTATTTCTCGTGTCATGGTTTTCATCTCTTTCATTTCGTTTATGACCTTCTCTGCATTAATTACTCTAGCCGTCAATTCTTCCACTTTTTTTTCAAGATTTTTAGTTTCTTTGCGCTGGGTACGTAATTCCTCCTTTAGCTCTGAGAAATTTGATGGACTGAAGCCTTCTTCTCTCATCTCGTCAAAGTCATTCTCCGTCCAGCTTTGATCCGTTGCTGGCGATGAGCTGCGCTCTTTTGCCGGGGGAGATGTGCTCTTATTTTTTGAATTTCCAGCTTTTCTGCCCTGCTTTTTCCCCATCTTTGTGGTTTTATCTGCCTTTGGTCTTTGATGATGGTGATGTACTGATGGGGTTTTGGTGTAGGTGTCCTTCCTGTTTGATAGTTTTCCTTCTAACAGTCAGGACCCTCAGCTGTAGGTCTGTTGGAGATTGCTTGAGGTCCACTCCAGACCCTGTTTGCCTGGGTATCAGCAGCAGAGGCTGCAGAAGATAGAATATTTCTGAACAGCGAGTGTACCTGTCTGATTCTTGCTTTGGAAGCTTCCTCTCGGGGTGTACTCCACCCTGTGAGGTGTGGGGTGTCAGACTGCCCCTAGTGGGGGATGTCTCCCAGTTAGGCTACTCAGGGGTCAGGGACCCACTTGAGCAGGCAGTCTGTCCCTTCTCAGATCTCAACCTCCGTGTTGGGAGATCCACTGCTCTCTTCAAAGCTGTCAGACAGAGTCGTTTGCGTCTGCAGAGCTTTCTGCTGCTTTTTTGTTGTTGTTGTTGTTGTGTAGCTGTGCCCTGTCCCCAGAGGTGGAGTCTACAGAGACAGGCAGGTTTCCTTGAGCTGCTGTGAGCTCCACCCAGTTCGAGCTTCCCAGCAGCTTTGTTTACCTACTTAAGCCTCAGCAATGGCGGGCGCCCCTCCCCCAGCCTCGCTGCTGCCTTGCCGGTAGATCACAGACTGCTGTGCTAGCAATGAGGGAGGCTCCGTGGGCGTGGGACCCTCCCGGCCAGGTGTGGGATATGATCTCCTGGTGTGCCTGTTTGCTTAAAGCGCAATATTGGGGTGGGAGTTACCCGATTTTCCAGGTGTTGTGTGTCTCAGTTCCCCTGGCTAGGAAAAGGGATTCCCTTCCCCCTTGCGCTTCCCAGGTGAGGCGATGCCTCGCCCTGCTTCAGCTCTCGCTGGTCGGGCTGCAGCAGCTGACCAGCACCGATCGTCCGGCACTCCCCAGTGAGATGAACCCAGTACCTCAGTTGAAAATGCAGAAATCACCGGTCTTCTGTGTCGCTGGCGCTGGGAGTTGGAGACCCATTCTGTAATATTAAATTGGGGACTCCAAAGGGGACATTCCCATTTCTTCTGGCAGCCCATCCCTGCCCAGATTTCATATCCTACATTGCAAGGACCCCAGAGTTGAACACCACCTTCCTCTCTGACCTCATTTTTTTTTTTTTTTTGAGACAGAGCACCCAGGCTGGAATGCAGTGACACCATCTCAGCTCACTGCAACCTCCACCTCCCAGGTTCAAGCGATTCTTGTGCCTCAGCCTCCTAAGTAGCCGAGACTACAAGAAGGTGCCGCTATGCCTGGCTAATTTTTCTATTTTTAGGAGAGGCAGAATTTCACCATGTTGGCCAGCCTCCTCTGAAACTTCTGGCCTCATGTGATCTGCCCACTTTAGCTTCCCAAAGTGCTGAGATCACAGGTGTAAGCCACTGCATCCGGCCTTGTCATGCCATTTTCCCACTGCTCCCTGTGTTTCAGCCTCACCAGACTTTTGTTTCCTGAACTCTAGGGCAAGATTACTCTTGCCCTAGAGCCTTTCTGTCTCTGTTCCATCTGCCTGGAAAACTCTTCCCCTAGACCTTCAGGTAGCTGACTCCTTCCCACCAATCAAAAGTTTTGGAATCCCTAGTGTTCAGAATCAATAGCTCAAAAGACCACCTAAGTTATATGGGTCTTGCACACCAACCAGAAAAAAGGCGAATCACCTTCTAAAACAATAGGGCAAGCAAAGCAGCCTAAGAGATAAGACAAAGGTGTGTAATACCACCTCACTCCCGAAGAACAAGGAACAGTAATTTCACTTGCACATATTTGACATCTAAGCCATGAATGAGTTCCTGATGGCTCCCAAATTACTAAACTGATTGTTATTTTCGCTGAGGGAATGCTTGACATGGGGCTCTACACTGAGGACTCTCAGAGCTGCTACAGAGGGACCTGAAGACATGAGGTCTAAGGTGAGAAGCATCTGCCTTCGTAGACTGTATGGACAAAGAAGGAATGGTTTTTGAGGGTGGGGATATTTTTTGGTGGGCTCAGCCCATCATCACCTGTGTGTTACTTCTTGTCACTGAGTCACTTCCTGCTATAATAATTATTATTATTATTTTGAGACTGAGTCTCACTCTGTGGCCCAGGCTGGAGTGCAGTGGTGTGACCCCGGCTCACTGCAACATCTGCCCTCCAGGTTCAAGTAATTGTCCTGGCTCAGCCTCCCGAGCAGCTGAGATTACACACTCCTGCCACCATGCCCGGTTAATTTTTGTATTTTTAGTAGAGACGGGGTTTCACCAGGTTTGCCAGGCTGCTCTTGAACTCCTCTCCTCAGGTGATCCGCCTGCCTTGGCCTCCCAAAGTGCTGGGATTACAGACTTGAGCCACCGCAGCCTATAATCCCAGACTGGTCAATAATGGTTTTGATAAAAATCACAACCAACCTGTTGTTTCTGTTCAGTCACGTACTTGATCTATGACTCTGAGCAAGTTGTTTCACCTGAGTCTTAATTTCTTTCCCTGTAAAATGGGGATAACAGGACCATCTCATCACACTGGTTAAGTATTGCAGGGACCAGATGAGAACAAGGGAAAGCACTTAGAAAATGTTATTATCTGCTGGGTGCAGTGGCTCACGCCTGTTAATCCTAGCACTTTGGAAGGCCGAGGTGGGCGGCTCACTTGAGGTCAGGAGTTCAAGACCTTCTTGGCCAACATGGTGAAACCCTGTCTCTGCTGAAAACACAAAATTTATCTGGGCGTGGTGGCGGGTGCCTGTAATCCCAGCTACTCTGGAGGCTGAGTCAAGAGAATCGCTTGAGCCTGGGAGGCGGAGGGTATAGTGAGCTGAGATTGTGCCACTGCACTCCAGCCTGGGTGATAGGGGGAGACTCAGTCTCAGAAAAAGAAAAAAGAAAAAAAAAAAAGGTTGTTATCTGACTAGAAGATGGAATTAGTATAGCTACTTGCATTTGCCAGATCATGGGAAACCCAAAAGTTACAGTAATGTCGGCCAGGCTGCTGAGAGCCCTACCCCATCATTAATGCATACTAGAATCAAGCCTTACCCAGGCAACCTGCTACTTCTGGGTTCCACAGCAACACCATGTCTTACTCCCTGCTGGAGTAAGTGGGCACACTGGTTTTCCTCCAAAGTTCTTTCTTTTCCCCAAGACAAATGTTCATCTTCGATTTCATTTTCCTCTTTCTCTTTCTTGCCCATCTATTTCCCACTCCCTTTTGATCACTCACTCAAACTGCCCGTTACCCTCATCCTGGTCCCCTTCCTCTCATTACCCCTCCTTGCTCCCATTGCCCTGACAGGCTTTCCCCCAGCCCTTCCTCCTCCTAGCCCAGAGACTCTTCTTTGCACTTATTCCTCTCCTCTCTCCCACCTCCTTGTCCTGAATGCCCATTTCAGCCTGAGACACTACTGCATGTTGGCCTCTTTCCCTCCTCTCAGCTGATGCTGGCCTTAGCCATTTCTATGCATCATTCAGATTCTCATAGTCAGACACCAGAAGTGCAAAGCTCTCAGCAGCGCACAGCCTTCAGCATGTGGATGGGGGTTCCAGGGGTGTGGAGAGGGACCTGAGAAGGAACATCCTTGGCTTCCTTGGGGCTTGCCAAGGAAAGGCAACCTATAGGTCAGTACCCACGGGAACCCAAAGTTTTGCATGTCTCGCATCTCGGGATCTTGCACTGAACTGCCTTCCTTGGGTGTGCATTGCGTCTTTGCATCTTCTCTTGATCTGTCTTGTGTAGGTCCTTCCTTCAGGCCCTATGCTTAAGACACTTACTGGAAGGCAGTCTGACAAGGCAAGGACCCAGCAGGCAAGATTCAGTATCCATCTGTGGGAGTATCCTTCTTGCCCATGCTCTCTTTTTATAAAAAATAACTGGTTTTATTTTATTTATTTATTTTTTTTTTAAGAGGGAGTCTTGCTGTGTCTCCCGGGTTAGAGTGCAGTGGCAGGATCTCGACTCACAACAACCTCTGCCTCCTGGGTTCAAGCGATTCTCCTGCCTGAGCCTCCTGAGTAGCTGGGATTGTAGACATGCGCCACCACAACTGGCTAAGATTTGTAGTTTTAGGGAAGACGGGGTTTCACCATGTTGGCCAGGCTAGTCTCAAACTCCTGACTTCAGGTGATCCACCTGCCTTGGCCTCCCAAAGTGCTAGGATTACAGGTATGAGCCACCGCACCCAGGCTAAAGGGGCTATTTTTTTAGAGGTATAAATTCTCAGATACTGAGAGAAAAAGAAGAGATCATAAAATTTTGGGAACTGAGAAATAGATGGGCAGGTGGCTACTTTCTTAGTAGTCCCATGTAAACAGAATCCTAACAGTATAGGATGAGCAAAGAACGATCATGATTAAATGATAGATCCCTCAAGAGACCTGGGAATTGGTGGTTCAAGGTATTTCTGGAAATGGGAGTGGAAGAAAAATGAGATTGTTTGAAAGCTTTTGAGAAGAAGGTAGAATTCAAGGTCCTAGCCCTAACTATCTACTGCTTCTTTCAACAAACAGACAACTGATGATCTCCTGTCTGAAGAAGGTAAAATACAGGGCCCTGCAGGCATAGTTGAGAGCAGGGATGCCATAAACCAACTAGAAGCTTAAGTACACATATGCACATTAAATGCCTGGTCAGTCAACCCCACTCCTCAGTCTACTTCTCCCACTGCTCCCCAAATGCTAGAACCAAGGCATTTATTCTCTACACAGGAAATTGGAGAAGTTTTCCCTAGGAGATCTGACCAGTCTGAGAAGAAAGACCTAAAGGTCTATATATCTGGAGTTACCCAACAAACAGCCCAACTAGAGCACCCTATAATGAAGCTCCAAGTTGACAAGCTCCAGTCACTGGTCAGAACTTCCAATTAGCTTTTAGTCTTCTATTGTTAAACTACCCCATCCCACTTTGAATAGGGTTGACCTGTATAACCAACAAAATTTCACAATTGACTACAAGTGTATACTGGTCGTTAAGCAAAGCAAAGGATCAGAAGTCAAATAACTCTGGATCTCACAAGATCCAAAATTGGGAAAAAATTTCACCCTGGAATTGTATAGTCAGCTGAACTATGAATCCAGTGCTAATGTAGAGTTAGACCTATTCAGACATGCAAGGTATCAAAAATTTACCTTCTCGAGAAGGTAAATTTACATTCTCGAGAAGGTAAATTTGCACCCTTTCTCAAGAAGCTACTAGAATTTGTTAGGGCTGGACTAAGGCAAAGTGATTTAGGTGTTTGCCTTGGGTGCACAATTTAACGATCATAAAAAAATCCTTGGTAATCAATATAAAGAACATTTTAATGAATACTTAAAAAATTGGAAGTAATGCAAAAAATCCATGGTAAACAAAGTATCAAAATATTAAAAACAGGATATATCAGGCAGGGATTAAGGTGAGTTGAATGAGGCTAGGTCATCCAAGTGCAGGGTTGAATTCTGTCTTTATTAAATATTTAGACATTTTACTGATTACACAGCTCAGCCCTATTAAAGTGGGATGGCATGACATAGGGGTATGAATACAAGGAGGTAGGAGACTCATTGGTGGCCCTCTTGGAGTGCCTGGTTGTCACATAACAAAAGTTACAATACGATTAAATTTGGAGGAAAGAGGATAGTAAAATGTGTGGTGGCCTGGTGGTAGGAATGAGAGTTAAACCTTCGTCTTCCATGGTGTGTAATCAATAGATACTAATACCAAATAGAAACAAATGAGAAGTAATATTCACATGTTTTACAAATACATGGAGATAAATTTTTAAAAAATGGATAAAAGGTTGGAAAGTGATTCCTTCTGGGAGAGAGGAATTGGGGTAGAGCAAGGCATAAGGCAAGGGGCTGGGACTACTATTTGTCTTAATACTGTAGAACTAGTAGACTTTTTAAACTATGTGCATCTATGACTAATAAAATAAGTAAATCAGTGTTTGAAATTTCAGAAAATTAGTCTGAAGTACTCATCATGGGAAAGGCAGAAGTTTATTGAACTTCATTGCATGGATGTTACACTTCAGTATCATTTTTACTTTGAATTACATATGGGTGTAGGTGCCAGAATTGTCTCAGTGCTTGAGTCTCTACCAGTCTTCCTAAGGTTATACATTTTCCAGGAGAGACAGATAGTCCATCTCCCATAACCCTCACAACTACATAGCAAGCCATGAAATGTCTACAGGCCAGAGATGTCAGACAGATGAGGGAAACTGAGGCTAAGAAAGGAAAAATAACCAGTCAGAGCTAGTCTTTCCACAGTTAGCAAGTGGCATTGGAGTAGACTGGGTCCTAGAGCCTTCTGCCAATGAGACAGACCAGTGTTCATACCTTGACACTGGTGTTAGCTCCCTACACTGTAGCTGCATATTGGTTTCCTCTGGCCAGATCCCCACATTTGCTGTCTAGTTTTGATGTGACATGTATTACCTTCCCAAGTTGGTGGGTGCAGCTGCTTCCTGACATATGTGAGAGTTCACCACCTCTCCAACTGTAGTAGCTAAAAATTCCATGCTTAAAGTTTCCTGAGTCAACCACCCCATTGCTTTTGTTCTTGCGTTTTCTGGGTTGAATTGAACCGCAGGTCCACATATCTGGGCAACCTGGGGGCTGGCCTTCAAATGCCCCAAAGCACGACCCCATTATTTCAGGGAGGACTGATACTGCTAAATTTGTAAGGACCAAGGACTTATCTCTGGTTTTAGGCAATAAAGAGATTTTCTCCCCCTTCCCACAAGCTGGATTCCACCTGGAGGGATCTGCCCCACTTCAGATGGCGCCTTTCCACCTACTCCTACTTGCCCACATTCAGTGTTATAGGTCTGTCTCTTGAACTATACTTGGGATCACATATCCTAGCAGGGAATGTCTCAGGTTTCTGCCTCTCCCACATTACTCAAAGCCTGCTTATTTCAACCTGGAAAATTGGATAGCCTTATCACTCAAACCAGCCTTATCATTCAAATGTACATTTTTCAAGAGCCCTCCATGTCTTATCTCTCACTGCTTATATGCCCAATTAGGGTTCTGGTGCCCAAAACTGATTAAGACAAGGTACTACGTCAATGGGCCTAATTGGTTAACTATTTCCTGCCCTGAAGATGTGGCTATATGGCTGGGTTAGCATTTTGTTTCCAAACGATTGGGCCCTATTGAGATGGAAGTGCTAATCTTTGTGCATGTTGCTAGTGATGAAACAAGAGTCTGGCTGACCAAGTGCTTCTTAGGGTTGAGAGGCAGTGAATGAGGCTCAGAGAGCAGGAAGCAGTCAAAGGATGGCTAGCATCTGTAGTACGGGTTACAGTCTCTAGGAGGTCCCAGCTCTAGGCAGTGTGTCTCAGCAACAAAGTTTAGACCCCAAATGGTACCTGGTTTCTCCCCACCCCTTCTACTTTCTTGCCTTCCCTCCCACCTGCTCTCTCCTATAGATAACTTGAAGGAACGAAGTTTTTCCATAAAGTGTCTCTTGTTCCCTACTAGTCAAACATATAATAACTAACCGTTATTAGCTATTAGTGTGTGGTCATTCAAGACTCTTGTTGGAGGTGTCTGTGAGAGGTGCCATCTTCTGGCCTAAGGTTCATCCTGTGTATGTTTACTGTGACACTTCCCTTTCTTTGGTTTGTCCCCATATCACCCAGAGTTTCTGAATCTTAGCAAGAAACCTGCTTTCTTAGAAGGTTGTGAGTGAGATTTCCAGTATGGCTACTCCCCGTCTTGTTAATCCATAAACAAGGCGAGGACTTCCCTGCCAGGACGGTACACCTGGGGTTTGCTGAGGGATTGAAGTTTGCAGAGTTATAGACTTAAACCTCTTTTCTTCTACATTGGGCTGAGGGAAGAGTCTTGAGCAAAACCAGTTCATTTCTTTCCAGCCCTGAATGATCACTCTAGGCAGAGTCAGAATATATAGTGAAAAGAGCACGGCCTTTGGGATTAGGCAGACCTGGGTTCAAATCCTGACTCCACCACTTAAAAATTTTTTAATTTTTAATTTTTGTGGGTACATAGTAGGTGTATATATTTTGATACAGGGATGCAATGTGTAATAATCACTTAAGAATAAATGGGGTATCTATCACCTCAAGCATTTATCTTTTTTGTTACAAGTGATTGAATACTCTAAGTTATTTTCAAATGTATAATTAAATTATTTTTGACTATAGTCACCCTGTTGTGCTCCAAATACTGTGTCTTATTCATTCTAAATTTTTTTGGTACTTATTAACCATTCTCACTTCCCCTCCGCTCCCCCATTACCCTTTGCAGCCTCTGGTAACCATCCTTCTACTCTCTATCTCAATGAGTTCAATTGTTTTAAATTTTAGCTCCCACAAATAAGTGAGACCATGCGAAGTTTGTCTTTCTGTGCCTGGTTTATTTCACTCAACATAATGACCATCCATCAGTGTTGTTGTAAATGACATGATCACGTGATCTCATTCCTTTTTATGGCTGAATAGTAGTACTCTATTGTGTATATGTATTACATTTTCTTTATCCATTCATCTGTTGATGGACACTTAGGTTGCTTCCAAATCTTAGCTGTGAATAGTGCTGCAATAAACATGGGAGTGCAGATATCTCTGATTTCATGTCTTTTTTTTTTTTTTTTTTTTGAGACTAAGTCTTGCTCCTTCACCCAGGCTGGAGTGCAGTGGCGTGATCTCGGCTCACTGCAACCTCCGCCTCCCGGGTTGAAGCGATTCTCCTGTCTCAGCCTCCTGAGTAGCTGGGATTACAGGCACACGCCACCATGCCCAGTTAATTTTTGTATTTTTAGTAGAGATGGGGTTTCACCTTGTTGGTCAGGGTGGTCTCGAACTCCTGACCTCAGGTGATCCATCTGCCTTGGCCTCCCAAAGTGCTGGGATTACAGGCATGAGCCACCGAGCTTGGCCCCTCTGATTTCATTTCTTTTGGGTACATACCTAGGAGTGAGATTGTTGAATCCTGTGGTAGCTCTATTTCAGTCTTTTGAGGAATCTCCAAAATGTTATCCACAGTGACTTACTAATTTACATTCCCACCAACAGTGTATGAGGGTTCCCTTTTCTCGACATTGTCGCCAGCATTTGTTATTGCCTATCTTTTGGATAAAAACCATTTTAACTGGTGTGAAATGATATCTCATTGTAGTTTTGATTTGCATTTCTCTGATGATCAGTGATATTGAGCACCTTTTTTGTGCCTGTTTGCCATGTGTACATTTTGAGAAATGTCTATTCAAATCTTTTACCCATTTTTTGATCAAATTATTAGATTTTTTCCTATAAAGTTGTTTGAGCTCTTTATATATTCTGGTTATTAATCCCTTGTCCCCTGCCTTGGGTTGGTTCCAAGTCTTTGCTATTGTGAATAGTGCCGCAATAAACATACGTGTGCATGTGTCTTTATAGCAGCATGACTTATAATCCTTTGGGTATATACCCAGTAATGGGATAGCTGGGTCAAATGGTATTTCTAGTTCTAGATCCTTGAGGAATCGGCACACTGTTTTCCACAATGGTTGAACTAGTTTACAGTCCCACCAACAGTGTAAAAGTGTTCCTATTTCTCCACATCCTCTCCAGTACCTGTTGTTTCCTGATTTTTTTAATGATTGCCATTCTAACTGGTGTGAGATAGTATCCCATTGTGGTTTTGATTTGCATTTCTCTGAAGGTGGGTGATGATGAGCATTTTTTCATGTGTCTGTTGGAAGTTTTCTTTTATGATGTATCTTTGTCTGGTTTTGGTATTGGGGTAATACTTGCCTCATAGAATGAGTTTGGAAGTATTCTCTTCTCTATTTTTTGGAATAGTTTGAGTAGAATTGGTATTCATTCTTTAAATGTGTAGTAGAATTAAGCAGTGAAGCTATTGGGTCTCGTGCTTTTCTTTTCTGGGAGACTTTTTATTATGGCTTCAATGTAATTACTCGTTTTTAGTCTATTCAGGTTTTGGATTTATTTTATTTTATTTTATTTTTCTTGAGACAGAGTTTCGCTCTTGTTGCCCAGGCTGGAGTGCAATGGCACGATCTTGGCTCACTGCAACCTCCGCTTCACGGGTTCAAGCGATTCTCCTGCCTCAGCCTCACGAGTAGCTAGGATTACAGGCATGCACCACCACGCCTGGCTAATTTTTGTATTTTTAGTAGAGATGGGGTTTCTCCATGTTGATTAGGCTGGTCTTGAACTCCCTACCTCAGGTGATCTGCCTGCCTCGGCCTCCCAAAGTGCTGGGATTACAGGCGTGAGCCTCTGTGCCCGGCCAGGTTTTGGATTTCTTTGTGGTTCAATCTTGGTAGATTTTATGTGTCTAGGAATTTATTTCATCTAGATTTTCCAATTTATTGGCATATAGTTGTTCACAGTCGTCAGTAATGATTCTTTGAATTTCTGCAGTATCAGTCATAATGTTCCTTTTTCATGTCTGCTTTTATATATTTGGGTCTTCTCTCTTTTTTCTTATTCTAGTTAAAAGTTTATCAAAAGTTCAAAAAGTTCAAAAGGCCAACCTTTTGTTTCATTGATCTTTTGATGTTTTTCTTCATTTCAAATTCACTTAGTTCTGGTCTGATATTTATTATTTCTTTTCTTCTGCTAATTTTGGGTTTGATTTGCTCTTGCTTTTCTAGTTCTTTAAAATTATCATTAGGCTGTCTATTTGAAGTTTTTCTTCTTTTTTGACTAGGTAAGCTATAAACTTCTCTGTTAGTACTGCTTTTGCTGTATGCCATAGGTTTTGGTATGTTGTATTTTCATTATCATCATCATTTGTTTCAAGGAAGTTTTCATTTTTTTCTTAATTTCTTCATTGATCAACTGTCATTCAGGAACATATTATTTAATTTCCATGTGTTTGTATAGTTTCCAAAATTTTTCTTGTTTTTGATTTCTAGTTTTATTCCACTGTACAACACTTTCTTTTTTTTTCCTACCATTTATTTGCCTACACATATCACTTTCTAATATCATCTCATAACAAGCTCTGAGCCTCCCCTTGTACTCAGAGTTCTGTCCCATTCAATTATGGGTGGCTACCTGTCTACAGAAGGCCTTGTTTCCTGGTGCTTTTGCTTCCTCCCACTCCTGATGCAACTAACTCTTTTTATGCTATGTGCCTGATACAATGATAAGCACTTTGTATGCATGATTTTACTTAATTTTCAAAATGGCAGTGTAAGGTTAATATAATATTACCGTTTTACACCTGAGCCTAAAACTCATTTAGATAATGTGCAAAAAATCACACAACTTTTAAAAGACACACCTAGGACTGGAAAGACTTGAAAGAGGGCAACACACTATAATGGCAAGAGAAAAAGCTTTGAAGTCAGATACCGAAGCTCAATTCTTGGCTGTATTCTAGCTGTAGGACCTCGTATAACTCCCTTAAGCTTTCTTAGCTTCACTTTATTTGTCGTTTGAATGAGGAGAAATGTTCTGTGGAAGTATTCAGAGAATGAAATGAATCAGTGTATATAAAGTGCCTATCACATAGAATTAGATCTTACCACTACCCTCCTCTATCACCCAACCAGGCTCAGTCATCTTCCTACTACACGATGCTGCTCCCAGGCTGATAGGAGAAATTAGGTAGGAACACACATGACTATGGCAAAAGAGAGAAAGCAGTAAGTACAATATGAGCATACAAACTTTGCCAGAATGACAAAGTAGGACTTCATTGGGACAGTGATATTAAATCTAGACCTGATATGTTTTATCAGATTCCTAGAAATGGAAAATAGATGGAAGGAGCTTAAGAGTCCATATCTGACAGCTGAATAGGGCATGGAGTGGGGTGATGGAGGTACAAGTATTCTGTAGACCCAGCCCTCCCCTACCCAGCTCCCGGCTGACATTTCGTGGTCATCTGGAGCCCAGGCTCCAGCTAGAGGGGGCAACAGCCCCAGGCAGTCTTTAGAAGGGATGGTGGAGTGCTAGGGAGCCTATGGGCCAGCCTACTCCCACCTCACAGAGAAGGTGGCATGAGAGAGAAAGGCCCAATATCTGCCTGCAGCTCCACAGACCAGCTGGGATTCTATTTTTAACCATCCCCGTCATAGCTGACAGCTTGGAACGCCTTCTCCCTCCTTTTCTTCCTTCTTCCTGCCTCTTGCAGCCCAGAATCCTGTAGAAATGAGGGATGGGAGCAACCTCAGCACTGATAAACAGAAGAACCACTCTCCTTTCTCACTGTCCTCTACTCCATGCAGCCTTCTCCAGGGTAGTTAGTGGGTGTATTTTAGGGCATATTGGCTGTGAAGTGAATGAGGCCTAAAACTGAGGGCTTATCACTTGCACAGGCCCCTTTCAAGGCCCTGGTCAGGGTCTCAGTAATCTTGTATCTGTAACTTTGTGTTCTTTTTCTTTCTTAAAAAAAGAGCACCCAATTTTATAAACTTTAGGTCCCACAAAACTTGTTTCTGCTCCTCATGGGTGGGTCTTTTTCCCATCTCCAGCCCAGTGTCTACTTCAACACCATTATTTTATCTTGCTCTAACTTACTGTATGACCTTGGGCAGCTTACCTTCCTGCTCTGGGCCTCAGTTTCCCCTATCGGTTACAAGATGAAGTATCAAAAGACCCCTCCTCCAATATACTATGCCTCTGATTATCCATGTATGTCTCCTTAGTGAGGTCCTCAGTTCCTGTTCTTCCTCATTTGTCATTGTGTGTGGAGAGGTGATATTGCTGGTTTTTGCCTGTCTCGGGCTAGATCATTCTTGTAGTAAAAGGGAGACTAGGTTCTCAGGCTCCTATTCAGTTCTTTTTTGTTGTAGCTGCTAAGAGTGCTTCCATTTGGCAGAATCTTGGCCAGATTTTGACACTGGAGAAAAGAGTACAGTAAAAAATCCCTACTCTTTAATTAACTTCTGTATACTTGTCATGGTCTGATCTCTGGTGTTTCACACACACACTGAATAAACTTAGTCTTACTATACAGTGCTTCTTCTTTTATCTTTTCATCAAAATTTAACAAGTATCCATTAATATAGTATCTTAACAGTGGCACCACTTTGGGATAATGTGATCAGGAATCATGATACGTCACGGATATGCCATTTTCCATCCCCATTCACAGTTACTGCAACACTGGAATGTAGGTAGAGGATGAAAATCCAGAAAGAATATGCACAGTCACATTGAGCCTCAGAGGCTGGGCTTTCTGGCAAGGGGTTGTGCACAGTGGTGTGCAACAGTGGGAGAGAACTGACAGAAGGATACTGCAAAATCCTTGCCTCCTCACCTGCCCCAAAAGAATCCAGAAAGGAAGTTCAGGAGGAAGCCAAATAATTTATTATCTCTTGAACAGTTTGGGTAAGGAAGGAGAGGGCAGGGCCACGGTCCTTAACTGGAAAGGAATGAAGAACGTTTTCAGTGCAGAATGGTCTGTTGGTCAGAGGTATGAGATTAGGCCTGATGGTATTTTCAGTACTGATTGGGAAAGGGCATTGTGAGCTCAAACTAGGAGCATCTCAGAGTCAGTCCTGTGCCAGGCTCCATAGTCTCTAAAACAATCAGTGCCATTAATCTGTGTGTGAGAGGCAGGTCAGCACTTGTCGGAGTTCCCACTGTGTAGAAATAGTTCACTGCTAGGGACGCTGTGTCTGTCAGTGTCATGTTTCTATGGGCCAGGCTCAGTCCTGTATCAGAGGCATGCCTCCTTTCCTGTGTACTGCTCCATTCTTGTTCCTTTTGTGTCACATAACCTACCTTTTCCTGTGCTTTGGGGTTAGTCCATGCTTTGGGTGCCGGTCTCCTGCGTCAGTTGTGGTTTGTGTTTTGTGTGTCTGGAAGGGTCAGTACTTGTCATTTGCCCTGCCTCAGCCCCCACGGCCCCTCTACTCCTCATCCAGGGCCCAGTGTGCTGATGGTAGTGTAGCTAAGCCTGGACAGCGAAGCAATGGATGGAGTGGGAGGGTCCTCATCGGGAAGAGGCCTGGGGCGAGCTCGTGGAGGCCGGGGGCAGCAGCGAGCGCACGTTTCCAGGCAGGCCTGGCGAAAGCGACGGTGCATGAAGCAGTAGACCAGGGGGTTGACACAGGCCGAGGCATAGCTCAGCAAGTGAATGAAGGAGATAGGAGCACCTGAGAGTGCTCTGTGTGCACCCAGGCCATCAAAGGCGCGCCACGTGTTGGCACTATAAACTGGCAACCAACACAGAAAAAAAAGCACAACGATCACCAGCAACATTCGCACCACGCGCTTCTTAGCCAGCAGCTTGGCCTGGGTGGGCCGGGAGCCGGGCCCAGGAGCCGTCAGCGCCGACAGCTCCAGTGCAGGCCGGGAACGCGGAAGTTGCACATAGCAGCCATCACTGTCTTCGCCAACCGCGCCAGTCTCAGACCGGCAACGCCCGTTCTGGTGAATAGCACCTGAGCACAGAGGGTGGGCGGTCAGAGAAAAAGGCAAGAGTCCTCCCAGTTTCCAGCCCAGTCCCCACCTGACCTCCGCTCCCAGCCGTAACCCCATTTCCAGCTTTGTTCTCACCTCCATTTTAGCCCCACCCACTCCAGCAGGCCCTGTCGCCCTCCAAAGCTCCGCCTCTTCCAGATTTTGCTCACCTGGTCCAGCCCCACCTGGCAGCCTGCCTTGGCTTCGGACCCTGCTTTGGCTCCCGCTGTCACTGTCACCGTCAAAGCGAAGCCCTAAGTAGAGCTCGCGAGAGATAAGCCCATAGGCCACGGCCATAACCACACCCGGGATGAAGAACAAGAGCAGGAGCAGCAGTACGGACCTGAAGGCAAGACAGACAGATCACTCGGGTTTCTGTCCAGCTATAATCACAGATGGAGAAAAAGCCAAGGACTGGTGTTTCTAGGGCTGTGGCCAGGTACCTGAAATAGGAGTAGGATTTGGGGGTGCCACTGGGAAGGGAGAGAGAACTGCAGAAGAGACCCAAACTGGAACTCCAGGGTGGTGGATGCGGAATAGGAATTGGCGTGGTAATTCTCCGGGCAGCTGGAGGAAGATTCTGGGCAATGGTAGTAATCATCTAATAGGGGTGACAAAGGAATTCCTAGGATAATTTGTGGGTAAGCTCACCAGGTCTGGCGGACCCGTGCACTGGGCCAGCGATGCACGCACTGTAGCACACGAGGGCCCACTGGTTGCACGACGGTGTACACGGGGTAGGGCACCATGAGTAGTCCGGACAGCAGCCACGTGGCTACGATCACGCGAGCCGCGTGGGAGCGCGTCTGCCATACTCGTGCCTGCAGTGGTCGGCAGATGGCGCTGTACCGCTCCAGTGCTATGGCCACGAGGCTTAGCGTGGACACGCTCACAGACACCCCTAAGCAAGGGAAGAGACAGGAGGGAGTCACCTAGGAAACTTGCGCTGCACAACCATCAGTGGGACTTCCTCACACCCCTCCCTGCCAACTGGGGAGGACCCCTACATCCACAAGAGCTTTAGGAGGGGAGAATGGCAAATGGGGGTGCGTGGTTGTCTCACCCACCCATGAAGTAGGAAACCGCCTTGCAGATAACTGTGCCAAAGATGAATGTGCCCATGAGATTGGGCAGGAGGGTGAAGGGCATGCAAGCCACAGCCAGCAGGAGGTCGCTGACTGCCAGTGAGAGTAGGAAGGCATTGGTGACGGTCCTCAGGCGGCGGCTCAGTCCCAGGACCACGATGATGAGCACGTTTCCTCCAACGCTCATCAGGAAGATCACTGCGTAAAGAGTGATTCTAATGGCCAGCTCCAATTCTGGGTAAGAAAAGGGAGAGGTGGCAGTAGGTGGTCAGCCCTCATTCAGCCAAACCCCCCTCCTTCCCTCTTATCCCCAACCCTCATTACCCAGCCAGATGCCTACATTCCCCACCCAGGAACTGCTCAGTAAATGGTGAACTTGAATCCTTTAGCCTTCTAACCCCTTGAGGTTTGGTTAAATTGGCCCAACTCTGCCCTTCCTTAAGAAAGCCTGCCTCTTCTCAACGTTTGTTCCAAATCTTTCTCTTTGCACCCAAACTTCTTAAGAGGATATTTGTGTCTTCTCATTTGCTCTTCAATCTATTACAATACAATATTCTGTACCCTATCGCTGCATACTTCTTCCCAAGTACACTAATCTTTAACTGCTAAATTCAAAGGTCCTTTCTTAGCCTATTCTATTTGACCTCTCTAGAGTATTTTACACTGTTGATAACCCACTGCCTTTTAAATCACATCAGATCATGTCTTTATTCTCTAAAGGCAAAAGCAAAAAAAATCCTTCGCTTATTCTCTACTGTCTGCAACCCCTCAGAATGTCATCAAGATCTTCCCAGAAGGGATCTCTTTCTCCCCTATCCCCTCCCTGCACTGCAGCCATTTAAGCAAGCCACTGGATGACACAGTTTCTTGAATGCATCATTTGCATTTGTGACTCTCTTCCTGCTCAAGCTAGTTTCTCAGACCGGAATACTCTTTCACCAACCCTCCTCACAATTTCCACCCCTCATGACAAGCTTATTTTCTGTATCTGGTGAATTCCTATTCATCCCTTGTTGGTCAAGACTCAAAGTGACTGCTACTTCTTCTGTAAGGCCCTTCTGGATACCTCATTTGGTATTACTCTCCCCTTTCTCTGACCCATGCCTGTTTCTTACACAACTGTTAAAGCCTGTTTTACTTCTGCCTTGTATTTTAATTCTCTCCAAACATTCATTCTCACTCTATAAACATTTACAGAGGACTCCCTTTGTGCTAGGCACTGGGGACAAAGAGATGAACACGACAAGCTCCCTGCCATTTGAGAACTCACAGTGGGGAAGTAAATTCAGATACATAAACAGATGTGATAAGGAATGAGGCTGAAGGATATAAAATATGCTGTCAGAGCTCATAGGAGGGACACCTGTGTGAGGCAGAGGAGCTGGGAGGCTGACCCCATTCTTTTGTGCCATTGTCTACTAAAAGATGGATTAATCTTTGGACCACTATGTCACAACCAAGCAGATTTAGATAAAATCAAATTGGATTGAAAAGGACTGAATCACATGCCTATGACCTCAGCATGAGAGGGATTAGAGCTCGAAGGTAGAGAGGGCAGGGGACAGAGCCTCCTAGATTGCAGAGAAGAAAGGGCTCAAAGCTGCAGTCCTCTCTTCCAGAGCCCTATACTTTGACCCTCATTTTAGCTCCCAAATTGAAAACTATAGCCATGCACTGAATAAAGATGTTTTGGTAAATGACAAATTTCGTATACGATGGTGGTCTCATAAGATTATAATGAATAGCTGAGTGCAGTGGCTCATATTTGTAATCCCAGCACTTTGGGAGGCCAAGGCGGGAGGATCACTTGAGGCCAGGAGCTTGAGATCAGCCTGAGCAACATAGCAAAACCCCATCTCTACAAAACATAAAAACTTAGCTGGGTGTGGTGACACATGCCTATAGTCATAGCTACTCAGGAGTTTGAGGCAGAAAGATTGCTTGAATCCAGGAGTTCGAGGCTGCAGTGAGCCGTAATAGTGCCACTGCACTCCAGCCTGCACAACAAAGTGAGACTCTGTCTCAGATAAAACCCAAAACAACAATAACAAAAGATTATGATGGAGCTGAAAAATTTCTGTCACCTAGCTATGTTATTGTAACATTGCAGCATAATGCATTATGTATGTGCTTGTGGGGATACTGGTATAAACAAACCTACTGTGCTGTCAGTCATGTAAAAGTCTAGCACATACAATGATGTACATGATACTTGATAGTGATAATAAATGACTGTGTGACTGGTTGATGTATTTACTACATTATACTTTCAATCATTATTTTAGAGTATACTCTTACTTATTTTTTTAAAAAGTTAACTATAAAACAGCCTCAGGCAGGTCCTTTAAGATGTATTCCAGAATAAAGCACTGTTACTATAGGAGATGACAGCTCCATGTGTGGTGTTGCCCTGATGACCTTCCAGTGGGACAAGATGTGGAGGTGGAAGATGGCAATATTTATCCTGTCCCTGTGTAGGCCAATGTGTGTGTTTGTGTCTTGGTTTTAACAGAAAGGTTTTTTGTTTTTGTTTTTTTTTTTTAAGTTAAAAACAGAAAAAAGCTTAAAGGATAAGAGTATAAAAAAAGAAAATATTTTTGTATAGCCATACAATGTGTTTTTTGTTTTACACTGTGTTATTACAAAAGAGTCATAAAGTTTATAAAGTACAAAGTTACAGTGTGCTAAGGTTAATTTATTATTAAATAAGGAAATTTTGAAAAATAAATTTAGTGCAGCCTAAGCATCCAGTGTTTATAAAGTCTACAGAAGTGTACCGTAATGTCCTAGGCCTTTACATTCACTCGCCACCCACTCACTGACTTACCCAGAGCAATGTCTACTCCTGCAAGTTCCATTTATGGTACGTGCCCTATACAGGGGTATGATGGTTTATCTTTTATACTGTATTTTCACTGTACCTTTTCTATGTTTAGATACACAAATACATAATATTGTGTTACTCTTCCCTACAATATTCAGCACAGTAATAAACTGTATAGGTTTGTAGCCTGGGAGCAATAGGCTATACCATATAGCCTAGGTATGTAGTAGGTTATACCATCTAGGTTTGTGTGAGTACTCTCTGTGATATTTACACAATGAAATCACCTAATGATGCATTTCTCAGAAGGTATCCCCATCATTAGTTAATGCATGACTGTATTTTCTCATAACAAAAACCAATTTATTTAGAAATTGTAGGCATCAAATAAATGCTATTTATAAAATCTTCCAAACTGAGCTCCACAGTAACATTCTTTGCTCAAGACCACACACCTGATAAGGGGCTGAATCAGAATAGAAGCCAAGTCCCTGATCCCTAAAGTGCTTTGCCTCCTACTGTTTGTTCCTGCAGTGCTCTGTCATTCATCATACTGCCTCCTTGTTTTTTTGTTTGTTTGTTTGTTTTTGTTTTTGAGACAGAGTTTTGCTCTTGTTGCCCAGGCTGGAGTGCAATGGCATGATCTCGGCTCACCGCAACCTCTGCCTCCTGGGTTCAAGCGATTCTCCTGCCTCAGCCTCCTGAGTAGCTGGAATTACAGGCATGTACCACCACGCCCGGCTAATTTTGTATTTTTAGTAGAGATGAGTTTCTCCATGTTGGTAGGGCTGGTCTCAAACTCCCGACTTCAGGTGATCGCCTGCCTTGGCCTCCCAAAGTGCTGGGATTACAGGTTTAAGCCACCACACCCAACCCATACTGCCTCCTTCTTAATCAAATCTCAGTCTAAATGCCTCTTTTTCCCTCTCTCTCTACTCAACCATGTCATTTCTCACTGCATTAGTATGTATGTAATTCTCTGTCTTCCCCACTAGACTAGGAGCTTCTTGAGGACAGGGGCAAGATCCATCTCACTCTCCAGTATATCCCTAGCACTTGTCATCCCTAGCACAAAGGAGGCAGTCAACACAATGACTTGTTAATGAATCTTGGATGATTCTGTCTTTCAAGACAGACGTGTACCTGCTTTCCCCCTCCTCATCCATCTCTCATCTCTGCAGAGGTGCTCCAGCATGCCCTCTCTTCTTCTTCTTTGCTTCTGTCTTTTTGGAGACACATGTTGGAAGGTCCTTGTGGGGGTCAGTGAGAGGCTATGATTTCAGATGCATAGCTTTTGTTTTTTATATGTAAACCATCTATATTTCCTTTAGAAGCTGGGCCTCTCTCTGTAAGGCAGGATTATGGAAGGCTTATAGGTGACAAAATTTGACGGTAATAAGTGTGTATGGTGGAGAATAAAACACCTTTAGGAGGGAGGCCTCTGTCAGGGAGGTCCTTGGACTCAGAAAAGAGCTGTGGTTTATCTTGGACTCACTGTTTCTCCTCCAAATCTATTGTCCTCCCACCCCCAGCCTCCACCTCTTTAATCTTTCTAGGTCCATTATCTTGCTTACATCTGCCTGTGGATGTCTTTCTTCAACTAATTATTGATGCAATTGCCACACCTCAAATTGGTACAGTACTGTGAAGTATAAGAAGCAATTTCTCATTCATTCATCCAGCTGATATGTCCCATGTGTGTGCCCTTGAGCTTGGCTAATTGTGATGGACCATAAAGATGTAGCTAAATCTCACCCTTATAAAGTTCGCAATATGCTTGGGGACTCCTGAAATGTAGAAGACAAAGTCCCGGTAAAAATGACCAGCAACTGTGCAGTGTTTTGCTGTTTTACCGGACATTCCTAGCTATTATCTTATTTCCAGCCACCACTGTCTCCACAGGTCTTTGCTGTTGAACAGTTTGGAAATGTGAAAAATTCTAATTTAAAGCAATTTTAGAGCCAGGAGTTTGGGGAGACAGAGCGAGGGATAAATAGGTGAAGCACAGGGGATTTTTAGGGCAGTGAAACTATTCTGTATGATACTGTAATGGTGGATACATGCCATTAGACATTTGTCAAAACCATACAACACAAAAAAGTGAACCCTAATGTAAACTCTAGAATTTAGTGAATAATGTATTGATATTGGCTTATAAATTGTGACAAATGTACCACACTAATGTAAGCTGTTAATAATGGGGTAAATTCTGTGTATATGTGTGTTTGTGTGTGTATGGGCACTCTGTACTTTTTGTAAACTTAAAACTGCTCTAAAAATAATCTATTAGTTTAAAAAGTCATGCACAAAATAAATCAGAATTAGACTTGCATGCGTGTGTGTGTGTGTGTGTGTGTATTGATGTGTGTTTGCATGGTGGAATATGAGTGATGACAGTGGCTTCAGTGACTAGAAAACAGGCATGGGCAGAAGGATGGGAGATAGCACCTACTGGAGTACATCCACAAGTGCCTTGATAGTCTACCCATGAGCATCATCTCATCATCTTCCTGGGGATGAGAGGAAAACTGGCATCAGACCAGGGGACTCAGAAGACTGGGACAGTTCAGTTCTTCTCCTGGTGTTTAGAAGATCGGTATTTGTTCTGTCTAGATAATGGCAGAGAAGTATGAGCACAAAAATCCAGACAATGTGACATAAAATGAAAACCAAGCCTTTCTAAGGAAAAACTCCACAGAACACTGAAGCTGCTGATGCCTCAAATTCTGCATTCTACTGGCATGTTTGATCTATTCACCCATGCACACAGGCATCAAAGTAATACCCTTGTCTTTATGATAAGCAGGGATCACATGCAACTGACTGTGGGTAGTGGCTGGGTGAATGGGGGAATCCACATAGTGGGTACTGAGGGGGCAGAAGTAATATACAAGGGTGTGTAGGTAATATCAGAGTGAGTGTTGGGCATACTTTAGTCTTTGAAATAGTATATGGGTAGGTGAAAGTCACGAAATAACTGGAGAATGGTAACAGCTACATGCTTATAGGTAATATCCGATTGAATATGACTTACATTTAAGTTTAGATAATATCCGAGTAAGTGTAGTAACATTTGAAAGAGCAAAGGTTAATATTCAACTCTCTGTAGATAACATTTTGTAGGTAACATCTTCAGGAAGCATAGATTACATTCAGAGGTCTACTTGTGAATAGTGGAATATCCAGATAATGATAGAAATTGCTGACTGAGCAGAAGTAATATCCAAGTATGTATGGGTAGTATTTGAGTATGGATAGATGTTAGCATGTTAAACTAAATTAAGATGTTAATCTGGGCCAGACATGGTGGCTCATATCTGTAATCCCAGCACTTTGGAAGGCTGAGGTTGGCAGATCTGTTAAGTCAAGCATTTAGAGACCAGCCTGGGTAACATGGAAAAACCCTATCTCTACAAAAAATACAAAAAATTAGCCACTTGTGGTGGCACATGCCTGTAGTTCCAGCTACTCAGGGGGTTGAGGTGGGAGGATCACCTGAGCCTGTGGAGGTCAAGGCTGCAGTGATCCGTGATCATGCTACTGCACCCCAGCCTGGGCAACAGAGGGAGACTGTCTCAAAAAAAAAAAAAAAAAAAAAAAAAAAGATGTTAATCTGAATAAGTGAAATAACTGAGCACCTGAGTGAATGTAAGTAATATTTAAGCCTTTGTGGGTATTATCTGTAATATTATCTGTGAGAGTAATATTTGTAATTTTATGGGTAGTATCTGGGGAAAGCTTACTTAAGTGAGCATAGATAATATCTGATGGTGTGTGGATAATAATAAAATGAAAGTGAGTAGTGTTTGATGGATGGGTAACACCAAAATGACTTCGGACAATATTAAAGTGAGTGTGGTAACATTTGTCTTTCTGTGGGTACTATCTGAGTGAACATGGGTAATACTCAAGTCTGCATGGATTATATAAGAAGAATAAAGTGGTAACATCCAAATTTCTATTGGTAACATTGGAGTGAACCTGGGTAACATATGCATCTGTGGGGATAATATCTGAGTGAGTGTGGCTGACAGGGTCTCTGTGTGTAACATCTGACTGGCTGGGTAACATCCGAATGTGTGAGAAGCATTTAGATAAGTGAGGCAAATTTTTGCACCTGTGCTCTGAATTGCTTCACATCCCGCTTTCACAGGGACTCTTCTCTATTGACTATCCCCTTTCTTATCTGCACCTTCAATCTTCCTCTCTTGGCCCAATCAACATCAAACACTTTTAAAAGCTCTTGTTTTAAAATGTGTGCGCACACACACAACAAACCTACACATATACCCGCCCCCCTACCCCAACCCAGCTGCCTCAATCTCATGCTATTTTTGGCAATATCCTGCTTTTCTCTCTCTCTCTCTCTCTCTCTTTCTCTCTCTCTTACCAAACATTTGAAAGTTTTGGCTATATACCCTGGTTCACTTCTCATAACTCCCTCTCCCACCAGCCCAATCTTCAACTTACTATAGTCAAGCCTGAATACCTACAACTCCTAAATATTTTCTTGTTACTGAATCTGAAAGATGCTGTTCTGACTGTCCTGTTTTTTATTTATCTAACTTACATCAATAGCATTTGACATCGCTTACCCCAACCTGCTTGAAACTCTCTTTTTCTTGCTTTCTGGAAGGGCATAGCTCCTGCCTTTCTGACAGTTTCATCTGAATCTCCTTCATAAATTCTCCTTTCTCTGCCTGGGTTTTAAATAATGGTCTTATGCAGAGTCTTGACCCAGGACTTATTTTCTTCTCGTTCTATACAAAATATTATGATTTTAACTATTCTCATGGCTTCTACCTCCTGTAGGCAAATACCTTCAAGTCTGTATTTCCACCTCAGACCTCTCCTGTAAGTTCCAGACCCCTGGATTCAATAGCTTACTAGGTAACCTCACCTGGATGTCCCACTAACATTTAGACTCAATGGGTTCCAAACTGAATTCATAATTCCTTCTTCCAAACCTATTTCTGCTGTTTTGTTATCTTGCTCATTGTATACAATTGCTATAGCACCAATATCCATTCAAGTGTCCAAGTTAGAAATCTGAATGTCATCCCTTGACCTCTTCCATCCTCTCTGCTTCTAATCTGTTGATTCCATTTCCAGAAAAGGCTCTCAAATCTATACACCTCTCTCTGTCCCCCTTGCCATTACCGTAGTCTCAGCTAGCATCATCTTTCACCTAAACCAGTGTAATATAGTAACCTTCTAAAGTACCCCCCTGCCTTCCATCTCATGTCTTCCAATCCATTCTCCACATTATAGAACTAATCCTGGTAGTGCTACTGAATCTTTTAGTAGTTCCTATTGCCCTCAGGATAAAGTCCACATTCCATGGTCAGGTCTAGTAGGCTCTCTGCAAACTCTCTAGGCTGGTCTCCAGCCTGTTCATTATTCCCTTCTTAAGATATATGTTGTAGCCACTCAAAACTATGTCACAGTGGATAAAAGTGCCATGAATTCAAACTTGGAGCTTTTTATACATCTTTTATTTGGGATGCTTTCTGCCTCTTCTGCCTGTTTACTTGACTGACTCTCATACACACACACACACACACACACACACACACACATATATATATACTTTTTTTTTTTCCAACAGGAAGCTTAGAGCCAATCTCCCTAATTTTTTTCACTCTGTATCTCATTTCCTTAAGAGGCCAACCTTAATTCTCACGGAGGCTAGGCTGGGCTAGAGGCGCTCCACTTGTGTTCCCACTATCTTTTCCCTATCAAGGCTCTTCCACTTTGTGCTTCTATCCCCTGCTTGTCTGTCTCACCCATTAAGCTTTGAGCTCTGTGAAGTAGGAATTGTGTCAGTTTTGTTCAACTTACATTCCCACTGCCTAGCACAATCTCTGGTTCAATAAATATTGGCTGAATGACAAATCCAAGTGTGAGTGTGTAACAAATGGGCTGAGAAAGCATAGATTATTTCATGGGGTAAATACTTGGATTACAATTTATTCCAACTTTCCCTTCTCAAGTTTAGAAAAATTTATTTCCTTCACTAGAATCCCACTCCTTCCTTTTCTGCCCACTCAACTTCAAGACCCAGCTCCAAGATTCTAGCCTCTGTGAAGTTCTTTTGGTGCCCACAGTTTAAACCTTTTCATGGGATTTCCACTGTGTCTGTGATTTTTCCATTTGCTTTTTTCTCTCTGCACTTGGCTATGGGTCATGAGGGACCAGACTGGGTCTAGTTTGCCTGGTACCCCCAGCACCTAGCCTAGGGCTGAAGAGGGAGCTTGGAAGATAGCTGGAGACATTACTTGCAGACAAAGAGAGAGGGCACAGAGCCTTGAAAGCTCCAACTAGGGAGGCAGAGGGGTTTGAGGAGTGAAATGGAGACAGGCAGTTTTAAGGGGCATCTCCTAGTGTCCAGCCTAAATCAGATTTGAGGATCTTTTTTTGGGATGCCTGGGGGCTGAGGTGTCAGATGTGATCACATCTTCGGTTTCCCATTCAAGCTTTCCAGAGTGCTCCCTCCCTCAACCAGCCCCCTTCTTTTCCCAATCCTGCCTTCCTTTCTTCCTTCCCTTCTCTGTTGTGGCTTTGTGAACTGGATGTAAGAGGGAAAAGGAGATCTGCAGGGTTGGCAAGAGGAGCTCCTCACCTTCTAACTGGTGTCTAGGAGGGGCTGCGTGTTGGGGAAGGGGCTGTGCTTTGGGGCAAGCAGCGGCTCTGGGTGTAATCAGGGGACCAGGATGTGAAGGAGTTCCGACCAGGTGGTGTGAAGCTATGAACCTGTGAGCTGTGGGGGTGAAGGTGTGAGAGGAGCTGTTTGGGGGCTGAGGGGCACGGTGTGGGCGTTTGAGGAGATAGTGTGGAGCTCGTGGGGGGACTCTATTAGTGTTCTGGGGTACAGTGAGAAAGAGCTTGTGGAGGGGGATGAGTGGGGCACCCACCTCGTGTCCCGGCTCCGCGAATGCGAGGGGGCTCGCAGCTGAGGTTGCCCACACTGCTGCTGTTGAGGAGAGGCGCCGCCGGGCGGCACAGGGAAGCCCCCGGCCCGGGTCCGGTTCCCTGCACGCTCCGATTCAGCTTTAGCAGCTCCATGGCCCCCGCGGAGCCCGCCGCCTTGCTCTGCTCGGCCTGGCGGGCTCCCACCGCGGCTCCACCTGCTCACGCTGCGATGGGCTCAGGCTCCCACCGCCCTCCTTCCCCGCCTCCCTGCCCCGCCTGGTCTCCGCCCCCAGCCCAGGCGCCTGCCCTTCCACTCTCCCGCGGCTCACCCCGCCTCGGTTCCCGTCCCTCCGCCAGCCTCTGTCCCACCAGGTGACTGTGCACCCCCTCCCGGGCTCGGCAGTTCTGCCCCTTCCTGTGCGACTGTCCTCCAGGCTCGCCCCCTCCCTAGATCTGTCCTGTCTCCTCTTAGAGATTTCTCTCCTGCCCACCTCTCTTTATCACCCGCCCCCACCCTCGATTCCCCGGAATGACAGAGAGAGAGAGAGAGAGAGAGAGAGAGAAAGAAAGAGAGAGAGAGAGAGAGAGAGAGAGAGAGAGAGAGAGAGAGAGAGAAGACAAGAGTGTTGGCAGCGTAGCGGGAGGTTTTGGGGAAGGGAGGGTAGGAGGCATTGGGTAGAGACGGCTGCCACGGATCCAACATCTTTCTCTGGTGTATCAGGGAACGTGGAGGTGGCTTTGGAGACCGGGTCTGCGTGCGTCACCTGCTGAGGCGCGGATGCTTTAGTCTGCACCTAGAGCCGCATTTACGGTACTGTGTTGCAGTGACCGCAGTGACCGTGACACTATTGCTACCGTAGTTCCCTGCAGCTCCTCGCTGCGGGACTAGGGTAGCTCCTGCATCTGTCTCCCCAACCTTCACCTCCTATCGGAGGCTCAACACTCAGGCTTCCACTTAAGGTTCCCAAGGAGCCCTCCACAGCTGGGCGGGAGTGGGGGTGGGGCCGGGATTTGGCTCCAGGGGAGGCTTGCCAGGGGAAAGGGCTCCCGGGAGGCAGCTTCTGACTTGGGTGTTGAGGGCAGTTGGGGGTGGCGGCAAGAGCTGACAAGGATAAACCCGAGTAACGTGAAGATGGGATATAATTCTAACGCCGGCCCAGCGCAGACAAAAGAGGGGGAGACGGTTGGCTTTCTCCACCGTCTCCAGGCAGCGCCCACGCCCACCCGACACGCTAACGGCTCCCTGTTTACTCTCAGTGCAGGCAGAGCTGCCTGTGTAGGGTGTCAGGTTCCCACGAGTGGGGGCTGGAAGGGGACTGGGTCACTGGGGTGCAGCGGGAACAGGGCTGAAGGGTGCAGGACTGAACTGGGTTCATCTTCTCAGGGCAGGATTTGCCTCTTCTACTATTTCAGCCCTGCTCCTTATGCATTCTCCTATCCATTCCTTTTCTTCCCCAGATTTCTATCTCCAGATTCCTATCCATTCTTCAGATTCCAGATGAACTCCAATACGATGTGAAATTCTGTCTTTTGACCCCCAGCAGTAGCTGTAAGAGGTGGGGGGCGGGCATCAGTGGAAGAGCAAATTAGAGAATGGAGTCTGGCTTTATGGGGGATTCAGCAGGCCTTTATCTAATCAATCTTTTGGAGAGGACCTGGTTCAGCCAGCTCTGAGTTTATAGGGGCTGAAGCATTGAAAGAGAGTTGAAAGACAGTTTATGCCTGAGATGTCGTCAACTGCCCCTCCTTCCCTTCCTCCTGGCACTGCCTGTCTTGCCCATCAGAGAGCCTGGACCAGACGAGCTTGATTTCCTATTTGTTCAACTCCAGCGCAGGTGAGGCCTCAGATAACCTGCTCAAGTTTTCCCACATTGGATGGCAGTATGATGAGGAGGGAAGGGAGCAAAGGACGTAAGGGAGAGGGGAGTGAAAATAGAAGTAGATGAACATTCACTTATTTAGCAAACTATGCCAGTTCTAGGGGTGTGCACTAGTTGTCCAATATAGTTTGCCCCTGAGTAGCACCTACTCTAGTGGGGATTTTCCCAAGTAAGCCAATGATTGTAATATACGGCCGTTAAGTGCACCCATCGGGATGTACATATCAGAAATTTAGGAATTATTATTGATGCCTTACTCCCCTATGATCCTTCACCCCTGTGCTGGATGCTGTGATGCAAAGCCCAGAACTCTCTTCAAAAATGAAGGATTTATTTTCCAGTTGCGGAGAGTGCTGCTAAAAGATGGCCCTCAGCTGTCAGAACCCTTCAGGAGTTGCCTAAGCAGAAAAAAGCCAGCTCATCCAAGGTTATGCTCCCTTTCTTGGGCATTCTATATCCAATGACCAATCAGCGCAGAGGTATAAAAGTTTAGTCCCCTCAACCCAGTGGTGGACAACTCTGAAAGATGCTCACATCCCCAGAGCTCTTCATAGGGTTGACTAAGGTCTTTGCTGGGTCTGAATTACTGCTCAGCTTCTCCTTTTGCCCAGTCCTATTTTCATCCTCTCTCTTGCACAGGTGTTAACTCCAAGAGTACTCCTTAGTAAACATCCTCCACAGTAATCTTTGTTTGAGAGTCTGCTTCCTGGGGAACATAACTACATCCCTCCCATATTGAATCAATCACAAAGTCCTGTTCATTTTAGCTACTGAGTGTTCCTTGAATCTGTCTGCTTATATGTCCACTGATATTACCCTACTCTTGAACCACACTCCTAGCTTCCTAAGTGGGCCACCATATTTTACTGATGCCTCTTTACATCTATCCTTCATCTTTAGCCCATGTACTATGCTTAGAATACAAATCTGACTACCCCACTCTTTTGACCTTTGCTTTTGGGATAGAGAAAACATTTTAACAGAATCTAGAAAGCCTATGTGGCCTGGCTCCCACTTACCTCTCTAGCCACATTATTTCAAATCACTATGAGTCACTGATTCTTTTTCTCTCCACTGTAGACACACTGGCCTTTTTTGGTCACTCCCTCTTTTTTTCTCTTTTCTTTTTCTTTTTTTATTTTTAATTTTTGCTATATGTCCTCCAGTTGCATAGCTTTTCCATATGCTCTCTGGAAGCTTCTTCTTTCCTTCCTTACCTAATTAACACTTACTCATCCATCTGATCTCAGCTCAAGCTACAATTATTCAGGGATATTTCCCCTGACTTCCTCTCTTTGGGTAGGCAGAATTAGAAGATGACCCCCAATGACTCTCACCCTTATATAATCTTTTGTGTGTGGATGGACCTGTGCATATGATGAGATACTACTTCCACAATTATGTTATATGGCAAAAGGGATTTTGCAGATGGAGTTAATTCTACTAATCAGTTGATCTCAAGATAGAAAGATTATCTGGCTAGTCCTAACCAACTCACATGAGTTCTTTAAAAGCCAAGGGTTCTTTTTTCTGGCTAGTAGCAGAAGAGGAAATCAAAGAGATTGGAAGAATGAGAGGAATTCAACACACTGTTGATAACTTGAAGACGGATAATGGGCAAGGAATGCAGGTGGCTGTTTTCTGGCCTGAGGGTTAAGGAGGGCACAGGGCAAGTCCTGAGAGTAGCCTCTAGTTGACAGCAGTCTCTAGCTGACAGCCAGCAAAAGAACAGAGACCTGAATCCTCCCCCGATTCTGTAGAAGAGAATTCAGTCTGGCTGAAACCTTGATTTTTGATACCCTGAGCAGAGAACCCAGCCACACTGTGTAGACCTCTGGCCAATAGATCTGTGAGCTAATAAATGGGTGTTGTTTTTAGCCACTATATTCATGGTAATTTATTACAACAGCAATAGACAAATCATACACCTTTTATCTAATGAGGCAGCAAATGCAGATTCTTGCAAGCCATGCAAGGAAGAACTGGGAGCATTGGAAATTTGTTAAGATTTAGAAAGATTTGGAAAGATTGCAGTGGAGCTAGTGTGGAGAGCAACTTAAAAGGTGGGACCAACTGGGAGTCCATGACAGTAATTTGGGTGAGAGATGGTAGTGGCTTAACCTAAAGTCATGGACGTAGTGGAAAAGATTGATCTAAGACCTATTTAGGAGGTAGAAACAGAATTTAAAGATAATTTGCATGTGGAGGGTGAGAAAGAAGGATGAGATAAAAAACGAATAAGGTTTTGGTAACTCAATATAAACTATTTGATGATCACCTACTATGTTCAAGGCACATTACCTTTAAGCACATTTAATCCTCATGAAGAACCATGAATTTAGGTCCAATATTGTTGATTAATATTTTAGATGAAAAAACTGTGGCTTAGAGAGAGTTTAAGTAACCTGCCCAAAGCCAGAAAGCTACTAGGTGAAAGAGCCAGAATTCAAAGTCAGGGATTTTGGAAATCAGAATTCAGTTGTTCATACTGTGCTGCTTAGGATGAGTAGATGTCTTACCAGATTTCTCTGATTACCTTCTTTCTCTCATTTTACACAATATTGTTTTCAAATTTTCTTGTCTCATAAAATCTCTGATTTCTTCTCCCACCCTGACACACACACACACACACACACACACACACACACACACACAGCATTATTCACTCTGAACCTAGACTCCAACTTCATAGAGAAAATAGTAACTAGCAGAGAGAAACTCCCACCATTAAATCTGTTCTGTTTTGGACATGTTAAGTTTCAGATGTCTATTAGATATCTAAGTAGAATTCCATTAGGAAGCTAAATATACAGATTGTATAGGAAGTAATGCAAACCACAGAATTAGAGTGTGTAGAATAAGAACAAGTGAAGTATCAAGTCAGACTTTTAGAGGTCATTATTTAAAGACTGGATAGAGAAAGATGAGCCTGCAAAATACATCAAGAAAGAGTAGACAGAGGGACAGGAGGAAACCCAGAGAGTGAAGCATCATAAAAGCTAAAAGAGAAGAGGTGCAAAAAGAAACTGGTGAACTCATTCAAATGCTGCTCCTGGGTAAGCAAAATGAGGAATGAGAAAAGTGGTCCAAAATTAGTGACCTGGAGATCTTTGGCAACCTTGGAGCCATTTTAGTGAGGTTGTTGAGGCAGAAGGCAGGGTAGGTGTCCTGAAAACTGAATGTGATGGGAGGAAGGGGAGTAAATGACTTTAGGTAAGTTTTTAAGAAATGTAGTTATTAAGGAAAGGGGATAGAGCTGCAGGAGGATGTCAAATGAAAGATTTTTTTTTTTTTAAGGTGGGAGGACTTGAACTAACTTTCTTTCTTTCTCTTTCTCTCTCTCTCTCTTTCTTTTTTTTTTTTTTTTTTTTTTTTTGGCAGATGGAATTACTCCAATATATAAAAAGACTGAAGATACAGGAGAGAGAGAATGGTTAATTAATAATGCAAGGTTCCTGAGGAGTCAGGGATGTATGCAATCCAGAGTGGAAGTGGAGGATCCTAGCTTTTGATTGCAGTAGAGACTCAACTGTAAGAGGAAATTAGTAGAAGATGATTATAGATGAAAATAAGCTATGGCCAACAAAATAACAGCTACATTTCCTAGATGTGGGAAGTGCAAAAAATGCACATTATGACTAGGTAGTATCTGTAGGTAGAAGTGATATATGCAGCTTCCACATCAAGGCCTTAAAGGAGAGAAATGGACCTTCTCTTCCTCTCTGCCCCTATGGGAGGGCAATAGGAATGTAAATAGGAAAGCAAGCCACCTTCAATCCTGTAGTAAGGGTAACATATTAGGGATGGCAGAATGACAAAATGGAAGGAGTCTGGATCTCCTATACTCTCAATCCATTTTATCATCCCTGGTTCTTCTGCATGAAAAAGAAACTACAGTCTTAAGTTCTTACAATTTTTTTCTCTACCGTCATGGCAACCTAACCTACATCTTAACAAGACAGTTGTTTGTAGGTTTGGTAGGGAGCTGCTGTCTGATAGTTTTTATTTTTGCTATGAAGTTGGAGATCTGGTTATCAGAGAGTGGTGTGTGTGTGTGTGTGTGTGCGCGCGTGTGCCCGTGTGTGCATGTGTGTGTGTGTGATGAAAATTTTTAGTAGTCAAGATGGTTTAAGAAAACAATATATAATGGGAGAAGGGAAAGGAGACCTGAGGAATGTAGTGAGATAATAGGAAAATACTGAGGGCTCACTTAAGGGTTGATGACTACGAATTTCTAGTGGGATCAACTTCTCAGCAGAGCTCGGCTGGTTGGACGCAAGCAAGGAGAATGTTCATGGTTCAGTTCATCCAAAGTTGGAATTTTACCAGATGAACGGAATGGCAAAATAAAGGGACAAGTGTGAAATAATGAGTCATAAAATCTCAGCTGGACATGGAGAAGAAAAAATTATATTCCAAGGGTCTGGCTCCTGCCCTTGTTACTGCATTTGGAGATAGGGCCTTTAAAGAGGTAATTAAAGTTAAATAAGGTTATAAGGGTGGGGCTAGAACTGTTGTCATTACAAGACGGGGAAGAGATACCAGATATCTTCCCATCCACCATTTCCCTCATCCCCTCCCACCCCTTCCCCCTGCAAGCCACACACAGAGGAAAGACCATGTGAGGATGCTGTCTGTAGGCGGCCCTCACCAGAAATTGAATGTGTTGGTACCTTGATCTAGGTTTTCTAGGCTCTAGAACTGTGAGAAAATAATTTCTGTTGTTTAAGTCATCTAGTCTGTGGTGTCTTGTTTTGGTAGCCTGAGCTGACTAATACATGCCCCTTTCTCCAACAGTTTCTCAGACTTCTCGCCATATTACTGTCATTACTTACTTTCTATCTTTTCTTTACTCTCACACCCAAACACTGGCTCTAGCTGGATGGTCATACTTGGCTTGAGGAGCCTCAAATATCTTATATTTTCCTTATGGATGCCATGTTTTCATTATCTTTGTATCTTGCTCATATTCTCCCCTCTAAGTAAATGCAGATGGGTATGGAAGGTGAGGGCTAGGAGATGGCATGTGTAGATTGATTTCAAGATGTTTTGTAAAAGGAAAAATAAAAAACAAGAAATAGCTATAGTGAAGAAGGGAGGGGGGACAGAGGATGGAGGGGAAAGGAATGAAAATGCAGTGCTAAAAGGGTAGAACTCATTTCTCGAAATCATGAAATTACATCTATACTTCCTTTGCTAGAGATAAGCCAGGATTTTGGAGAGAATGAGATATCTCAGGGCAGGAAAATAGGGATGCTTTAGATCAGAGTAAGGAGGGAATTGCAAAGCCAATATGGGCAAAGCTATATGAAAGAGACTTGGACCCTTGTCCAGGAACAAGTCAGAAAACTAAGAGGTCAAGGAAGCACATGCAAGAGGTCCTGAAGTAGGCTTGGGCTCAGTCCTGAGGGACTCTGTCTTTCTAACTCAAGCCTTCACCTGCCCAGGTTGTTCGTTATTTGGTTTTAGTTTTGGTTTTGGTTTTTTAGAGGGGGATTTTGGGCCACCTAGTTTGACTCTTGTAGCTAGAACAATTTACTTTCCCTTTTGGGAAGTCTCAATCTCCCATGGTACTGCCCCATTGGCCCAAATGTGGGCACATGATCCTTCTTTGAATACTCTATATCATAACTGAGATAAGAGGGGAACATTTAAATAAAACTTCAGTAAATATTCATGGGAAACAACTGAAGAGAGCAGAACATAGTGCCTCATGCACAGTGCCAGATAAGCTGCTTTATAAGGTACTGCTTATTCTAGGTAGCTTGCAAGGTCCACAAAATATCAGTGCTTTTAACCAGGAAACCCAGTGTTTACATTCCCAGTAGTGTGAGGGTCATGTAATAGGCTCTGCCTCCAGCACTCCTGGTTCTGACGCACACACGTACAGCTAGGGCCTGGTGCTAGGAGAGAAATCAGCTACAGTTCAGTCTTTGGGGTGCCCAGCTTGCCCTTTTCTCCATTGGCTCAGCCCTCCCTCTGTGTCTGATTAGGCCACCTTCTCCTCATATCTTTCAAGGCCTTCTGTCCTCTGCATTTCTATGATGTGCAGACTTTCTTCTGTGCTGAGCTCCTGCCCACACATTCCCTGCCCATGCAGGAGGCCCTTCTCTTGGGATGATTAAACAGAGGGAGCCAGCTGAGAAGGCAGATGGGCTACAGCCAGAGCAGGCAGGGCTATTGAGCAGACAAAAGAAACCAGGACAAGGACTGGCCTTTCAGATGCTTGGGGCTTGTGTTGGGGAAGAGCAGAGGCACCCATTCAGGGGCTGACTCTGGCTGGATACTTGACTTCAGATGTAGACCCTCACGGGTAGGCCAAGAGAGGCCTAGATCTCCCAGGTCAGGGCCTCACTCAAAGGTTAAAAGAGCCAACAGAAGATCATTCTGAGAGAAGGCTTCCATGAACGCATATAAGCTAATAGCCTCTGGGACCCTGTCTGTTGGACATACTGGTGAAGAAAAGGCTGAGGACAACAGGCCAAGGTATGGGAACTGAAAAGGTGGAGACAGACACAGAGAGGGTTCATGTGAGCTAGTAGTGAGAAGCACAAAGACTTTTCAGTCTGTGGGGAGGGCAGTCTGAATGTTCACAGTCACTCATTCAGTGGTGCTGCCTGCGACAGGGCTGCTTTAGGCTCTGATTAGTACATCCTCTTCAGTAACATCTCTCAGCATTACCACTGGTATATTTCAGTCATTGTGACAAAAGCTTAAACAAGAGCAGTTGAGATCATAATTCCCCAACATTGTTGCCTGTCCCTAAGATTCCATTTCTCCCTGAGAAATTCTCCAAGGTTTTCAAGGCATTGCAATCCTAAAATCTGGGAGGGAGCTGGAAGGAAGGAAGGAGGAAGTGCCTTCTGCTCTCTGCTGGCCAGACCTGGTATTGCCTGCGTAACCTGGAGGCCCTGCCAGATGTCTGGAACAAATAGAGCAGGACCTGTGCCCAGGGCCCTCAAAGACACAGTAACTGCTAGAGGGACACGAGTAATAGTCATAGCTACTGTTAATTATTATGAAATTATCACCTTCTAGGCACTAGTAGGCAGTTTACATTCATTATCTTGTTTAGATTTTTAAATCTTCAGCATTTCTCTAAACAACCCTGAAAGATTTTGAGGAAGAGGCTGAGAGTCCCCCAGCTAGGAAGTGATGTTTCAGAACTAAAATACAAGTCTGGTTGGCACCTAATGCATGCTGTTTTCTATATGTTGTACTTTAAGGCCAGCCTAACATTTGCCCTGACTTGGGTCATGGCTCTGATCCCAGCTCTAACCCAGCTTGACCACATCCTCTGATCCTAGCCTCAAGCCAAACTCCAGCTTAGCCCAAACTAGAATCCTCTCACCCTGCCTCCTGCTTCTGACTCCTAGTGTTTGCACCAGGAGTAAACACTCCACTGGATTGAAAGGCCCCTTTCCCTAGGAATCTGATTTCCTCCCAAACTTGATACTTTATTTCCATCTGTCTTATGAGGCTAGCAGCCAAACCCCAAGAAAGAAAGGGTGGGGTGTGGTGGGTCTAAGAAGATTCTGTGGGAGTGTAGCTAACTGGGAACACCAAGGAGGAGTCTACATCCCAAATCTTAGCCAGACTGGGGTTTCCTAAGGGTCATGACCCAAGGAAAGAAGTAAGTGAGGCCCCAGGTCCTGTAGGAGGGAACAGAGCTAAGCCTGAAGCACTGGGGCTCTCAGAAGGAAGGTCCCAGAACAGTCTTGACACCTCTATAGAAATCTAGCAGTGACTCTCCAACTCCTGCCCTCCTCTCACAGCTGTATTTTGTGCAGACCCTGCGGCTGGAATTGGGAGCTCTTATCCAGAGTAGCTGATGGTCCTTTATCTTTGCTGGCAGGCAGCCTTGCCAGTGACTCACAAGCTTTCCCTGGCACAGCTGGCTTCTTCCCCCTGGTTACTGCAGTTACTACCCCTGACAGTCATTCTCAAGCAGGGAAGAGCTCGCTTGGCCCTGGCCTCAAATCAGGTGATTCCTTTCCTTATTTCGCTAAAAGAAACAATATGACAGACCTGGGCTTCATTCCTTGTGACTTAGGGACCCTGTGATATTGGGCAAGTTATCTAATCCCAGAATCTTGCTTTCCTAATTTCAAAATGGGGTAACAATGACATCTTTCTCATACAGTTGTAAGGATTGAGACAATGCACTTAACCCAGGATCTGGCATAAAGAAACTTCTCAATAAATCAGATCTAATATCTTTAGTGGCTCTGTGGGCTTCAGATTCCTGATCTGGAAAGATGAGCATCATCATCATCATCATAGTATTAATATAATAATTTAAATTTCCTCACACTGTTTTAAGAACCAAATCAGATAATACATGTAGAGCAGTTTGTGAATTATTCCACAATAGTGTGTAAAAAATTAGACATTTGATTTTCTAAATCAGATAATTCTCATCTAAACTTTTAAATACTTACTTTATGAAAGATCTATCTATCTATCTATCTATCTATCTATCTATCTATCTATCTACCTATCATTTAATTTCAATAGTTTTGGGGGTACAAGAGGTTTTTGGTTACATGGTTAAGTTCCTTAGTGGTGATTTCTGAGCTTTTAGTGCACTCGTCACCTGAGCAGTGTACACTGTATCCGACATATAGTCTTTTATCCCTTACCCCCTCCCAACCTTCCCCTTGAGTCCCCAAAATTGATTATATCACTTTTATGCATCCTCATAGTTTAGCTTCCACTTGTGAGAACATGCAATATTTAGTTTTCTATTCCTGAGTCATTTCATTTAGAATAATGGTCTTCAGCTCCATCCAAGCTGCCAAAGACATTATTTCATTCCTTTTTGTGGCTGAGTAATCTTCCATAGTGTATACATACCACATTTTCTTTCTTTCTTTCTTTCTTTCTTTCTTTCTTTCTTTCTTTCTTTCTTTCTTTCTTTCTTTCTTTCTCTTTCTTTCTTTCTTTTTCTTTCTTTCTTTCTTTCTCTCTCTCTCTCTCTCTCTCTGGTTTTTTTTTTTTTGACAGAGTCTCCCTCTGTCGCCCAGGCTGGAGTGCAGTGGTGTGATCTTGGCTCACTGCAACCTCCACCTCACAGGTTCAAGCTATTCTCTTACCTCAGCCTCCCGAGTATCTTGGATTACAGGTGTGCCACCATGCCCAGCTATTTTTTTTTTATTTTTAGTAGAGATGGGGTTTCACCATGTTGGCCAAGCTGGTCTCACACTCCTGGTCTCAAGTAATCTGTCCACCTCCACCTCCCAAAGAGTTGGGATTACAGCCGTAAGCCACCTTGCCTGGCCTTACATACCACATTTTCTTTATCCACTTATTGGTTGATGGGCATCTAGGTCGGTTCCATATCTTTGCAATTGTGAATTGTGCTGCTACAAACATGTGTGTGCATGTGTCTTTTTCATATAATGACTTATTTTCCTTTGGGTAGATACCCAGTAGTGAGATTGCTGGATCAAACGATAGTTCCACTTTCAGTTCTTTAAGGAATCTTCATACTGTTTTCACTATATGGGAGATTTAATCTCAGTTGTGTTTTGGGCTTTCTTCCCACTCTCTTTCCCAATTTAGGGCCTTACAAAAGTCTCTGGGGCTTTTATGTTGAACAGAACATCTGGGGCAGGGCCTCTGGTCTTTGGAGCATGCTGATAATGCTGGTATGTGCCTTGTTCAAGCTTGCACACTTCTAGGGTAATGCTGGTATGTGCCTTGTTCAAGCCTGCACACTTCTAGGGGGTGCTGCTCTGAGTCTCCAGTACCTGTTCTGGCATAGTGATCATTCTCCAGTTATTTCCAAAGACTCAACTCTTAGTGTTCCCTATTTTGGGCCCTCATAGAAAATGGAGTCTAGGTTGCTTTTTTCCTTAGAAATCCTGTGGTGGAATTCTGACTTCTATTATTTTGCCCTCTGATGTTATTCCCAGGATTATGGAAAAGGGACATTGAGAATGTAATTAAGTTAGTTAATAATCAGTTGATCTTACAATACGGAGATTATTCTGGATTATTTAGGTGAACCTACTCTAATCGGATGAACCCTAAAAAGGAGAGATCTTTCTCAGCCTGGTAGTAGAAGGGGGAAATGAGAGATTTGAAGAATGAGGAAGATTTAATATGCCTTTGTTGACTTGAAGATGAAGGGGCCATGTGTCAAGGAATCAGAGATCTTTGTCCTACAGTCAATGGAATTCTGCTAACAACTTGAATGAACTTGGAGGCAGATTCTTCCCTACAGTCTCCAGGTAACAGCCTAGTCCAACTGAAACCTTGATTTCAGCATTGGGAGGCCCCGAACAGAGGTCTAGTTGACTGACACTGTGCTTGTATTTCTAACTTACAGAACTGTGAGAATAAATGGGTACTGTTTTAAGCTGCTAAATTTGTGGTAATATGTTATAGCAGCAGAGAAAAAAAAAAAAAAACCAACGTGCACACACACACAAAACAAACAAACAAACAAAAAACCCCACAAAAACACAAAACAACAACAACAACAACAAAACTCTCAAGAATCTCATTCCTTTCCCTTGTCTTAGGGAATCTCCCCTCCACAGAAGAAACTTCTGCTCCTTAAACTCTTCTTAAGCTCTCACAGACAACTGGGTACAATTTACCTCTAACTACATCATTTGTGAAATCCTAGGAGCCCTATTTTTCAAAAACAAAATCTTGGCTGAGCGTGGTGGCCCACACCTCTAATCCCAGCACTTTGAGAAACAGAGTCAGGCAGATCTCTTGAGTCCAGGAGTTTGAGACCAGCCTGGGCAACATGGCAAAACGCTATCTCTGCAAAAAATACAAAAATTAATCAGGCGTGGTGGTGCACACCTGTGGTCCCAGCCACTTGGGAGGCTGTCGTGGGAGGATTGCTTGAGCCAGGGAGGTAGAGGTTGCAATGAGCCAAGATGGCACCACTGCACTACAGCCTGAGCAACAGAGTGAGACCTATCTCAAAAACAAAACAAAACAAAGAAAACCCCAAGACCCCCACAAAATCTCTGGCAAAAAGTTTCTGTTAATTTCTGCTTCTGATCCTGTAATTCAAAAAGCTTTAACTTTTAAGGGACAAAGATTTAGGTCCTTTCTTATGATGGGAGGAGGGATAAAATCAACAAAATCCAAATGAAAATTTTAATAAAATTTTTGGCCACATTTATAAGTGTATAGCCTAGTGCTTGATACACATTAGTTAATATTCTTTGGACTAAAAGAATTTATTTTATTTCTTGGTTATTCCAGGAACTTAAAATTGTGTTTACTTCTGTACATCCTGACCTAATTCTACTCAGCCTGTCCCAAATTGCCCAAATACTGTCTTCAACAGGGTGAAAAAACCAATTCCACAACTAGAGGACCTCAGAAAGCAACTGATGCTATTCAAGGTGTCTTATGATACGGTGGCTCCACCATGAAGATTCTGATCTCCTCATCCTGGAATAGCAGAGGCCGAGCAAAACGGATAGCTGGCCCTTTGAGAGTTTTGTTTCCGCCACCACAAAATGCCAGATAACCAGTTATCACCCTGCTAGTGCTATAGACCAGAATTAGATGGCATGGCAGAGGCCAACTGTTCTAAGAGAGCCTTCACTGGGCACAGGTGTGCACATTGTAATATGTCAGTGAAAAACTTGTTCTCAACTCCTTAAATCCATCAGATGCCACCCAAATGGCCTTTACGATGAACCCATCCATTCTAGTTCAAGACGATAGGAGGGCAGAGATGACAGAAAAACCTCTCAAGAAATTGACACACATCTTCCTCCAACATTTATCCTCTGTCTGCTTCAACTCCCTCTTCTTACCAAACATATATCTGGGTACTTACTAGGTATCAGGCACACCCCTGGGGACACAGAGATGAACAAGAAAAACCCAGTGTTGGCCTTGTGGATCTTATTATTTCGTGCAGAAGACATATCACAAAAAACTATATATTTTAATATATATATTTTATTTTTGATTTTATTTTAATATGATTTAAAGGTGATTACCTCATAATCTCTCCTGAGAGTACAGATACATCACTCAGTTATATCTATAGGTTAAATCCTGGATATATTTTAAACTACCACCTGGCACAGCTCAGACCTCAAGACTGGCCAGGCCCTGGAGGAGCTGCAATGGTGACTCAGGGTGAATCTGGTTCAGATGTGACTTCAGACTCCTCCCCATAGACCCTATGATACCTTTCCTGCCCCAAGTACAGACCTCCTTCCAAGTATACCAGAGTCAACTCCAAAATTCCCAACACCCTCATCTCTAATTGCCTCTGACCGTAATATTCCACTGAACCTAGTCTCTACTCTCCCCTATGTTTTGGAATACTGTGCAAAGAAGAAGGGCTGGATTTCCACCAGCACCAACACCAGTTCCAACAACTGTCATGGTATGGCTGGGCCAGGTGAATGGTCCTGTTGGAACTATTCACCCTCTTTCTGTTGGGAGAATGGAACTATTCTTCTCTTGGAATCAGCCCTGAACACAGGGAAGCCCTGGATCTAGGCTCCAGGGCTGGCCAGAGGGAAGAAAAAGAAGAAGTATCTGCTCTGGCCCATTTAACTAGATGAAACCTCTCAGAGCTTATAAATCGAGAACATATGCTCTGGTGTGGGATGCAAAGGCCAGTGTGCATGGGCACTGTTACAGCAGTGTGATGTGAGAGCCTGCTTTGCCTAGGCTGAATATTGATTCTCTATTCTTAAGGTACCTCACATCTGACTCTAACCCACTAGATACTACACAGTTCATGCTCATCACCTCTGAGACTCAGAATTCAGGCTTCAGAGTTCAGAATTCAGACAGAATCCATCCCGGCCCACCATTGACTTTGCCTTTTCTTTCCAGCCCCATAAATGCTTAGGGAGGAGGCAAATACTTTATTGAAGTGCAACTTTCAGGGTATACTTGTGAATCGCCCATATGGGAAACATTCAAAAGACATCTTAGAACTAGAGGGCCCAGGGTGTGCTTTTGTGTTTTCACAAGTGTGTGCACACCTGTGAAGGGCATCTGTGTCTATTGGTGTATGACTGCCAGCATATGTGTGTTTAGGAGGTGCATGACTGAATGTGTATATATTATGTAGGTGTAAGATACATCAGTGCTTGTGAGAAAGCATGTGTGCTGTGTGCTCTGAGAATGGAAATTCCAGAGCATTTTAGATGGAATGCACAGTCTTGGGGCCAACAGGTCTATGAGCAACTGTGTGTGTGTGTGTATTGGTAAGTGGGGGCTGAATGTACACTATACTCCTATGTCTCTAACTGGGCATCTACAGACCAATTTGCTCCTGTGTCTGTGATCCCACAGACAGGATGACAGAGTTGCAGCAATTAGGCTTTACTACAACTGGATTCACTAGGAGGTGGGAATCCTGGGGATAGGTATGGGGTCACTCTGGACCTGGGGGTCCCTCCTGCGTGGCCCTGCCCTCTTCATCTTTGGAAGTTCCCTCCCCAGGCTCACCCTCGTCATCAGCCTCAGCCAGGTCCTCAGGCATTGGCCACTCTCGAGTCTGCCACTCCAGCCGCTCAACGCGGTAAGCAATCTTAAGTGCGCTGGACTCCAGCTCAGCCAGGAGGCGAGCAAACTTCGTCTGTAGATCATCCAGCTGCTGGTCTAGGCCTCGTAGCCGGGACTCTGTGGCCTCCTGCAGGGCGATCTCAGCTGCCTCAGCATTCACGTCCAACTTGTTCATTTTCAGCAGGATTTCACGTCCCTTCCCTTCCATGACGGTCTGTGCCTGTGGATACTCGCTCAGCACCTCCCGCAGGTCCTCCTTGCTCAGGCAGAATAGGTCTGAATAACCTATGCTCTTGATGTTGGCTGTGCGGCGGTTCCCAGACATATTCCCTGTGGCCCATGGGCAGATGGAGGATAGTTAGCAAGAGGGTGAGAAGGTGGCATTTCACTCCTGAACCAGGGCCTTCACCTCCATATTTGTGCTTCTGAGCCTCTCCTTCTGCCTCATTAATTCTTTCATTTAGTAAAATACTGAGGACCAGGCTCTGTGCTGGGTGGGTATCAGTGACCTGCCTCAAATAATTCAGTCTAGAGGAGATACACTTATATTGGAATAGTTGCATAACAGTATGGCTGGTGCAGTGCAGACATATTCATCAGGTGTTGTGGAAAGGCAGGCAAAGAACCCCTACCAAACTATAAGGCAAGGAATTTAGGGAAGTCTGGAGGAAGGGATGTCCTAAGATATAATTTGAATATTTGTCCCTGCCCAAATCTCATGTGAAATGTAATCCCCAATGTTGGAGGTGGGACCTGGTGGGAGGTGATTGGATTATGGGGGCAGATCCTTCATGGCTTGATGCTATCCTTGAGATAGTGAGTCACGAGATCTGGTTGTTTTGGTTGTTTGAAAGTGTGGCACCTCCACCAACCTTTGCTCCTGCTCTCACCATGTGACATGCCTGCTCCCCCTTTGCCTTCTGCCACAATTATAAGCTTCTTGAAGCCTCCCTAGAAACTGAGCAAATGTCAGCACCATGCTTCCTGTAAATCCTGCAGAACTGTGAGTCAATTAAACCTCTTTTCTTTATAAATTATCCAGTTTCAGATATTTCTTTACAGAAATGCAAGAACAGTCTAATACACCTGAACTGAGTAGGAAGTAACTAGGGGGAGGAGGACAAGTCGGGGTAGGGCAATCTAGCCAGAAGGAGGAGCAGGAACAGAGGGAAGTGGGTAGAAAAGAGTCAGTTGGATGCATAAAATAGTAAGCAGCTCAGAGTGGGAGAAGTGCAGAGTGTGGGGACGGTAGAGAGAGGGGAGATCTAGGTCACGCTGGGTCTCATAAGCCATGACATGAAGTTCAGGCCTTATGCTGAGGGCTGTAGGAAACTATTGAAATATTTTAAGCAGGGAGCTGTGTGATATCCTCTGCAGTTTAGAAAGATGTTGGTGGAGAATGGGTGGGGAGATAGGTGAGGCTGATTATTGCAAAGTCTTAGAGCTAGAAGGACCTTGGACAAGGGAAAGGGAGCTACTATTTGTTGAACACTTGCTGTATGCCAAGCATTGCACTGGATGTCTCACTCACATAGCTCGTTTATTCTCACAGGTAACTCTGGGTTTTTATTATTATCCTCATTGGATAGGTGATTAAACTGAGGCCTAAATAGGGAAATGACTTGTCCAAAGTCAAACAGACAGCATCTTACCACATACAGGATGTGGAGCCTGAGGGGATCATTGGAGGACAGATGTGAGGCTTTCAGAATCCCTGAGTAGAATTCTCATGCTGAGAGAGCCAGAGCACATCCAGCCTCTCAGTCTGTGACAGTGTGCTCACCCCATTTGTAGGATTTCCTGCTTGCACGACCTCATGCCTAATACCTATGATTAGGCATAACAATTCCTACTGCACAGGGCTGATGAGAGGAAAAAGTAAGCCAGTAGGTAGTACCTGGCTTGGCCAAAGGTGATGGTCAGTAAATGGGAACTTCTTCTCTTCTACCTTTCTCTTTCCACTTGTCTGTAAAAAGGTTGTTCTTTCCACTCATCCCACATGTGTATACCTGTGAAACCTTGGGCAAATTACCCAACTTCACTGAGTTTGATTTCCTTATCTTTAAAATTGGGATAAGAATAGTACTTATCTTATAGAACTGTTGCAGGAATTTAACGAGTTAATATCATGTGAAGCACTTAGAACAGGGCATGCAGTAAGCAGGTAATAAATATTAGCTGTTATTATTATTATTATCTTTATCACTGTTCACTAGTCTATTGGTGCTTCAGGTGAATATCCACAGAGCAAGTCTACTCTCTCTTCCACGAACCCACCCTCTTCACCGGTCTTGGCTCAGCTTCTCAGGGAATGGATCCTCTATGTGTTGGTTTTCTCCTGAGCCATCTAGTGACTCAGAGAAGGGCCAGGTTTCCTCAATCAGAAGTTTAGGACTGAAGTACTATCTGGTCCCAGCACTGGGCTCTGTTGTTCCCCCCTCCCCCCACCCTGTCCTCATCCCTGGAACAAATACTGGGATACCCACCTTTGATGTTGATGATGCTGATCTCCCCAAAGTAGAGTCCTGCACCGAGCACAGCATACTGTGTGATACCATCATCTGCCACCACGGCCAGTTGACCCTCTCGGATGATGTACATCTCTCGGCCAATGTCCCCTTTGCGGCATACATATTCGCCTGGTGAGTAGGTCTGGGGCTGCAGCTTCAGCACCAGCTCCTCCAGCAGGCTGGCCTCACAGTTCTGAAAGATCTGCACCTGGCTCAGAATAGTCAGGTGCACAGACACAGCCACTTCTGCCCGCAGCCGCTCAGGCAAGTGCTGTAAGATGGCTACCTCATTGGTTATCTTCTTGTTGATCTGCAGGTGCTGATACCTGAGAGTGAGGACAGTGCCATTTCCTTACCAGCCCTTTGTATGTCTGCCTCCACCCCTTCCATCAGGGCTCAGCTCAGCTCCAGCGAAGAATCTCACCATACTGAGATCTAACAGGGGTCGTGGGAGTACCTGACAGTTGGATCATCTGTTTTCCAGGGCATAGACACCTCTACCACTTTGCATAACCCTTCACCTCCTCCTGTCAGGCTCTACCCTACTCACCAATCAGTGATGTCTTGTTCCACCCCTACCCTTAGCTACCTCAGCCACCAAGGTCCCCCTCCTCTCTGGAGACCCTCTGCTCTCCTTCCCCAACTTTGTGACACTTCCTTTTGTTCAGTCCACAGTATGGATCACCATAGGTAGTCAATGATCTTGTTGCTGACCATTCTCAGGGGGATTGCCTTTCTTCACCCACTCCTTCCAGAGCCTTCTGAGCCCTACCAGGCAGTGGCAGTTCCCATTCCATGCTCTCCATATTATCCTTTTTTGGGTATGAGCTCCTCTCCCTTTCAGTCTCTTACCCACCCCCTCTCCCAAGTCCTGATTCCCTCAGTTGAAAGAAGTTTCCTCTTTCCAAGCCCCACCCAGCAAACCCACAGCTGAATGCTACATTTTGATTACCTTGCCTGGCTCACTAGGCACTAAGTACCCAGTCACCTCCCTCAGGTTCCATCACGTACACTGGTCCCTGTCCTGGTCGGGAACCCCGCCTTCTCACCAGTCAATAACTCGCCGTTCCAGCTTGTGGTTGACGTGCTGCAGCTTCATGTACTTCTTCACCAGCGCATGATCTGGGTAGAAAGCTGCATCTGCAGTGTTCATGTTGTAGATGACAGAACTCATGCTACCCATGATGGTAGCGAAACCCATGACGGCCAGCAGGAAGTCGCCCACCATGAAGAAGTACTCCTCCTCCCGGGCTGGCGGCGGTGTATCGCCCACTGTAGTCAGGATTAGCGTGGAGAAGTAAAAGCTGTAGAGGTACTGGCGCCGCAGGCGCTCAAAGCCAGGCTGCGCGGGGCCCGGGTACACCCATGTGTCACGCCCGAAGCCCAGATACCGGGATAGGGCAAAGTATAGGCAGCTATTCCAATGGATGACGACAAAAATGTAAAGCATCAGTTTGGCAATGCGAAAGGCATTTGGGTAAGCTGTGCGGGTCTCTGTGCGGTCGAAGGCCTCGAAGAGGCGGGGTGCGCGGAGAAAGCGGTTCAGCCTCAGGGTGGGTGTGTGCGGGCCCAGCCGCACGTAGACCACGTCTGTGGGCATCAGGGAAGCCAGGTCCAACAAGAAACTCCAGGTGCGAACGTAGCGACTCGAGATCCTACCCTTGTCCACCACCAGGATACCCTGTTCCAAGAATCCTGGGGAGAGGTGGCGGGTAGGAAGGGGACCTGCTGTAGTCAAGCTTGGACTGAGCATGAGCTGCCCAGGGCAGGCCAGGGAGACTGTCTGAAGGACAGGGTGGAGCCGGGTATAACTCTGCTCTGGGGTTTCTGGGGTGAGCACTGGGATACTCTCAGGCCTAGAGGCACGCGAAAGTGCTAGCATGGCGGGGGGTGCCTTTCTTGTTACTTCTTAAGTGGCTATCTTTAGGAAGGGAAGGTGGAACAAACGGTCATTCCTAGAAGCTCACTGACCTGTGTGGAAGCGCACCACAATGTCTAGTAGGTACAGCAGGTCACTCGTGTAGTCCAGCACCAACCAGGCCACCAGATAACCGTGCTGCAAGTCTGGGAAGCAGGCTCTGCAGGGCAGGGTTAATCATGATCGGATTAAGGGCACCCTCTGTGTGTGAGGCATCTCCCTAAGGCCCTCAACCCTCTGTCTCAGACCCTCCCATGGAAGTTGCTCCTCCTCCCTGCCCCACCAAGGGTCTGCCCTTCTCCTTGGCCTCTCTTTAGTCCTCTTTTTGGCTTCCAGCCCCTCCCTTAGCACCCCTGCCACACCTGCACACGAGGATGATGAGGTTATACATGACTGGGAAGACCATTGTGTTCAGCCACCAGTAGTAGTAATCCCCAGATGGGTCCAGGACAGGCAGCGACTTCCTGTAAGAAGGAAAGTCTTGCTTCATTTATTCACCAGGTATTCAAAGTTGTAGTTGTGACTGGGGTACCAAGAGGAATGAGGAGAGATCCCACACAAGGGACCAGGACTTCTTACCTGGTCTTGGATGGGGCTGGGGGACTGGACTCTGTTGTCTTCACTTTGGTGTCCTGGCTCATAGTTCTGTGGTCTGGTGCTGGGGTGTGAGATATTCACACCCTCTCTGCCTGTAGGGGACTTGGGAGTTGGGGGCTAGTGCCTGACTGCCTGAAGGAGGCTGCCCTTGGGCTCCTGCTGTGACTTCTTTGTCTTTGAGGCTCTTAGCAACACAGCCAGAGCTAGCGCTACTGAAGGGGTGGAGACGGTCTAGCTCTAGCACTCTGCCTGCCCAGCTAAACACCTCTAATAAGATCCCTGGAGAAGGTGGGGGTGCATGCCTCAGAGGGAAGCCTGGGTCTTGTCTCTGTTTTCCTCCTCCCCTCTTTCCACAGCAACTGAGCTACATAGGTGTCCTCTGGGTGAGAAGACCTGAGTTTTACTGTAGGATCAAACACTCTGTTTTATCTTTGTACATTCTCTGTTTGGGCCTCACTATTTATTTATTTAACAATTATAACTGAATGGCTCATCTATGTCAGGTGCTAAACTATTCTCCAGGGACAAAGAGATGTCTCTCACATGAGAAGTGAGCCCTATTTTTGTAACCTACATCCCACCCATATCTACCTCCACCTACATCTTCCCCCATCACACCACTATCATAGTGCGATGGGGCCATCCTATGGTTCTTTTGTGTTCATTTCCTTCTTGTTACTTCTAGTACCTCATCCTACCAACTACTCCGTGTGTTTTATGGTCCCTAATCTTTCAACTTTTCTCTTTTTGTGAACCTGCTTAAATATCTCCTACATCAAAACAAACAAAACACTATAAGTTCTCCCTCAACCTGATGCTCCTTTCACTGCTATCATCTTTCTCAGTCAACAAGTCAAAATCATAACACCCATAGGCAAGTGTTTTGTGTGCCAGGCCAATATTGTGCTAAGTACTAGGAATTGGAGATGAATAAGACACACTCTCACCTCTCCAGAAGCTCACAGTCTGCTAGGTGAAATAGTCAGGCCAGCAGGTAATTACACATTAGGTAATTAAACAGCAGCAGTCATTGCCAGGCTACTGATGAGTACTCTGTTAGGTGGATACACAGAAGGTTATTATAGTATCCATGAAGTGTCCCTACAGAGCCTGGGTTCTACAGGATGAATAGGAGTTGGGTACAGAGATGGGAGGGTGAAGAGCACTAGAGGCAGAGTGCACAAAGTGGGCAAAGGCATAGAGATATCAAAAAGCATGGGTGACTGGGCAAACATCAATTGGCTTTTTTAAGATGGCCTAGCGGGTAGCGGTGAGAGATGAGGTTGAATGATAGACAGAGGCCAGCTCAGGAAGAGTTCTGTCAGCCATGTTATAAAGCTTGGATTTTACCTAATGGCAACAGAGAACCTGTGAAGAGTTTTGCACAGTTCAGTGATAAAATCAGGTTTGTGTTTTTTTTTTTTTTTTTTTTGAGACGGAGTCTTGCTCTGTCGCCCAGGCTGGAGTGCTGTGGCCGGATCTCAGCTCACTGCAAGCTCCGCCTCCCGGGTTTACGCCATTCTCCTGCCTCAGCCTCCCGAGTAGCTGGGACTACAGGCGCCCGCCACCTCGCCCGGCTAGTTTTTTGTATTTTTTAGTAGAGACGGGGTTTCACCGTGTTAGCCAGGATGGTCTCGATCTCCTGACCTCGTGATCCGCCCGTCTCGGCCTCCCAAAGTGCTGGGATTACAGGCTTGAGCCACCGCGCCCGGCAGGTTTGTGTTTTTGGAGTGTTTCTTAGAAGAAAAACCTGTGGTCCCTAATTAATTTTTGTAAAACTCTCTTTTCCCATGGCTTCTTAATTTCTTTTTGAAAAGTATTACGCTTGTTAAAATAAAAAGACAATATTCAAAATAATGCAACAAAATGAATAAAATCCTTTGTGATGCCATAATGTCTTAGTTTTCTGTTTATTTATTTTTAGTGTCTTTCATAAGCTCCTCTGTCTATTCCTTCTATGACGGTGTTTTTTTTTTTTCTTGGATTCTGTTCTAGGCTTTCCATTTTTGCCATCCTCCTAACGCTGTCTGGTTGATGTCAGTCACCCACAGACTTGCTTTCCCATACAGTGGCTCCTGAGAACTCTCCCTGAGCTGCGGTTTTCTATATGACTAACTGCTCACTGGATGTTCCTACTTGGATATCCCGCAGTCACCTTCAACCCATTGGGTCTATAACTGAGCTCATTATCTTCCTCCACTTTTTCTTCTAGAATTCCTGTCTATGCCCTTTCAGCAAAAAACCTATGACAGCATTTATTATTATTACTGTATAACATTGTGGCAGTTAAAAAAAATGTTCACAAATTCTTCGACACCAATCCCTTGTGATAGTTTCAACCAATAGAGTATAGCAGGAGTGATGTTGTATGACTTCTAAGGCCAGATCATAAAAGGCCATGCAGCTTCCCTCTGGTTCTCTTGGAATGCTTCTTGTCTGGTAGCTCCCTCTCAGGATGTTCCCGCTTGGAACCTACCCATCATATTGTGAGAAGTTCTGTTTGACAGTTTCCCCACTGACTTTCGCTTTTTCGTTATCCCAGCCCAGGAATTAGATGTGTGACTGAAGAAGCCTCCAGATGCTTCCAGTCACCAGCCTCAAATCACCCCTAGATGTTCAAGCTTTACAGATAAGGCCCCAGATATCATGGAATAGAGACAAGCCATTCCTGTTGCATCTTGTCCAAATTCCCAGAATTTGTGTACATAGTAAAATGGCTATTGTTTTTATGACACTAAGTTTGGGTTGGTTTGTCACAGAGCATAGTAACCAGAACAAACAAACACAAAGAAAGGTGTATAATCCTTAAGTGTACAGCTTAATACATTTTCACAAAGTGAACACACCCATATAACCAAGCACTCAGGTCAAGAAACAGAATATCACCAGTGCCTCAGGAGCCCCACTCTGCCCCTTTCAGTCAATGTTTTTCCAAGAATAATCACTACCTGAATTCTAATATCACAGTTTAGTTTTACCTGTTTTTGAATTTATGTAAACTAAGCATTAGTTTTTAATTCTTCCTCTTATTTTCCTCTTCTATCCACCCAATCATCAAACCATGGTGATCTACCTTCTAGAAGTCCACATGTCCACTTCTCTGCGTTTCTGCTACTCTAGTTTGAGCCTTATCAGCTTGTTTGGTCTTTTGCAAAGTCCCCCTCACTATCAATCTATGTATAAAATTCTTTATAGCTATCATCCCAAAAATAAAATCTAAATTCCTTAACATGGTTTATAAAGTTCTCCAGTCCATGTCTTCAGCCTCATCTCACAATGTTTCCTCACATGTTGCCTAGGCTCCAGACACACTGTACTGACTGCAGTTCTTACAGCACCTCCCACATGCTGTCCATTCTTCCTTTCTCTGGTATATGTTGATCCTTTGGTCTGAAACTTCGATTTCTTTTTAAATACTTTTTATTTGAACTAATTTTAGGCTTACAGAAAAGTTGCAAAAATAATACAGGGTTCTTATAAATTCCTTATCCATGTTCCCCTAACGTTATGATCTTATATAACTATAGCACAATGATAAAAACCAGGTATTTAACATTGGCAAAATACTTTTTTTTTTTTTTTTTGGAGACGGAGTCTCACCCTGTTGCCCAGGCTGGAATGCAGTGGTGCCATATCGGCTCACTGCAACCTCCGCCTCCCAGGTTCAAGCGATTCTCCTGCCCCAGCCTCCCAAGTAGCTGGGATTACAGGAGTACGTCACTACGCCCAGCTAACTTTTGTATTTTCAGTAGAGACGGGGTTTCACTATGTTGGTCAGGCTGGTCTCGAACTCTTGACCTCGTGATCCGCCAGCCTCGGCCTCCCAAAGTGCTGGGATTACAGGCGTGAGCCACCGCGCCCAGCCGGTAAAATACTTTTAAAACTACATACTTTATCTGAAACTTCTATTTTTCTATTTTAGTTTATCTTACTCTTGCTTGCTTTCCAAGACTCGGCTTAGACACCAACTCCTCCTGGAAATCTTCTTTAAGCTCCTTCACCATACCTTCCTCTCATCCTCTATACATACAAATCATGTTAAGTGCTGCTTCTAGATGGCCCCCGTAGTAATGCACTTATTACACTACGTTGCAATTCTCTGAGGTCCCGGAGAGCAGAGACCGGTTCTAACTGATCTGGAATCCAGCTGGGCATGCAGATACTTATTCCGTGTTCCTTGACTAAGTGCTCAAGGGGTCACGGAGCAGCACAGCACAAAGGTGTTGGGCGAGCCAGGGGCAGTCATCGCTGGGGTACCAGAGACCAAGCTACGCACGACGATGCGGCAAAATGAACTAGAGTGCCCGCAGTCAGCCCTCTCCAGGCCTCGCTTTTCCGCAGGCCGGGCCCACCTACTGATTCCTCCTGTCTTTTCGTGATAGCCACGCCCCTCACACCCACTCTTCCACTCCACGCGTCGCCCGGAATCCGTGGCCCCACCCCTTTCTCGTCTTTCTTCCGGCTCCATCTCTCTCAAGCCCCGCTCTTCTGATCTTTCCCTGCCTGTAAAAGTCGCGTCTCTCCTTAGGTCCCGCCTTCTGCCCTCTGGTTCGACCTTTCCTTCCCGGGCTCCGCCTCCGCTCTGCGGGCCTCCACCTTCCCTGAGGCCTTCCCCTATGACACGCCGGAGTCCCTCTGAGGGGCGGGATTTACGTACGAAGGGGCGGAACCAAGAGGAGAGGCGGTGCTCCTCCCTCGGATAGCCGTCGGCGATCCCGCCCCTGCGTTCAGCCGTTGCCAGGAAACAAGCGCCCTTGCTCGGGTTTGGTCGGGCTCAGCCAATGAGCTGGCACGCCATTGCCCAGTCGTGCGTCCCCGGGCGGTTACGTGTGGTGCGCGGGGGCGCGGACTGCGTGTGGCGTGGGGCGGGGCGCGGTTGGTGCGCCTGAGAAGCGATGGCGGCGGTCTGAACTCACCTAACACTGCCGCAACAAGCGGGCCCGGCCAGGTTCGGCGTTCCGTGAGTGAACAGTACGCATGGGCCAGAGGGCCTGGAGAGGCAGGCGCTTGGGAGGATGAGAGACTGGGAAAAGACAGTACCGGGTTTGGTTACTGTACTGGTTGTGAGGTGTTGGCAGGTGGTGAGGGTCCGGATGTGAGTGGCTAAGATAAGAGAAGGAAGATGAGAGCTTACAGGTGAGTGGACAAATGAGGGGCTGTGAGAGGCTGGCTGCTTTCGGAGGTGCCAAGTTGAAGGGACTCCTGAACGCGGTTTACTAAGGCTGGGGCCACTGAGGGCTGAGTTGAAGGATACTCTGGGACTAGTGTGAGGGGATAAGGCCTGCGCGAGGAGAGGGAGAGTCAAAGGCGCAGCTGGGAGCCTGCGGGGTGGCGGCAAATTGGTGAGGGAGTTAAAGGCGGGGCATGGATGGAGGGAATTAGGGCTGTGAGACTTGGATAAAGGTGAGAGGTTGATTCTGAGGCCTCCCTCGATGGACTGTCATGTTCAGTAAGAGCAATAGTTTAGGCAAAGTAGGGCAGCTTGGATGGAAGTGTTGTGCACCTGACTCCTCTGCTCCCATGGACTTTCCATATTCTGGAGGACAAGAAAATGAAGGTGTGTTGGGCAATAGTACTATGGTAATGAAAATAATATTTGAGGCTCAGTCTTCAACAGAGTAATCACTGAAACTTCAGTTCCTTCGACTTCCTCCTCTGGACTGCATAGTTGAAGATGGGCCCTCTCATGAAGGGTTTTGCGCTGTGACAGCTTGTGTTTTCTCTCTGCCTGCTTCTGGACAACCTTATTCGACTGCTGCTCCTTACCTGTGCTTAACTGTGGGTCTTTGATTGGACTGACCATATTCAGTTGCTAATTCTACTTTTATGGAGGTCATATGGTTTGCCCTATACAGCACTGTATTTAGGGTTCCGAACAGGGTGGCCTTGCTGTCCTTTCTTACAGTTGAATGTTTTAAAAAGCTAGCATATATTATATTTCAAATGTATGTTTGATGAGTTTTGACATGTGTAAACATCTGTGAAACCCATCATCACTCTCAAGATACTGAACATTTCAACCACCTGAAAATTCATCTCTTCATCTCCACACCCTGTAATTGGGTTCATCTTACTAGCATTCTTTTAGGTCCTCTTCTCCCCACCAACCCAAATGCACATGAAATTCTGGAAAGTTGTGTTGGCATTCAGTGATAACGGCCGCTTTCATACTACTAAATTTTCCTCTCTACTGCTAGTCTGTCATGGGGTTGGGACATCCTGATTCTTTCCACACCCAGGAAGAGTTAAGTCTTTCCTTAACTCTACATTGGACAGGGCGAAACCATTCCCCGAGAATTAGACAGCCTCAGTCCCCATTATTTTCCAGAGTCAGCTTCAGAGCCGACTCCTCTATCCTGTGGTATATTCTCATTGCTTCTTTCTGGAGGGCAAACAGGCCTCCATATTGGTAGAACACTTGGCAACTTGCCCAGACAGTCAGAACTTATAGTTCAGAGTTTAGAGTAGTGACTCCTAAACACTGGACCAAGGACCCTGTGCATGATAAAATTATCATCTATCCAAGATGGAGGGAGAGAAACAAAGACAGCATGGTTAGTTATAAGATAAAATTATTATCAGAGATTATCATTCATATTCTTTTGGTGTTGAAGTGCTCTTTCATTGATGCAGTAATGGTAACAGTAGATGGTGGGTTAAAAAAAGATCTAATTTACGTAAACAAAAAGTGACAACCCAATTTTTAATTTAAAAAATTATTTCTATAGCTTTATGAACTTCAGAAATTTAAAGTGATGATGGTGTGGCTGTTGTATTAGGTTGAGGAAGCATACATTTTTACAATGGTTCTGTGTAACTTGACATCTGAACAACATTCATGCTTTACATAGGGATTTCAAATTTTATTATACTGATTTATATAGATACCTTGTAAAGTAGACAAAGACAGGAACTTTCATTTTATAGATGAGAAATTAAATTCAATAACCAGAGGTCATATAGGGATACAGTGGGAAAGCTGAACCCAGAATTTTGTCTCGGAGAGAGAGAGACTTTGGTAAAGAAAATTTATAATAGACACTGAAGGTGATGTGGGAGGATTTTTTAATGATTTGTAATTGTTCAATTTCCAAAAGACAGAAAAGGGACTGTGAGGGTGACATAGGGATGAAGGTTATGGACATTGGAACAGATATGTATAATACCTGGATCACATCTTGATAGTGGATCATATCATGATAGTGATAGGATGAATCAAATCAAATATCAGATGGCTCTTAGGGACTGTCTAAATTCTTGGTTATAATGGAGAAAGCACTGGATTTGGTAAGCTTGTTGTTTGCTATACCAAACTCTGTTGAAATAGTAGTGCATTAAGTATAATGGATTTTGATTTGTGTCATATAGTGAGTGGTAGGTCTGAGAGGACGAAACATACACGAGGATGATAATGTAGAGATAGAAACATGTTTAGGGTACTGTGTTAGTCATTTATTCCATGTCTGCTCTGTGCCAGACACTCTACTAAGTACTAGGAGAATGAATTCATTTATTCATTCAACAAATACTTCTTGAACACATAGTTTGTGCTTGTGATGCTCACATATTATGGGATAACAAGATGAATAAAACAAGGTCATCTGAGCACTCAAGGGATTTTCAGTCTAGTTGGGAGAGTTAGACACATGAAAACATAATTTCAGTTTAGAGAGAGAATGTGAAATGTGAAAATATATCATAATAGGCCGGGCGTGGTGGCTCATGCCTGTAATTCTAGCACTTTGGGAGGCTGAGGCAGGCGGATCACTTGACCTCAGGAGTTTGAGAGCAACCTGGGCAACATTTTGAAACCCTGCCTCTACCAAAACAACAACAATAACAACAAAACCACCACAAAAAAAAAAACCCCACCAAAAATTAGCCAGGTGTGGTTGCACATACTTGTGGTCCTGGCTACTTTGGAGGCTGAGGTGGGAGGATTGCTTGAGCCTGGGTGGCAGAGGTTGTAGTGAGATGAGGTCACGCCGCTGCACTCCAGCCTGAGTGACAGAGTGAGGCCCCATCTCACCACAGGTATCTCGAAATTAACATGTCCAAAACAGAATTCATAGTCTTTGCCCCAAAAGGCCGCCTTTGCACTCATATCCCCATCTCAGTCCAGGCAAGGACTACATTGTCATCTTTCATACTTCCTGCTCTTTTACTCCCTGCATTCAATCATTTGCTAAAATCTTAATACATTTCCCTCTGTGTTATCTCTCTTCTCTATATCTCCATTGCTACATCTTCACTGTTAAAGCTTTAGTTTAGCTCCCCCTCACCTCATGTGATTTTTTTAAAACAATTTTTTGTCTTAAAACTTGCTCTTTTCTAGTCCATCCCTAGAATGATTTTTCTGAAAATATACATCTGATCACCGAACTCCTCTGCTTAAAAACTTTTGGCTCTTTGTGTCCTGTAGGACAACATCCAAATTTCTTAATATGGCATCATTTAGCTTCAGCTCACCTCTCCAGTCTCATCTGTCACTCCCTAGTCTGTGTTCTAGTTTGAAGAAATTGTTCAGAGTTCCCTAAAACCGTGCTGCTTTTATGAGCCTTGAAATCTTTGTAGTAGCTGCTTCCTCTACTAGGAATGCCTTTTCTTCTCTGCCCAGCTAACTTTCCTTATCCTTTAGGATCTAGTTCAGTTTCACCTCCTTTTTGACATCTTTGTCAAGGTAGAGATAACTGTGTGTGACATGAGGATTCATTGCTGTAAAGAGGAGTCACTGTAGAATAGAGGTTCACTTTTGTGAATTAGATGGGCTGTGCTGGAGTCAGATGAGGAGATCCCTGCAAGAAGCAGAAGCGATACTGTGGGGAGGGAAGGGAATGAGTTGGGACCATACCCTGACATCCCATTTGTCTGAGGGATGGAAAAGCAGGGAAGGTATGTGTAAACTGAGCTGTAGTAAATTCCTAGTAGGTGGTGTTTTTGGTTTGTTTGTTTGTTTTTTCCTTTGTATTCCTATGAGATTTTAATCAGGTCATTCACCTTTCAGTATTTAGGGTAACAGCCCATTCATCCTTCTTGCCTAGGAAGAGCCATCGTAAGGAGAGAGAAACCACAGAATTTTACTGACCTGTTCTTGGAAGATCATTTTGGTCTCTCCCTGTCCAACGTAGGTGTTGCAGGTATATCCCTTCCCCCAGTTCCCTCCTCTCTGCCTCTCCCAGTGCAAAGGTTCATAAGTGAGGCTGAGCCACTTCCTGCCCTGTATCTGCTGTTCTGAGGTTCGTTGTCACCCTTGCTGTGTGTGGCTGTAAGACTGTATTTTGGGCTGTAAGGTGAGTGCTTGATTTTGGCCATTTTGGGTCTGAGAGATCAGCTCCTGCCCCTTTTTACTCTGTGGCTGAGCCTGAAGGTAAATCTGGAGAGTGGGGGGTTCTGCTGTGTTTTTTTTCTTTTTTTTTTTTTTTTTCTGGACTTTGCTATGGGAGGAAAGGACACCATAAGAGGGTGGTGATTTTAACTTCTTTATCTTGTTCTGAATGTTGCAGAGAGTCTAAGTGGGTGATAGGAATACCAAACTATGACTTTCTTTTAAGCTTTTTTTGTATGTGAACAGGGCCCAGTTTAAGTGTTGGCTTTTGGAATCTGAGATGCTGATTCCAACATCTTCTCTTGAGGTCTTTGAAATGGCATTGTAGAACTGGGGTGGGCAGGCGGGTGAGGAAGGGTCCTGGAGGCTAATCTTACTTGGTTCCATGAGCAGTGCCCTTTGTTGGTCAAGTGGTGGACCAATAATGGGCACCTCAGGTATATTGCAAGCTAGGAGCAGTTAATGTTCGGAATTAAATTCCAGAAGTTGGAGGCAGTTTAGTTTTGGATATGTTAAGACTTTACTGAGACTGAATGCTTGGCCTTTCTTCAGCTGACTGAGGTATGTATGGGAGGCGATAAGGATGGACACATCAGAGCAGGTTATATCTCTTCTCTTAGAGATATGGGCATCTGGGTCAAATAGGATCAGGAGAAGGAAGGAGGAAAGGGACATGTAATTTACAGAGTATCTTCTTTATGGTTGGAATGCTACCTAAGTTATTATATGATTTAATTTTTAAAACTAGCAGTAATTATTTCATTAGGAATTTATAGATGAGGAAGCTGAGGCTCAGATATGTGAAATGGTTTATTTAAGGTCACACAGCTGGAAAATGGTGGACTGAGATTCAAACCACTGAGGGACTCCAGAGTTCAGACTTTATCTACTACTCTGTGTTATTCTTGTTTGATTGTCTTTGTTTTCATTCTTCAAATGAGATACAATTGAGAAGAGTGTTCCATAAGCAGTAATACTCTTTTTTCAGTGAGGCTGTTTGCAGGTGACAGATAGCTCAAGCTGAGTTTGGGAAGAATTTAATAAAGGGACTATATTTACAAAGATATGGGTAGGGTTTAAGGAAACCAACAAGGGGATGATGCAGTATCCCAGGGCTAATAACTGTAAGAAGGGCTAGCCATAGGGGAGAGTGCTTACCACTTTTCTCAACTGTTGACTTTTCCAGTCCATACCATAAATAGCTGGGTGGATGGATAAGTACTTGTTCCAGTGCATCCCTGCTGATGGCTACTAGTCTTTGTGGCTGTGTTGATGATTTATTAAGAAACCATGTATGAAAGACTGAACAGTGCTTCTGTGGCTTTGCCACCTTCTCACACATTTTCTTCTCTCCAACCCACAATCTTCTAGGTGAGTGAGGGAGGGAAGGCGGGGTGGGGTTGGTGGTGGATTGAATGTTAGCTTCTCTCTTTCTTCATGTTCAGATTTGCGTGAAGTAGCACCCATCCTTTATTTATTACTCTATTCTTCCTTTCTCAGAGAAGGTGTCTTACCTATTTTTCTGAATATACCTGATTTTAATGTCATTTATCTCTATCTTATTTATTTATAAATTGTCCCTTTCTTCAGACTACTTCTCTCACTTAACAGATACCCTTATAACTCCCCATCCTATAGCAAAACCAAAATGCTTTTTCTTGACTCCCCTTACCACAACTTCTTTAAGCTATTGCCCTGGTTTTTTTGTTTTTGTTTTTGTTTTTTTTTTGAGACGGAGTTTCACTCTTGTTGCCCAGGCTAGAGTGCAATGGCATGATCTTGGCTCACCACAACCACTGCCTCCTGGGTTCAAGCGATTCTCCTGCCTCAGCCTCCCCAGTAGCTGGGATTACAGGTGTGCACCACCACACCCAGCTAATTTTGTATTTTTTAAATAGAGACGGAGTTTCACCATGTTGGTCAGTCTGTTCTCAAACTCCTGACCTCAAGTGATCTACCTGCCTTGGCCTCCCAAAGTGCTGGGATTACAGGCATGAGCCACTGTGCCCGGCCTGCCCTATTTTTATCCTTTCTCATTTCACTGAATTTCCTGAAAGTACATCTTACTTTTCGATTCCTATACTTTAACCAACTAATTTGACTAAGTTTGTAAAAAACTTGATTGTGCCATTTTCAGTCTTCATTCTACTTGATCTTTCTATAGAACTATACACTATGGGCAACCTCCAGTTTCTTGAAACTTCCTTTCTTTGATGTCTAGATCATCATTTCTTGAATTTCTCCTTTTATTTCTGGCTACCTTCAAAGTCTTCTTTAAAGACTCCTCCTTTTTAACGTTCCTACATCCTGGTTTTCCCCAGGATTTTACCCTTACCTCCTTCATGATCTGCTGTTCTCCTTGCATAATTCCATCTACTTCCATAGTTTCATAGTTGCCTATAAGCTGCTAACTCTTGAATTTATATCTTTTGTCTTGATTTTATTCATTATCTCAAGTATGGTATTCCTGCTTGCTTTCTGGACATCATGAATATCCTGTAGATATCTCAAAACTTAACATACTCAAAACTGTACTCAACCTCTTTTCTAAAACACAGTTCCCCTTCTTACATGTTTCTAGTCTGTTAATGGCTTTATCTTTTACTGAATCTCCTATACTTCCTATGAAAGTCTTCTCTCATTCCCCATTTATTTGCCAGGTCTTATTGCTTTTACTTTGCGGTTAATTTAAATCTGGAGGCAGATACTCTGCATTTGCATTTTAGTCCTGTCACTTACTAGCTGGGTATGTTGGGCAATTTATTTAACCTCCCTGGGGTTTGATTTCCTTATATGTAAAATGTGGATAATAATACTTAAATGAGTTTTTATGAGGTTTAAATTAGCTACTTCGTGTAGTGCTGGAATGGAGCCTGGCATGTAGTAAATATATGTTTGCTGTAATAATTATTAATTCAGCATTCACTTTTGCAGGCATATTTGAGTTCAGGCTCTATGTTTGCACTGCGATATCAAAGAAAAATGAATGATATTTTTATTTTGTCAAGGAACTTGCTATTGATTGGCAGAGGTGTTACTGGTATAAATAATTTCAGTATTGCATGGAACATATTAAGATAGAGTTGAATCTCAGATTTATCTTTCCTGATATTTCTCTTACTACCATAGTTGATGCCTTACTTTTTTATTTTCAAATGTACTATTGAAACAGCTTCTTACAAATTGTCCACTGCAATCCATCTCTCTTCTGCTCCACCTTATACTGTTATCTGATATATTTTTGAAGGCCAATCTGATCTTATCATTTTCATGTTTAAAAACCTCCTTTGTTTCTAGGGTGTCAATAAGTAAAACCTAAACTCCTTAGCATAATATTTAGTGATATTTATAACCTTCACCCATATTTACCCTTCAACTAATGTTGTGCTTCTCTTCTCTGAATAGTCTGTAATTAAGGCACACTAAATTTGCAACTGTTCTTTGAATTTGTCATGTTCTTTCACAGTACCATAGTTTTGTACATAATGTTTTTAATATGAAGAAAACCTTTTCTTCTGCTCTCTACTTAATTAGTATCTCATTATAAGTTCAATATTAACTGTGTGGGACCCTCTAATAGCACCCCAAGCAGAGTTAGTTGCTTTCCTTCATGCCCCCATGACCCTTTTTATAAATACCTTTATTTATAATATTTGTTGGATTTACGTTTATGCTACCTCAACTGTTTTTATCCATCTTTGTTATTTCCAGTGCTTACTTAGAACAGTGACCAGTATTTTATCCATATGGAGGTACATTGAGTTAATCAATGAGTAAGTCCTACCTGCTCTTTAGGACTGGCCCCTCCCTTTGTAAGACTCACCTATTCTATAGAAATTTTCCTTAAACATAGTTGCTACCTTCCTTTAGTTGTGAGCTGGAAATTGTGTGAGAGAGTATCTGGGTGAAGGGAGATGTTGTTAATATAACCTTAAGGCAAAATGTGGGGCTGGTGCCAGGTCTCTGGATTCCTTCAGCCTTTGTTGAGTATAAAGAGGAAGGACAACTGAACCACCCCTTTCCTCTCAAGGTTTTATGCTTGTGAGAGACAGTACTGATGAGGGTGTGGTGGCTGTAAAGGAGAAGGAACCATAGTTCCTTGCAATAGCTACTTGGTGCTTTTTTCCTTTTTCTTGTGAGGATATCTTAGCATTTTCTTGGGAGTGAGTTTTGGATGTGTCTGGCAGGAGTGGAGATGGGAATGTGTCTGTCTTCCTTAGTGGAAGGGAAACAGCTCTGCTGTATTGGTTGGCTCTGAATTCTTCCTCTTAAGAGTATTCAGTCAGTTAAGGGTCTATTTGCTCATCTCCCATGGGTCACTGGGTAGGTTTCTAGGGAAGCACCTGTGATAGACAGAAAGACATTTCTTCTTCAGTAGTCCCAGAGGGCTAGAGTCAGATCAAGGCTGGATTTCTTGATTGATTGTTCATTCATTCATTCATTGACTCACTCACTCATTTACTTCAGCATTTATACATTCAACAAATATTTATTGAGTCCCTAGGCCCTGGGGATACAACAGACACAATAAGATAAACCCTGCCCTCCAAGAAGCTACCTAATGTGTGGAAGATAGACAAATAAATAAATCATTTCCGAGAGTGAAACTGCTAAGAAGAAAGGATTAGGAAGCTAGAGAGTGAAGGTGAGAAGATGTGCTATTTAGATAGAATTGTTAAGCAGGGCCTCTCTGGGGAGATAACATTTGAAAACAAACAAACAAACAAACAAAAAAATGAGCAATGACAGCAGTGTGAAGAGCAGGAGAAGGACATTCTAGTCTAGGCAGAGGGAACAAAAAGTATTCAAGAAGGCCTGTGTCACTAAAGTGTGAGTGAGAAGGAGAATGGTAGGAAGTTATACAGATTACATTATTTAGGCTCCTGTAGGCCAAGATAAGGAATTTGAACTATTATAGTGTGTTAGGAAATTATTGGAGAGTATTCAACAGAGGACAGGTCATATAATTTAGGTTTTAAAAATATCACTCTGGTTGTTGTGATAACTCTCAGGAGGATAATAAAGGAATCATGGAGGCCAGATTGGAAGCTACTGCAATAGTGAGACATATTTTGAAGGTAGAGATGATAGGGTTTGCTGATGAACTGGATATTGGAAGTAAAGAAAAGAAAAAAGAAGGATAATGTGCATGTTTTCAGCTTGAGCATTTAGGTGAATTTTGGTATCATTTTCTTTTGAGATGGAGAAAGTTGAAGGAGTAACAGGTTTGGTGGTAGAAATCTGAGTTCTGTTTTAGACATGTCAGTTGCTGACTGTGTGTGGGTGTGCGTGTGCGTGCGTGTGTGTGTATGTATGTATAGGTGTGTGGAGTTTTCAGTGGGGTGGTGGGTCTGAGTTCTGGAAAGTGAGCTTCTATTTATCCCTTCCATTATCTCTTCTCTGAATTAGATTTAGAAATCTGGACTGGCCAGTGACCTCATGGCTTGCCATTCCAGCCTGGTATAACCTCTGGCTCCATGGGCAGCTACTGGCTCCTACAGACCGGATGAAGCAGACTGGAGACACAAGTGGAGAAAACCTCCAGCTGGCAAATCCTCAAAGTACAGGCCTCTGGCTGCCAGTCCTGCCCAGCCTGCCTCATGGAGAGGATGAATTGGCTGAGCAGACTGGCCTCCCGGGGCCCTGGGCACCGTATACCTCAAGGGGCCAATCTCCAAACCCCAGTCATGGCTGACCCTGAGACCTGCCTCATGGTCTTCAAGAATCACTGGTCCCAGGTAGGAGACTGTATGGCACAGGGCTTCGTCTGCTGACCACCTGAGTTCTCCCAACCTTCTGTATTCTCCTCATCCCATTTAGTCACCTTATCAACTTAGATTCCTTCCATCTTCTGTCCTTTTTCCCTAGGTGGTGCGAATCCTGGAGCGGCAAGGCCCTCGGGCACCTCCTGGGGGTGCAGATGATCTCAGTGCTGTGCGCAACCACACTTACCAGATGTTGACACTGCTGGCAGAGGATCGTGCAGTTCCTTCGACCCCCACAGGCCCTGGCCCCCTGCTGGAGTTTGCTCTGCATGAGGATCTGCTGACCCGTGTGTTGACATGGCAGCTGCAATGGGATGAGCTTGGGGATGGGGTCGAGGAACGGCGGGCTGAGCAACTGAAACTATTCGAGATGCTAGTGAGCGAAGCTCGCCAGCCACTGTTGCGGCATGGTCCAGTTCGTGAGGCTCTGCTCACTCTGCTGGATGCCTGTGGCCGCCCTGTGCCCAGTAGTCCAGCACTGGATGAAGGCTTGGTGCTACTTCTCAGCCAGCTGTGTGTTTGTGTGGCCCAGGAGCCTTCATTGCTCGAGTTCTTCCTGCAGCCACCTCCTGAGCCTGGAGCTGCTCCCCGTCTTCTTCTCTTTTCTCGCCTTGTCCCTTTTGTGCATCGAGAGGGCACCTTGGGCCAGCAGGCCCGTGATGCCCTACTTCTTCTCATGGCTTTGTCAGCTGGGAGCCCCACTGTGGGCCGCTACATCGCGGATCACTCTTACTTCTGCCCGGTTAGCACCCCCTGGCATGGAGGGTAGGGTATGGCATGTAGATACTGGACAGCACCTTCCTATCCAGGAGAGGGGGAGAGGCTATGTACCAGGGCCCGTTCCTCTAGGAAATAGTTCCTGGATTTGAAAGCAGCCCCCTGGAGTTGTAGTGGGGATGAGTCATGGGCTTAGATGGATAGGGCAGATACTAAGGCTCTTCGTAGGCTCGTGAATTCTAGGTGAGTTTCCAGCACATTGGGTAGCCAAATGCTTGCTTTGGTAATAACTTATACCCCTATTCCCATCAAAAGTCTGGATTAATAGCTCCCCTATTCCACTTTTTATATTTTATAAATATATTTTATATATGAGCCTTTGGTAACTTCTCATAGGTGCTGGCCACAGGGCTCAGTGCCCTGTACTCATCACTGCCTCGAAAGATTGAGGTTCCAGGGGATGATTGGCACTGTCTGCGACGGGAAGACTGGCTGGGAGTGCCAGCCCTTGCACTCTTCATGAGTTCCCTAGAGTTCTGCAATGCAGTAATTCAGGTAGGACTGGAGTTTCCTGGAAGTCTGGCCCTTGATCATTCTTGGGAGATGAGGTAGGAAGGGATATATTCCCTGGAGTTCTGTCATTTTTCCATCTTGGAAGTAGGGTGCCTCTCTGTAGTGCACTGTTCTACTCCCTTCCAGGCAGTGGTTGCCTCATAACCCTCCCGGTTCTCTCTTACACTCCTACAGGTGGCTCACCCCCTGGTGCAGAAGCAGTTGGTTGATTATATCCATAATGGGTTCCTGGTGCCTGTCATGGGTCCTGCCTTGCACAAGGTGAGAGTCATGGGTGGCAAGGCAGATAAGGGGCTAAGCTGCAGTGGTAACTTCAGTGCCAGGACTAATGTAGGAGGTGGTGGGTAGAGTACTCCTCCCTTTTCCCCTGTCTGCTCCTGATTTGTCTTAGAATCCAGGGAGCATGGCCCTGTATGTGCAGGGAAGCTGTACATTTCCAGACTTTCCCTTCTTTTTGTCCAGACCTCTGTGGAGGAGATGATCGCCAGTACCGCCTATCTGGAACTTTTCCTACGGAGTATCTCAGAGCCTGCTTTGCTCCGTACCTTCCTGCGATTCCTGTTGTTGCACCGGCATGACACCCACACCATCCTCGACACCCTCGTTGCCCGTATTGGCAGCAACTCCCGGGTATGGCCCTTACGCCTGTCCTGGGTTACCTGGATGAGCCATCTTCTCTCTCTGACCTTTGTTCTGGGAGGGTATTCCTGCCCTTCTTTTACCTTTATCTCCAGCAGTCACCTCAAAATTAAGTGGCATTAACTTTACAGCATTAAACTTTTAACCATTTCGGGTACATATTTTAATCTATTCCCCTGCTTTTATAATAGATGAATCTAGAACACAGTCACCTTTTCTGGATGACTTTGGCTGTTCATCATGACTATAGGTTTTGCTACTGTACTGTGTTTGTAATGTAGTATTGGCCTGAGTTCTCTTAAACTGTTTGTCACTCTGTGGCCTGCTATGGGTGACTTGAGAGCACTTTAAGTTGTGTGTCTGCTTTGATAGATGATCCAGGTGCTACTGATATGCTTACCTTCTTTCTTCTTTGGATTTGCTGCTTTTGAACTATTACTTGGAGCACTCATCCACCCATCTATCTACTTTCGCTCCTTCTTTCTAAACATTTTTATTGAACATTCACTGTGTGCCATACTGTTTGCTGGTACTGGAGATACAATGATAAATAAGGTAGACATTGTTGCTGCTGACTTCCTGAAGCTTACTTTGTAGAGAAGACAGACAAGCAAACACATTAATAAGTTGTGGTCAGGGTTATGAAAAACCTGCTTAGAAATAATAGGGTGGTCAAGGAAGACCTCTGAAGAGATGACATTGAACTGAGACATAAAGATTATAAAGGAGTTAACTTACTGATCAAATAGAAGAACAGAAAAACAAAGGGAACAGCATGCAAAGGACATCAAATGGGGGAAGGGCTTAACATGTTTGAGGAAATGAAAGACTAGAGGTGTAGTGAGCAAGGGGAAGAAAGGAATGAGATAAAAATAGAGGAGTAAAATTCAGATCATGCATGACCTGGAAGATCATGGCAAGAACTTTGGATATTAACAAATAGAAATATATATAACATGGGAGTGGATAGATTCCAAGTTATAAAGACTTAAGCCTTTCTAGGAGAATAAAGCATTAATTTTGCCATGGACTTCATGGCATTTATTTTGCCTCTGGGACCATTTTTGCTTCCTTTTTTTATTATAAGTTAAAGTTCCCTGGATCCATGTGTTTAAAATAGAAGTTCTTTCATCACTAAGGGCTCTGGAGAACTTTGAGATAATGAGGTACTTGGTAGTAGAGTTCCAGGTCAGTTTCCTGGATAGCTGTGTTTTGTATAGGTGCAGTTTCTGAAGCTAAGTTAGGGTGTATAAGAAATATTCCAGACTGATTGATTAAACCAGTGTTTACAAACCAAGTGTATACTTTAGAAACATCTATGAATCTTTGAAGATGGCAACTAATAACTACAACAGCTTCTGAGCTGTACCTCAGATTTCTTGAATCTTTGGGAGTAGGCTCAGGGCATGTGTATTTTTAAAATTTTCCAAAAAGTAATCATGATAGATGCCTTGGGTTAAGATATATTGGAACCAATAGGGAATAGGTATTAAAGCTTTAATTTTACAAAGATACCAGAAGTATTTTTTTTCCCTCATTATGCTGAAATTAGGCCATGATTGGCTTCAGATTTTCCTGTTCATGTTTAGAGACAGTTGATTTTCTTTTTGAGGTTTTATCTGTTGTTTCTATCCATCTTCCTTTTGTCTTAACTTATCCTAATTTTGATTCTTACTCGCTATCTTTCATTTATTTTTAGTAGTTGTTTCTCTTAGGCTCCCATTTGGTCCCCTGGTCTTAGGAGCCTTACATGTTCTTGGGATGTTTCTTCTTGGTTCCTGGTTCTTGGAGGAACAGATCTCTTCTAATTTCAGGATGCCCGTGTTGAACATGCGGATGCTTTCCTTTCCACTGTGGTCCTTTCAAGCTTGATTCTTTGGCTTGACTTTGTAACTTATATAGCCTGTGTGCCTTGAAGTGACTAATTTTGGCTAACCAGCCTGTGTTTATTTCCTATTGCTGTCATAACCAATTATCAAACCTAATGCTTAAAACAGATTTATTGTCTTACAGTTTTGTAGGTCATACGTATGACATGGATCTTGCCAGGCTAAAATCAAAATTTGGGGGGATGGGATCTGTGTCTGATCCCATCCTGAGACCTGATCTTTCAGGAGGCCGTAGGGGAGGATCCATTTCCTTACTTATTTCTATTGGCAGAATTAATTTTCTAGCAGCTGTGGGATTGAGATCTCTGTTTTCTTGCTGGTTGAAAACTGAAGAACATTCTCAGCCTGTAGAGCAACCAGATTCCTTGGCTCATGGCCCCCTTTCATCCATAGATAATAGATACCTGTGGATCTCTATTATCTGTGGATATCTAGGATAATCTCATCTCAAATTCCATAATCTTAATCACATTTGCGAAGTTGTCTCTGCCACATAAGGTGAAATATTTTTAGGGTCTGGAGATTAGGATGTGGACATCTTTGAGGGACCACTTTTCTATCTACTTACTACTTTTCAGTGAGTCTGAATTTTTTCATTGCTAGCTAAAGTGGTCATTTAGGATAGCCTGCTGAACATCCATGCTGTTCAAAATGTAAACTGCTATCATGTGTTTTTCTTGTTGTGTGGTTGACTTTTAATTCTCTCATGATCATTTAGCAAATAATGAATGCCTAAACTGTTCAGGTAGTGCCCTAGACCAAGACCCATTTGTTATCTTCAGGGAGCTCAAGGTGTCTGACACACTTGCTATAAGGGAAGCATAGAGATAGTGCTAGGAAGATTCAGAGAAGTGAGGGAGAGGTTACATTTGTGTTTTCTTTGCCTAGTCGGAGATGAACTAACCTTCTTCCTTTTCTAAAATTAAAGGTTTCCTTTAATCTTGACCCACCTACTTTTTCCTTTTCCTGTCAGCTGCCCTTGAGTTGTTCTTCATCCTGCCTTCTGAGAGATACACTAGTGTTAGAGAGGTGACTCAGACTTCATATTCGCAGCCCCACCTACTTCCCAGTTGGGAATCTTCCGGGTTCCCTCTAGTTTCTTATTGGTAGGCATTCAGTTACTGTGTTGCTACAGTCCCTTCTGGCAGGCATTCACTTAATTACCATGTTTCTGTTGTCCTGTTAGTCATTCACTCAATCACAGTATTTCTTAGAGTCTCTTCTCATGGATTTTCATTCAAGTGTTGCTGGAGTCTCTGCTGACCAGGTATTTGTAGCTAGAGAGTCTGTAGAAGTCCATTGGGTCTGAGATGCTTCATTTGTATGAACAGTAAAGTCTTGCTCACAAAGATCTTTGTGATCATCTAGCTAATACTTGAATGACTTATGTGCTATGCGTGGTGCATGGGCCTCTAGGAGTTCCTCTAGGAGTGGTTGGTTGGCCAACTTGGGGTTGGGGGGTTCCCATTTGGTGAATGGCTTGGAGGGCAGAGAGCTCTTATGGTGACTCCCTTCCTCCCCTCCACTCCCCCACCCAGCTCTGCATGGTCTCTCTGAGTCTCTTCAGGACCCTCCTGAACCTCAGCTGTGAGGATGTCCTGCTGCAGCTGGTTCTCAGGTATCTGTTGGGGCAGGGCTGAGGGATGGCTGACCCTGAAGCCTCAGAGTCTTGTGCATTGCTGGGGCAATGGGCTGTATTGGGGTTGCTCATGAGTTTCCACTTAGAGCCTGGCTTAACCATACAGTTTCATTGGCCTGATGTTCTTCTAGGCCCTGTCCTTCCTTCCTGATCTACCCTGTGTCCCCTTTGTGTTGTCTTTCTCAGGTATCTTGTTCCATGTAACCACGTTATGCTGAGCCAGAAGCCAGCTGTGCGTGATGTAGACCTATATGGACGAGCAGCTGACAAGTTTCTCTCCCTAATCCCTCGCTGTTGTCGGCACCACGCCCCCAGCCCACCTCGTCCAGAGCATGCCTCATGGGCACGAGGTGGGCCTAGCAGAGAGACAGGGAGAAGGGAGGACATCACGGGTATGGCCTGGGTTCTGGGGGAGCGTAACAAGGATGGGCTGGGGTGAGGGGAGGAAGATGGCCATGAATGACATTCTGTCTTTGGGGAGGTTGATGAGGGTGTCTTGCAGGGAGGATCCTTAACACTCACCAAAGAAAATTAGAGTGGGACTTCTGGGCAAAGCTATTCTTGTTCTTCTCTCTAGTCGTATACTCTTCCTGTTTCCATTGTTTCTTCAGTGGTGATGGTGGTGAGTGGGAGTGGTGGATGAGGATAAGGTTAATTAGGAGGTTGGAGAGTTAGCTGTCTGAATAGGTTCAGTGTTTCTGCCTTCCCATTGTCTTCTTTCTTAGTCTCCCGAGGTGTCTTATCTCTCCTCCTGAACCTATGTCTCCTTGATTTCTCTTATATTTTTTCCCTTTGCAGGTCCTGGAAGCCCAAGTGTGGACTCCTCTTCTGTGGTGACAGTACCCCGGCCCTCCACACCATCTCGTCTGGCTCTCTTCCTGCGGCAGCAGAGCCTGGGTGGCTCTGAGTCTCCAGGCCCAGCCCCTTGCTCACCAGGGCTTTCTGCATCCCCAGCCTCCAGCCCTGGCCGATGGCCTACCCCTGCAGAGGAGCCTGGAGAGCTGGAAGACAATTACCTGGAGTATCTGCGTGAGGCACGTCGTGGTGTGGATCGCTGTGTCCGAGCCTGTCGTACCTGGTCTGCCCCCTATGATGGCGAGCGGCCCTCTCCTGAGCCGAGTCCTTTTGGCTCCCGGACTAAGAAACGCAGCCTACTGCCTGAGGAGGACAGGAACAATGTTGGGGAAGGGGAGAAGGAAGAGCTGGGGAGTAAGGGGCTGGCTGGGGGTGCAGGGGAGGGCCCTGGTCACCTGCCCCCTCTCCAGCTCAATGGAGTGCCAGGATCATGGCCTGAGGGGGCCAAGAAGGTTCGTCTGGTGCCAAAGGAGGGAGTTGGGGAACTGCTAGAGGGCACCTCTGAGGGCATGGCAGGACTGGAGGGCTTTGGGCAGGAGCTCCGGGAGCTAGAGGTGGCATTGAGCAATGGGGGAACTGGCTCAGAGTCCCCCTTAGAACCTCCACTGCCCCTTGAGGAGGAGGAGGCCTATGAGAGCTTCACCTGTCCCCCTGAGCCCCCTGGACCCTTCCTCAGCAGCCCTTTGCGGACTCTCAACCAACTGCCAAGCCAGCCCTTCACTGGTAAGCTACTTAGCCTAGGCCTTCCCTTCTGTGTACTCTTTGCATGTTCTCGACATGTTTGTGCTGGTTTCTTGGACCTCTTGGCCATGTCATTTCTGTGTACTTGCCTAGTCCCTTATCCATCTTGCTTGCATCACTTCCAGATACATGTCATGTCATACTTGTGTCCCTGTGTCTGTCTGTATGTCTTCCATGCTTGTGCTGGGTTGAGTATTGACTTACATCTGAGCCTTGTATGTCTGTCCTATGTGCATGTTCCTCCTCTTTCCTTAGTCTGGCCATTTCCTGTGATTTGTGATTAGGATATTCTGTGTTTGGTGTTTCCTGGTGAATCACAACAATATTTCTGAACCATATGGAAGATATATGTGCTGTCCTGTGTGGAGAGGCACCTGTAAACACTCTCTATGCCATTCCCTCCAGTGTGTCTGGGTATTGGGTTTTCTGTCAGCTCTCCTGGGGCCTAGGGTTAACCTTCTGGTATTTTTCTCCCTACTCAGCTCCTTCCTCCCCATCTCTTTAAAGAAGAACTTGATTTCAAGTTTTTCCTGTTCACTTCCTTATACCTTCTTGGTTACCATGACTGTCTACTAGCACTAAGACTGTCTTAAGCAGATGGGGTGCAGTCTCTTCGAAGGCAAATGACAAAACGTGGCCCTGAGCTCCCTGGTGGAGTTCATTTGGACTCTCAAGGATGCCCTGGAGCTAGACTTGATCTGAGTGGTTGGACTAACTCCTCTTTGTTTTTGTATGAGAGCCAGCTTGCCCCGCCATTCCAAACCTCAGGCCAGGAAAACCAGGAAACCAAACAAAAAACAAACCCACCTCTGAGAAATAATGGCTAAGGCTAAGATCACAGGCCTTGGATTATGCATACCTTACGTTTCCATCTCTGCTATAGATGCATATAAATCATTTACTACAATTATGGCACATTGTGAGAACTCAGCAAGTGGTAGCTTTTCACTAGGATCTCTGGGTGCATAGCAGATTTAAGTTGACTAAGGCAAACACTCATCTTCCAGTTGTTCATAGGTTCATAGTCAGATTGTCATGCCTTGATAAGTTCATGTCCTGACTGGGCCTGGGAGATGCTGGTCATCCTGCTCATATAGCACCAGCTTCTGCCATGGAGTTGTGCCAGTTCCCTCTTGCCTCCTACAAAAAATCTGTCTTTCCATTTATTTAGCCTCTGCTCTATTCCTTTCAGCTCAGTACCACCATGCGGTAACGTGCAGGTTTTACCACACTCTTGAAGTATTAGTTGAAGCTTTTGTCTTGTTTTCCTTTGGTAAACTTATCTGAGCTTTTCGAATTTTTTTTTTTTTTTGTCAAGAAAATTCCAGGAAATGAAAGGAATAGGACAAAATTATGGGGTATCTTAGGACTCTGTTAAGCTAGAGTTGTTTTGAAGCTAATGTTAGACATGTGCCCCTGGAATGAAAAATGTTTTAGGATCTTTTTCAGGATTCACTCCATCCTGCCCTCCATCATTCTTCTGTCTCAATTCATAGTACAGTTCTTAGATATACTCCCTTTCGCCAAAAAAATCACTGATCAGAAGGACTTGATGGCTATAGAGGCCTACTGCTGGTGATCTGGCTTAGCTGAGGTCAGTTTTCCCAGTGGATAATACTGATCCTTTCCCTTCCCTTCTCTCCCACCAAAGGGTCTGTCCTCAGTCAGTTTCTCTGCCCCTGCACTAAGCTATCCTTTTACTACATATTCTGTTCCACCTTCTTGGTTCCCAGCTTCTGAAAGACAAAACTGATGTCTTCTCTGGTCCTCCAAAGATTTTTTTTCCCTAACTTTAAATTGGCTCACATAGTTACTTTGTCTTTGCAACACCGTCTTCTAGCTTTCTTTCTGAGCAGGTTTAGTGTTATCCTCCGTTTTTTGTGGAACCTAATTCTTTTTGGACCTAGTTACTTTATCAACCTATTTGTTCTTCTATTGTGCCTCTTGGGTGAGTCTTTTATAAAAACAGAGTATGTAATTGTATCTACGATTATAATTGAACACTTAAAATTTGCCATATCTGAGGCTAAATGCTTTATATTGATAACTATTCATCACCTTATGAGGTAGGTATATTTTCCTATTTTATGAACTAGGAAATAAGGCTTGGAAAGTTTTGACCTGTCCAAACTAGTAAAGGGCAAAGCCAATGAAACCAGATCTCTCAGACTTCAGAGCCTCAGATCTGGCTCGTCAGCTTGAATGTGTGTAAAGCTGGCATCTGGAATCTTGTGGGTCCATATAGTGTCTGCCATCTTATTTCCTCCAGAATAGGTGGCCACAGGATATTTAAACATACCCAGAGGCTGACATACAAAAAATTTTCATCTGGTGGGGGTCTCTTGTTTTGGGGAGGAATGCGTGTGACGTGCATTGTGTTCAGGCCTTGTATCCTTGTGCCCACCTCCCCCCCAACCCAGGCCCCTTCATGGCTGTGCTCTTTGCCAAACTCGAGAACATGCTGCAGAACTCCGTCTATGTCAACTTCCTGCTGACGGGGCTGGTGGCCCAGCTGGCCTGTCACCCCCAGCCCCTGCTCCGCTCTTTCCTGCTCAACACCAACATGGTCTTCCAGCCCAGTGTCAAGTCCCTGCTGCAGGTGTGCGATGCATGCATGCGTGGGTGCGTCCAGGCTCCATGGTGGGCCTGGCCCGCAGCTGGAGTGACCGTGGGTGGGCTGGGAACAGGTCCAGTGGGACTAGAAAGGACTGTATCAGTCTAGAGGTGCTCAGAAATGTCATGAAGGTGTGCTTCATAGGTGCTGGGCTCTGTGAAGAATAAGATTGAGAACTTTGCGGCTTCCCAGGAGGACTTCCCAGCACTGCTATCCAAAGCCAAGAAGTACCTCATTGCCCGTGGCAAGTTGGACTGGGCTGAGGGCCCTGCAGCAGGACCTGCCCCGCGCCGTTCTGATCCCCTAGGTGAGGCCTATCCCACCACACTTGTAACTGCCCTCCCTAAATAGCCTATTAACCCAGGTTAATTGAGCTCTTATTAAGAGTGAAATGTTGTGCCAAGACCTGGTGAGTTATAGAAAATTGAGTCTTCATGTTTGTTTTCAGGCTTCTGGTCAGAGGACAGAACATAGTTCTATCTATTAAGAGCCAGATGAGAAGTTCTAGCAAAAACTACTCTAGAATTTGGGGACAAGAAAGAGGACAGAGTAGTCTCTAGGTTGCGATATTATTACAGCTTAGTAAAGGACATGGCATTTGACATGGGCCTTGAGAGCTGGGTAGGACTTAAGTAGGCAAAGGAGTGGGGAATCTTTTTTTTTCAGGAGAGATCCTGGACTGTTTAGTTGGAGTAGGGGATTTAAAAGATGGTGGAATAGTTGGTAGTAAGGCTAGAGAGATTTGGCTGGAGCTCAGTTTCTCAGAGTAGAAGTTGGGATGTTTTAGGCAGTGAAAAACCACTGGAAGTTCTAAAGCTGGAAGTGGAGAGATTACTATGTTAGCTCAGATGAAGTCAAGCTAGGAGAAAAGAGTCAGGAAGCATCAGGAGGCTTCTGCCATATGTAGATGTTACCAGGGAGGCTTGAATTAGAATAGTGGACATGGAAGGGAAGCATTTAATGAGGCAGAAATGAGAAGGAAGTGTTGGTAGAGTTTGGTGAGTGGTGTAAGGAAGGAGGAAGAATTAAATGTGGTTATGAAGTTTTAAATCTAGACTTTTCGCTTAACAAGTATCTTGAACATTTGCCATGTGTGCCGGGCATTGTCTTTGGTACAGGGAATTCAGGGAGGTACAAGATGTAATTTCTGCCTTCAAAGAATGTACAATCTGGAGAGTGACTAGAGGAATGTAATACCAGAAGTAGGAAGGTCCTAAAGGTGTTGGGAGTAATGGGATCTAGAACAATAGAAAAGGATTAACTTTGGACAGGAAAAGGCTTTTTGTTTTTCTCCCTTTGAGGAAAATGAGCAGAGAGCAAGAAGGAACTGACAGGTGCCAGTTAGTTGTGAAGTGTAGAGGAGAAAGGGATTTCACATCATTCTTTATTTACTAATCAAAGTAGAAGGCAAAATGATACGCTGAAAGCAGAGGTGGAGGCTTAATGAGAAAAGTGTACGGGTTGGGAAGAGAGTACCACAAAAGTTACTGCACAGCTGTGAAGTCTCAGGTAAAGTTCTTTTGCATGATTTCTTCATGGTCTAGTATTGTAAATATTTCTTCCTTCTACATTTCTGGTGCTGGGGTCACTGTAGAGGGGCCAGGTAGACAAGGTAGACAAGACACAGTCTAAGCCCTTAAGCTCACAGGTTAGTGTGTGAGGTAGAAGACATAGAAATAAATTAAGTATGTTGAGTTAAGGGAAGTAAAATTGGGATTCAGTGGAAGACAAATCAAGAGGAGGCTTCCTAGAGAAGTGGGGATTATAAAATTTCACCTAGAATGATGAAAAAATTAGGGAGAAGAAAATTTAGGCAGAGGGAGCTACAGGTGCATGAAAAGTGCCTGGAGGGTTCCAGGGTGATAGATGTGGATGCAAAAGCAAGATGGGGTGTGGAGAGTTTGACAAGAAATTGTAGGAGTGTGAGCCTGATTGTGAAGGACTCTGAATGCCAAATTTAATAGATCGGTATAGTATTTCTGTAGCCAGTATTAGATGTAGGAAATGGGAATTGTTATTAGAATCTAGGCCTTTATAGTAGATATGGATCCAGACCCAGAAATCTAGGCAGAATGTTAGAGGCAAGAGGACATTGTTTTGAATGGCTCACTTGAGTCTAAGCTGACTTGAAATTGACTGCAACCAGTGGGAGAGAGGCTTTGGTGCAGGACAGGGACTGGTGAATGGTGAAGTGGTGAATGGTGAAGAGCAGATTTTGGAGGGATAGTAGAGTATGACAGAAGTGAAATTGTCACTGAACTATAATTGCATATATAGCCCCTGTGGGTATTGTAGGAGCAGAGGATGTGGATTGGGTGTTATAGATAAGCTGGGAAAGAGGTGGTTGACTGGTTCGGAAGGGTGATGGGAAGCATGAAATCAGGGCATGCTGTAGACAGAGGAGAAATAGCTTGGTGGTGGTAGATTAGTGATTGGAAAGAGGAGAATTCATCAGGGTCAGAGGGCATGGAGAAGGAATGGATCTTAACTGGGAATGAAGTGGCTAAAGTGTTGATTAGTTAAAGACTGAGAAGGATGGTTGGCTGGGTGGGGAGGCTGGATAGAGGGAAAAAGGCTGGGCAGGTAGTATTTTTGGTGTTAGAGTGAGAAAGAACTCCTCACTCTAGTCCTCAGAGTCAACTTCAGGGATGGGACAGGAAATGGTACCTGAGGTTCATTTCTGGTCCATTTTGTCCTTTTTTCCATTTCCTCAGAACCCTAAAGGAGAAGTCCAAGAACCTAGGGGGTGGGGGAATCTCCCCTCTCAGTCCAAGGGAGGTTCCTTGATCCCAGCACCTTCATGATACCCCTGTTTATTCCCAGTGAAGAGCCGGAGGCCATCCTTGGGGGAGTTACTCCTGCGGCATGCACACAGTCCAACCAGGGCCCGGCAGGCGGCACAATTGGTCCTTCAGCCTGGGCGAGACGGAGCAGGACTTGGCCTAAGTGGGGGCTCCCCTGGGGCTTCCACTCCAGTTCTACCTGCCCGGGGCGGGGCCCCTGAACGCCAAGGTGAGGCTCTTCGAGTCAAGAATGCTGTCTACTGTGCAGTCATTTTCCCTGAATTTCTCAAGGAGTTGGCTGCCATCTCCCAGGCTCATGCCGTCACCTCACCTTTCTTGTTGGAGACTTCAGAGGAAGGATCTGGCCCTCTCATCTCAGGCTATGGGCCCCTCAATCCTTAACTTTCTTCCATGGACAATCAGGGCCATGGGTGGCCTGGGCCCGGGCTGGGGCTAGGGCACAGGCTCCTTTTTATGTTTCGAGGCAGTGGCAAAAGGACTTTTTAATTTATTTCAGATGAATGTTTTATGGAGAACTTGTTGCAATATGTATAAAAGGGAAATCTCTATTCTGTGCTCATTTTTCTTTCCCATTCTTTTTCTGTGGGGCTGGGGCCCCAGAAAAGGTTGTATATAGTGGGGGAGGTGGTCAGGAGTATTTTCTCTTTGGTGAGGACATTGCTGCCAAGGTTTCAAGGTACCCCTTATGCCCTTAGAGGGTGAAGGGACTCTTCCCTCTTCTCTGGATCCCAGAAGGAATAAGCAGCATGGGCCCAGGATGGTTTGGGGGGGCAGCAGCTGATGTTTATTAGAGACCAGTACCCCTATGCCAGATCTTGGGGGCTTTGCCCCCGGAATCTTTTGCTTCAGCTTCAGTCGTCGCTGTCGAACTCCGAGGATAGACCCTGCAGCAGGGGCAGGGACATGGAGTGCCCGTCGGGGTCCCTGGGGCCCCCACCCTGGGCTCCTGGTGGAGGGCTGCGGGGGCTGAAGAGCCAGTTCTCTGCCAGGGTTGGGGATAGTCACAGCTTGACTTATAGCTGGTCTTTTTCCTCCCTAGCTTTTCCCTCTGGTCCTCTGTGCCATCCCAATCCCCTTACCAGGGCCTTCTCATTCCATCTCACCCTCCCCGGGCTCCCTCATTCCATCTCTTTCACCAGAGCCCTGTGCTGAGTAATGGATTCCCCACATACTTAATTCTCATGCCTTCTCCCTCCTTCGCTTTGTCCCTCCCATCCATCTCATCATCATTTTCCCCTAGCAGTACCTGACAGTATCTGGGGCCCCCTCCGGAAGGGGTTTCGGCCCTTGTAGGAGAATCTGGTGGGTTTGCCCTCTGGCCCTTCCTGGGGAGGTGGTGTAGGTGGAGCTGGGACAGGTGGGGGCACATCAGCAGCTTCAGGTGTATCAGCAGGTGCTGATGTGGGGGCCAGAGGTGGCATGATGCTGAGGTTGGGTCTGACCCAGTTGGCCCCATGGAGCAATGGGTCTTTAGTCAGAGGCTTCTGTGGTCCCAGCACGCCCTTGGACTGCAGTGAAAACTTGAGGCAGGAGAAGGCAACAGGTAATGACCGATGTAGCTGGAGGAGCTGGGGCTCATGGGCTGTAGGCATCAGCCCCAGCTGCAGCCAGGAACAAGAGAAGACCTGGTAGATGACATAGATGCTGTGGGTGCTTCGGAGCCAGGAAAGAGTCTGCTGTAGGCTCACCTGCCCTGGTGGCAGCAACAGGAAGGCAACCTTCTTGCGCAGGCCACCCATCTGTAGGCGGATCTTGCATGGCTGCCCATCCAACATTCGCATCTCTTCATAGGCTATCTCTGCTTGGCCATTTGGTGAGTATTCCCGAGTGCAGTGGGCGAAGGCACCCTCAGATCCTGCCTGCTCCAGGAGGCTTGGTAGTGGCCCCACTGGTTTCAGTGCCCTCCGACCCTGCCGACCTGGCAAAGCCAGGCGGGTATGGGCTGGGCGGGACTGTTTTACCAGCACACCCAGTAGGTCATAGCAGACTGCATCTGACAGGAAAGGGACTGCTACTGCATTGGGCCCAAAGTGCTCCTCGATGACCTGCAGGTGGCCAGTTTATAGGTCAGGGACTTAGGGTCAGAAGTTAACTGGTTGCCTACTTCAAATTGACCCCCAGTGTTCACTGTTCAGTTACATCTCTATAGTGTTCAGATTTGTGCTTTCTGCTTATCTCCCAGCTCTCCTGCAGCAAAACTTTGAATGTCTACATGTCAAACTATCTAGGTAATGGGAAAACATAAAAGAATGAGACTTTGTCTTTGTCCTGATATAGTTTAGTCTAATGGAGAAGACAAAAATGTAAACAGCTATGTAAAATATTAATAGAAAGCAAGATGTGAAGGAGACAAGAAGTGATTGAACAGTCTTTACCTTTCATAGAAAGAGGATCAAGGAAGGTTTCTAGATGGTGATACTTGAGTTTTGAAGGAATTATCTAGGTAGGAGAATGGTCAATTCAGGCATAAGAGTCAGCCAGTGAAAAAACTTGAATTCATAAACCAAGGGGGGCACATTTAGGAACACATAATTTTATAATGCTTGTGTGTATGGTATGAAGAGGGACAGGCACACAGGAACTAGATTATGAAAGGCTTGTGTGTGTGTCAAGTGAATTGCCCTGAAGGCAGTGGGAAGCTGCTTGAAGGGCTCTGGGTAGGAGGAGCAGGATCAGATAGGTGTTTCTGAAAGCTATTTTTTTTTTTTTTTTTTTTTAATTGAGTCTCCTTTGTTGCCTAGGCTGGAGTGCAGTGGTGCGATCTTGGCTCACTGAAACCTCTGCCTCCTGTGCTCAAGTGATTGTCCTGGCTCAGCCTCTTGAGTAGTTGGAACTACAGGCACCCACCACCACACCTGGCTTATTTTTTGTATTTTTAGTAGTGATGGGGTTTCACTCTGTTGCCTAGGCTGGTTTTGAACTCCTGAGCTCAGGCAGTCCACCTGCCTCGGTCTCCCAAAGTGTTGAGATTACAGGTGTGAGCTACCGCGCCTGGCCAGAAAGCTAATTTTTAATAGGAAGGCATAAAATAAGGGTGATAGATGAGCTAAGAGTATGGCAATACTCCAGGCAAGGCATGATAAGGTCCTGAACTAAAATAGAGGGGGAAGATACTAGAGATATTTAGGTTATAGAATTAGTAGAACTTGGTCACTTAGGAGATACGGAAAAAAGAATCCTCGGCGGTGCACGCTGGCTCATGCCTATAATCCCAGCACTTTGGGAGGCCGAGACAGGTGGATCACCTGAGGTCAGGAGTTGGAGATCATTCTGACTAACATGGTGAAACCCTGTTTCTACTAAAAATAGAAAAATTAGCCGGGCATGGTGGCACACACCTGTAATCCCAGCTACTTGTGATACTGAGGCAGGAGAATTGCTTGAACCTGGGAGGCGGAGGTTGCAGTGAGCTGAGATGGCACCACTGCACTCAACAGAGTCTCAAGCAAAAAAGAAAAAAAAAAATCTTCAAGGATTCTTCTTAGGTGACTGGTTACATGGGTGATGTCAATAGTAGGTTACACAGAAATAGATTCGGAATGTCCATTCTTTTACCATGTCTGTTACCTCATAGTATATACCTTCTACCCTAGCTGCAAGGGGTAGTTTTTATAGGGAATTTGAGGCCTCATATTTATAATGTTAGTTAAAGTATGCTTTCAGGGATTTTAATTAATTTTGTGTGTGTGTGTGTTTTGTTGTTGTTTTGTCATGGCCTTTTTGGGGTTGGTAACCCTGGAAAGTTTATTTTTCATGACTAACTGGGAAACATAAGAGCCTGTCTAGTAATTGTACTTAAGTATGGTTTCAACCCATTCAGGATTTTGTGGCTGACGTTTCTGGTTCTCTGCTCTACTAGGGAGCAAGGGCACACAGAGTTTCCTCTTAGGGCATCTCGTATATTTGAGCCCAGTGCTTACAGTGCTGTACTCTACTCCCTACCTCCAGGCCCAAATTCCGCATGGCTATCCCCGTACTGATGGCATTGCCCTCTTTGTTGGCCTTCTGGTAGAATTCACCAGTGGCTCCTTAAGGCTGATCTACTTTTTGCTACAAAGCTGTTTTGGAAGTACTGCCTCCTAGCATAAGAGGAAGGTAGCTAACTATGGAGTTGCCTCTGCACCTTGGATGAGCTGAGGTAGCTTGTAGACTACTGTCTTGTCACCTGGCCAAAGGAATAACTGATGTTCTTTTGTGGTCTGCATGGGAGAGTTTCCCATTATTCCTTCTCCTTTGCTTCACTGGAATGCTTCCTTTTGGGTGGGGCTCTGAGAAGGACCAGTGGGGTTTCCAGGGGAGAGAGCAGAACACTGGTGGGTTGACATTTTTGGATGCAATGCTTGCGCCATGACCATGAAATCAGATGCACCAAGCATGACATCAGAATCTCACCGTAACTGCTCCTTTGGTGTCAAGGATCCTGCACAAGTAAGATAAATGGGAGTGTCTGTTGAAGAGCCCCCTCTGATAGGAGTGTGACATTTAAAATACCTGGTGCTTATTATCCAAGTTTCTGCTAAAAGGGTGAATCTCGGTTTACCTGGAGGCTCTTTATTCCCCATATGCTCTTCCTATATGCTGACAGGCATTAAGTTGCCTAATTCTAACTCTCCCTGACCTTGACAGCTCCAGTGGTTATCCTAAAATAGGAAAAATAAGGAGCTCAGCAGTTCTTTCTTAGGGAGACTGTGTTCTTGGTAGAATCACTATTTAAGACTACTATGTGCTCCTACAGAACTTTTGCTTCTGGATAGAAATTGTATGGACCTTAGGCCCACAAATTTAGGTTTTCCAGGGGCATCCCAGGAAAGTGATGGTGGAATATTGTTTTCCTAGATGTCCCTTGGTTCCATCGAATTCTGAATGTGGAGTTCTTGAGCCACATTCTGTTTAGCCAAATGTTTTACCATATGTTCAGTAAACTGTCAGTGGTTTTGGATACAGGAAACCAGGTCACTTAAAGGTGACCTAATCCTTGAATTTGCCCCATAATGCCAGTGATTTATCCTGCATATCTCTACTCCGATTTTCCTGAGAATTTTCAGTTTAAATAGGATAATGAGTTTTTTGATACTCAGAGATGGCATAGCTTTCTAATAGTGGGAGATTCTATTTGTTTTCAGTCTAATTCTGCTTGATCTAGTCCAGGACCAACCTTCTACACTGCTGAAACCAGTTGCTCTAATACTTGGGAAGACCTTGAGTTCTCCTGATTTTGCTTCCCTGGGAAGCTGGCCTTTGTGGTAAGCAGCTACCCTATTTGGAATGGAAGCAGCATGCCATTAAATCTTCTTTGAGTGTGGTAGGCACTGCTTTAAGATTTTTTTTTTTTTTAAGCCTGGTAGGCTGACTTCTATGAATGTTATAAATTCACCTTCCTTCAAATCACATAGTCAGAATGTGATTCTAAATTATCTGATCTGAAATTTCCTGCCATCCAACCTGCAACTGAAAAGTGATTTGGTAGGATTTTTGGATACCTGCAACCCAGATACAGCTGAGATTGTCCTGCTCCTTAAAATATAAAAATCTGCCTCGAAATCCAAATTTCTTATTTTGTGGAAGTTAAGGTGGAGGAGATCTGTGAAAGAGTTTCAGATAAAATTCAGATTCTATAGGAAGCTGGTTCTGTAGGAAGTCCAGGTTCTAAGATTAGCCCTTATATCTCTTTGGCTTTATTTTTACTACTGCTTCTTTGAACTCTGCTCTAGAAGATTATTAGGAGTTCTCAAATATGAATTATTATTTTTCCTCGTTTTTACAAATGCTCTACATTTAATTACTATTAAATTATTATATACTCACCACCCCCCTTCTCATTAATTCAGATATTTATTAAGTACCTTTTATTTGTCAGGTTCTCCTCTCCCTCTTTGTGTGAATAACTCCTGCTTGCCTAGCTAGAATGTCACTCTTTCCAGGAAGCCTTCCTGATCTGCTGTCTCACCCCTGACTTAGCGTGTCTCCTCTTTGTTCATAATTCCCTATACACTGCTTTTCAGTGAACGTTTTTACTATTTTTACAGTTGTCATTAAATGGGGGCAGTCCATGCCAATAACTTTACTGCAGTGCTTGGCACATATGGAAGCACTGAGTAAATGTTGGTTATTATTGTCTTCAGACTTCCCACCCCTTCCTACTCACAAGCTGCTCAGACCCATGGAGGTCATACTTTGTTACTTCCTCTTTAGCCTCCTTACTTCACCTACCTTATCCTTGATGAGGGTCCAGGTGGCATCAGCTTCATCCAATGTCAGCAGGTGGGGGGTACCCACCAACATGGTGGAGTATGGGAGGGATTGGGCTGGGCAGTGGCTGCTGCAGGAACCCCAGGTGGCCCAGGGAGGTGAGACCTGAGGTCTTGGGCTCTAAGCCATTGCATGACATCATAGAGGTCCTGCTAGATAATTGTGCCTTGGATAGGGGGAGGACAGTGACTTTCCTAGCTTCACTGCAGCATGTAATTCATACTCTTGAGTCACTTATCCATCCTCCTGCATTAGGGAAAGAAAATGCAGGTGTCTGTTAGGGTGTGTTTGTATATGTGTATGTGTGTGTGTAGTTCTTTGTCTGAGTTCTTTAAGGAAACAGGATCAGGTCTCTCCTCCCTTCAGCAGCATCTCTGAAGCAGTTTACTATCTTAGCTGCAGATGCTTCTCTGTGAGGTTGGATTGGGGTCCTAAAGGACATGGGAGAAGTACAATCATGAGCCACATAACAATGTTTTGGAAAATGATATGTGACTGACAGTGGTCTGACACCATAAGAGTATATTGTCGTGGTTTTACTTTACTTTTTCTATGTTTAGGTATGTTTTGATACACAAATACCATTGTGTTACAATTTCTTATGGTATTCACTACAGTAACATGTTGTACAGATTTGTAGCCCAAGAGCAATTGGCTATACCTTAGAGCCTACAGCCTAGGTGTGTAGTAGGCTATACCATCTAGGTTTGTGTAAGCACACTCTATGATGTTTGTGCAATGATAAAATTGCATAAGGATGCATTTCTCAGAACATACCCTGTTGTTAAGCAATGCATGACTATGTAGATCAGGACTTATACTGAGAACCAAGCAGTGGTTCCCAACCTTGGCTGCACTTTGGAATTGCCTGGGAGCTTAAAAATTACTGGTGCCTGGATCAATTACTGATGCCAGACATTCTGATTTAATTGGTCTGGGGTGTGCCTGGGCATCACAATTTCTAAAAGCTCTTCAGGCAATTATAATGCATAACTTAGGTTGAAAACCATTATTAATGGGTGGGTTACAATTGCAGTGAAAACCAGGAAAATGTGTAGGAGGTTGCTGTGCTCAGCAGTGTGACAATGTGGAGGGTAAGAATATAATTGGGATAATGTTGCCTTAGTAACGAGAGAATCTTCAGGAAGGCAGAATTACGCAGGTAAATTTGAGGAAAAATTTCTTCGTGCTCCACTCCATGTCCTAGTCTGATTTGTGCCTAGTAGCTAGATAAAAGCTGGAATATTAGCTATATGTTATCTCCTTTGCATCTTTGCCCAGAGATCTCAAGTGTGTTTTGCTGAAGAAGAACCATTCTAGAGAGCCTTTCCTGTAGTTACTTTTCTACTCCATACCTTATCTGTTCAAGGAGTCCTTTCTCTGAGTCCTTCTGGAGAGTCTCCTTTGTGCCCAGGAAGACCTCTTTTGTGTAGGTGGTATCCTTGCCTAGCCCAGCCCTGCATAGCTCTGTAGAGCGGTCCCACAAAGTTGGCTGTCATCTGAGCTGGCTGAGGTGGTATGAGTGGGGGCATAGGCAAAGGTCCTGCAGTGGTGGGAAAGAGCGTTAGGAACGTTTTCCTAAAGGAGATGTAACTGGCCTCGGGAGGGCAGGTCTCCTTAGATAGAGCTATGGATATGGGTGCTGGGTCTTTGAGCAAAGGTTTTACAGTGGGTGTGGTCCTATTTTCCAAGAGAGGAATTAATATCAAATATTTCCAGGAGAGGAATTATACCAAATATTAATGTTGAGCTCTTTTGTGCTGGGGGCTGTGCCAAATACTTTGAATTCATTATATTAGTTAATCCATTTGGTATCCTCTTGAAGTAGTTACTACTGTTATCTCATTTTACAAGTAAAGAAATAGGCTCAGAGAGGTTAAATAATTATTTCAAAGCATATGATGAGTTTATAGAGGATCTAGGATTCAGGTAAAAGTCTGCTGGACTGAATCTTTAACTAACACATTCCTTTGGCTCACTTTAGTGTGTGGTGGGAGAAGTGAGTGCCAGATGGAAAGTACTAAGTGGTTTAGTGAAAAGGAAATGGGCAGGATAAGAGGAGCCATGATGAGCCAAATCAGAAACCCCAAGTTTCTTGTTAAGACAAGTGAAACCAAATCCCTTCCTTCTAATGCCCCTTTAGCACATTTTGATTATGGTTGACAAAAAGAGGTCACCTGGTGTAGTATAGCTGCACCTCTGTTCTCTCCAGGAAAGAATTCTGAGTGAGGCAGGTGGAGATAGAGCAAGAGAGAGACATACACAAGAACAAGAGACATAGATATGGGATAAAACTGACAAATGGTGCAAGGAGACAGAGATGTAGCGATATAGAGACAGTGAGAGTGACTGATAGAGAATGGTGTACATCCAGATCCCAAGGGGATTCCAGAATGAGAAGGAGAGGAATGAGATTGGTGCAGGGATGGTGGACTGTGGTGACTTTACCACCGTGCAGTCTGCATATAACAAAATTGCCCTTGTACCCTTTGAATTTATACAAAAAAAAAAAAAAAAAAAAAAAAAAGGACGAGGAGTATCTCTTTAGGACTTTTGGGAGAGGGGCTCAGAGGGGAAATTGGGAGTGAAAACTTCTGTCTGATTACTCCTCAGTCAGAAGCCCATACATTCTTCTGCTGCCTGATTGTCATGATTCCCTAAGATCCCTAAATTCCCTACTGATCTACCCCAACACTAAGTCAGTCGGTCTTTCCTTTTGACTCAGAAAGACTGAGTCTAAAAGTTACTGAAGGAAAATGGATGGCAACTGGGTCCTGGATGGAGATGGTGAGCCTAAGGGCTGGGCTCTTTGGGCCATGTCCTGCTTATAGGATTTGCCTCTGGTGTGGCGTGAGAGACAGATCATCTGTAGGGTATCTGAGAGTGATCTGAATGGAGAGCATGAGGGTAACAAACAGATGGATCTTTTTATCCAGAGAACATGAGGTTCTCAGTATGAACCTGTAGGGCAGTATAGAATAGTATTGACAGCAAAGACTTTAGAGTGATAAAGAGCCTTAACAAGTCTCTTCATGTCTCTCAGACTTCAAGGATAATCACACAGACCCCTCATACCTTATTTGAAACTTTTAGGGACAGATATTTTGGAATTCAGTTTTTTTCAGATTATAGAAAAGGAATATATATATCCTGTATTAAGGAATACCCCAGTGGGATTCAGGACAGTGCCCTATAATCAAACACATCAACACTTCTGAAGTTAGATGTATGAATATTCACACTAAATAAGATAAATAAAGATTATAAATAGGATCATGATGGTTGAGGTGTCAGGTTTTGGGCCAAAGTTATAAAAAATATTGTTTCTTCAGAGTTTTTTTTTAAATTTTGGAATTATGGATGAGGGATTGTGGGCTTATAATTAATTCTCAGGTTGTCATGAGGAATGAGAGTGTGGTAAAACTCTTGAAACTATCATATGGCAGGTATGTATGCAATCTCAATTTGGAACAAGATACAAATGTCCAAGGGAGTGGATTTTTAGCTTGAAGGAAGAAAGTCGCTACAATGGACAACGTACAGCTCTGGAACCAGCTACCTTGAAAAGTTGTGCACAACCAGGAGTTGAAGGTGCCTTAGAAGAGAGTCTTCATGTAGTGGGAGGGTGACAGAATTCATTGTTTATGAATGTTGGCTGCAGATGATTTCCCTTTCGTGTATCAGAGGGGAAAGGCAAAAAATCGTATACCTGTATATATGTGAGACACAGGATTATCACACATATTTATTTATAATCAATAAATATCTTACTGCATATATGCTTGTTCACATGTCAATTATTTTCTTAGGATAGATTTATTAAGGGGGAACTTATTTATTTATGAGACAGGGTCTCATTGTCACCAGGCTGGAGTGCAGTGGTGTGATCACAGCTCACTGCAATAAAGGAGAATTTAGAGTAAGAAAAGGATATGAACATCTTCAAGACTTGTGACTCATTAGGATTAGAATTGTGTCACAGTTATCTGCAAAATCATTGCTTGGAGGCCGTTTAAACTCAGAACCTCATGAAAAAAAATTAGTCTTGAGAATGAATGAGCCCACACTTAGGTTGACTGTAGATTTCCTCTGTATCTAGTTGTGTGCAGTGTGATGATGCCTCTGAAAATCATACAGAGCTTCTGGACTCTTTAGTCCTTGTTATTGATGACCTGGTAAGACCCAGTGTGGCACCGGAGATGGCATCATCTTTTTCTGATCTGCAGCTTCCTTATCTGTGTGGTGTTCCGTGGTCCAGCTTGGTCCAGCTATCTGTGCTGAGCGGACTGGGTTGCTCTTCGCTTCAGGTTTTCATGTCTAACTCCAATACCTGTGGTTATGATAGTTTTCCTGGAGAGCTTGGGTTTGCCTTTGCAGTCTGCAGCTTTTTCTGATCTCATAACACTGACTCCCTGCCATATTATACTTATTATATTATACCTATTCTGAACTCCATGATGGTATTAAAGACCTTTTGTTATGTAATGTCCCTTCCAGTGTGGTGTCTTAGCTGAAAATGAATCCCCTGTTGGGCAACATCGCCACACTTCCTGTTCTTGCTCTGGCAGGTACAGAAGTGCGAAATGTTCATCTATCATATTGCACTAACGTCATGTGCTTCTAATGATGTTGGCGAAGACAAATGGGGGTGCCGATGGGGATTTTATTTGGGGATTGTACCTTCTTGTTGAGGGTGCACAAAAGGGCAGATTGACAAGAAACCGTAGTAATGCAGCCTCAGGCAATCAGATGATGTGGCTGCAGTGATTTTCTGGGATATCAACATTTCTTTCAGTGGACCCCTGACCTCTGAAGCTGCAGTCAAAGGGGAAGAAGTTCTAGCTGTTAATTTTGGGGGCTTTGGTGGGAGTTGGGGTAAGGAAGAATAGTAATTACAGATGAGACCAAAAGAGGATTCTTTGAATTTGAAGTGGCCAAATTGGTACCACAGGGCACATTATTTAGATTATCAGAAGGTGGGAGACTAGCCTGTATAATAACTCGTTTCCTGAGGGCAGTCTGAAAACAGAATCTGGCTCCAGGAGTAGAGAGGGCTGTGATTTCAGACAGGTACCCAAGCACTTGACTCCAGGGACAGCGCCACCATCTGCGGCAGTGCCAAGCACATCCATCAAGTTTGAGATCTATAGAGGAGCTTTTGTGTGGGAGCATGGGAAGACTTAGACTGAAATAATGGAGGTGGCGAGCAGGAAGGGGAGTTAAGTTAGATCTTGTTTATTATGATCCTTCACTGATTTTTCCTGCATGGTAGTGTAGCCCCCTGACCTCTACCTCCTGCCTCCTCCCAAGCAGAATACATGTTTAAGTCAAAGTTTACAGATGCCAGTGTTGCACATAGTAGGGACTCCACAACAATTACCTGTTAAATGATGGTAACAGTCATATGCAGACAGTGGGATGAAGATAACATAATTCACACCCCCAGACTCCCCTCCGAGTGTCCCCTCACCTCCACTCTTAGGCTCCATTGTTACCACTGGACATTACAACGGGCTTTCTCTGAATGTGAAGGTGTCCAGGAGTTGGTTCCTGATCTGCTTGGTGCGGGCCCCATAGATGAGGAGGTTGAGGGCAGGTGGCAGCAGCAAGTAGATGTTGGAGAGAAGGATGTGCACAGGCTTTGGGACAGCGTGATGACCAAAGTGGTGTGTGAGGTAGAAGAGACCAGGTATGTAGAAGGCCAGAAAATGACACAGATGTGAGAACTACATGTACCAAAGGCCTTGGCACAGGCCTCCCGGGTAGGCAGCTGCAGCACAGCATGGACAATGAGTCCATAGGAGCCAGTGATACCCAGAATATCCATACCTGAGATGGCCAGTGAAAGTGCCAGACCATATAAATTGTTGACCCGTGTGTTACCCACCATCAGTTCTACCACCGCCATGTGTGCACAATAGGTATGGCCTATGGTCTTGGCTTGGAAGTGCTCAAACTTTGCCACCAGCAGGGGGAAAGGTAAAACAATAGCCACAGCTTTCAGTGCCAGTGCCAAGGCTGCATAACCCACATGGGCTTTGGTGACCAGGACAGGGTAGTGCAGTGGACACCCTATTGCCACAGCACAATCACCGGCCATGGCCAAAAGCACACCTGATTCCATGGCAGTCAGTGCATGTACAAAGAACATCTGGACCAGGCACACAGCATATGGCACAGATCGGGGCCCAAGCCACAGCACAGCCAGTAACCCTGGGGCTATAGATGTGGCTAAGCCCAGGTCTGTGGCTGCTGGCATGGCCAAGAGTAGAAACATGGGCTGGTGTAGTGTGGAGTCTATCCACACCACTGCCAACAGTGCTCCATTGCCCAGCAGGGCCAGCAGATAAATGGGCCCAAAGACCAGTGTCAGCCAAGTCTGGGCACTTCCTAGCCCTGGAAAGCCAGTCAGTATGAAGAAGGTTGGGTGTAGGAAGGTGGAATTGAGTTGTAGAGTTTCTGTCATTCTGTGGTGGGCACAACTTGAGGGCTCATGGGGGGCATGACTCCTGATAGGAAAGACAAGGGGAGAGATTTTGGGGGTGTCACACAGTGGCACAAACCCATCCATGGCATATGTGTAGGAGTAGTGCAGGGCTGGGAGGATCACAGGGTTATAACTTTTGGTTAGTGGGGGTTTGGATGGATAATTAAAGTCGAAATTCTATCTTAGATAGGAGAATCCTTTGCTCCTAAAAGTTTATACGTATTGTAGTGGGAGGAAGGGGTAGTGAGGAAGAGGCTGCCTGCTGCAGTGGCTGGTATAGATAGCCAGAGAGAGCCTTCTAACTGGATGTCAGCAGAGGGTGGAGCGGAGATGAATACTTTTCTTCCTCAGGGTCCAAATAGAGTCAGTCTCAGTCTCTATGAGGAGAAAGCCAGTGCTGTGGGCAGGGTGGGGAATCAGGCTTCCGGCTGTCCTGTCCCTGCCTGTGTATCCTTGGGCAAGACCTCTGGACCTCAGCTTCTTCAGCTGTATAGAGCTGGTGGGTACAGTGATATTAAGGTTTGCCCAGCTCTGAGCAATTGCCCATTCTCTGCACCAACCATCCTGGAAGAGAGGAGGCAGAGTAGAAAGAAAGGGAGAAACCGTAGTGGGAGGCAGATGGAATCTGGAGTGAATCTGGGAGCTTGGTGTGGCAAGGGAAAACTTGCTAGGTTTTTGGGGTGCAGGGTGCTTACGTTCTGAACTTGATGCTGAACACCAGCTGGAGAGTTGAAATTGGGGCTGGGGAGCAACAGAGAGAGAGATGGCAGTATGAAACAGGACTTTTCTTCTCCGTTTCCTTTCCTTCTTCACGATACGAAAGTGGGTCCCACTAGAGTCTCATTCCTGGCATGCCAGAGGGAGAGGAGGTGACATAGAGGGAGAAAATGGCACTCAACTCAGAGTAGCAGCCATCTGAGGAAGAAGCATCTCTGACATTGGAGGAGGCAGGACGAGTAGATTGACTTCTCCCAGGATCTAGCCCACCCAAGAAGCTTAATACATGTTGAATGGATAAATGAATGAGGAAGAAATCACCAGCAGAAGGCTTGACTGGGAAAGATCTCAAGCACTGTGTGTTGGCAGCTTCTTTTTTCTTTAATCAGTGCCTGTGGGGCTCTTTATGTGGCTGTTCTACCTGCTTCCCTCAGGGCCTTTCTCCCTCCCACCTGTGCCACATTAACTCTTTTTGTATCTCTCTGCTCAGTGCTGATGTGCTGGTGACTCAGGAAGTAGAGTAAGGAGGCAGAAATGGGGGCAAGCCAGGAAAGAGACTATCGGGTGGAAAGATCTGGGAAAGGAACACTTTCTCAGGGAGGTCTTTCCTTCCAGGAGAAAATTCGTTGCTTTATTCTTTAATAGCATCTAGCCCAATCTGTTGTAATTTCTTGTCTCTCAATTCTTGTCTCCCACTAGACCAAAAGAGTTGCAGATGTTGCTTTTTATTAGCCACAGTGTCTCTACTGCTCACCACAAGTCTGGCATGTAGTTAGCTATGAATAAATATATATTGCTTTTAATTGTGGGACAGACTGCTAGTCCAAACAACTTTTGCTGATGAATAGGGGTTCCTACAGTTTCAGGAGTCTTAGGTATCCATGAAGAAAAAGAGTTATTTACCATCAACCACAAGTCTGTTGAATACAGTTCTTTTTATTATAAGGAGACATATTGTTAAACTCATCACACTATGTAAAGTTATGCAATAAAGACCACAGGACCTATTGGAAAAATGAAGGTAGGGGCACAACACTGAAAAACTTCATCAGTGACACATTTAAGAAAAAGATGGGCTGGGCACAGTGGCTCACACCTGTAATCCCTCCTGTCTTTGGGAGGCCAAGACAGGAGCATCATGAGCCCAGGAGTTCTAGACCAGTCCATGCAACACAGTGAGAGCCCATCTCTACAAAAAATTAAAAAAGTAGCCAGCCATGGTGGCATGCACCGGTAATTCTACCTACTCGAGAAGCTGAGGCAGGAGGATCACTTGATCCCAGGAGTTCAAGGCTACAGTGAGCTATAATCATGCCATGTACTCCAGCCTGGGTGATAGAGTGAGATCCTGTCTCTAAAAAATAAATAAAATGAAATGAAATTGGACAGAAAGTTGTAATACCAGATGTGAATGGGTGTGGCTCATAACACAAGTGGTGAACTGAAGTAGCTGATCGATGTTTGAGGTATATGCATGTGTGCATGTTGAGCTTTCTTACTCAGTTCAGTTCAGCTGCGTTCAGTTTTCTGTGTTCACCTACTTTCTTGAAAGTGGAGTTACATGTAAGAAAACATGAAATTCACATTATTCTCAGTTCCCTAATACATATGTCAATTGTCTTTGAACTATTTGTATTTCAAAACTAGCATTATAGAAGAACTAGTTGAATCTATTTTCTGCCTGGCCTTGTGTCATGTGAGGATACAGTGGCAATAACAAGACCATGCTGCTCTCAAGGAGTTCACAGTCTAATGGACACAGTGATCTAAACAGTTGTTGAAGGGTTGTTAAGGTAATTGCCTTAACTCAAGTCAACACCAGATACGATGGCAGCACAGAGAAAGAAGACTTTCACTCTTCCTGGGGGAGTCAGGGAAATCTCTGAATCACAGTAATGGTTAAAAGTTTTGTGGAGTTTCCTGGGTACATGCACTGCTCTAAGCCCTAACCTCACAACAGTCATCTGAGGTGGGCACAATTCTTTCTTCCATTTTACAAAAGAAACTAAGAGATAGGCATTAACTTGGTCAAGGTCATATAGCTAGTAGACAGCAGAGTTAGGATACTAACTCAGTCTGGCTCTAGCATACTTGCTCTTAGCCACTACTTCAAAAATTGTTGCTGAGGTTTAGAACATGAGTAGGAAGTTTTAGAATAGTTGGAGCAAAATGCACCCATTCCTGCAAGAAGGAGTTCAGGAGATTTTGGGATTGGCAGGTGATCCTAGGATTGCTGAATGGAGAGATGTACAAAGAGCTGTAATTATTTGGTAGTAAATGGTGAGCTGTCACCAATTCAGGGAGGAGAGGAGTACTGAGCAGGTGGGAGTGGTGGGTTAAGAGCCGTGAAGGAGAGGGTTAGGAAAAAGTGCTCTTGGCCTCAAGAGAACACTAATGAAAGTTTTGGCTGTCTTGGACACTTGCTCTTTGTGCAAAGATTGTTCATAAGATAAATTACAGAATCCATAAGCCCAACAAGTCCAAATTTGAAGTCGTTAGGTTCTTGGAAATCTACTGTGTTATGTATTTCCTATTCTCCAGTAATCCAAGATACGCTGGGAGATATCATTGACTTCGTCTTTAGAAGATTCCTTGGTTAGTCTCCCAAGCTCCAGTTCATACTTACAGAAGCTGTCTAAGCACACCTTGGGAACCAACTGTCTGGTCTTTTCCTGTGACATTGACCATTAGAGGAGGGGATTTGACACCTGTGACTTTGTGGGGGCTATATGCAAGAGCTGACACCCCCAGAGCAGGGTGTCAGCTCTCTGTGAGGAGTTGGGTGGGGTGGGGAGAAGGGAGACTCTTTGGATTTCTTAGTTGCTGTTAGACTGACATGGAAAATAGGATAGGAGGGTTCTGTCTGGAGACTGACTCTGATTTTCTTACATTTTTGACTAATGCAACTACCACCAACATCTATAGAATAGTGTTCTTAGATAACAGCTGGCTCCACGTGGGCCTGTTCTATTGTTTTCCATTTAAAATGATCCATGAGCAAGAACACATATAAGTAGCTTATCACTTTACATGATAGATTACAGATCAGAAATCTTGGGTTCTTGTGGTGTCATACAGCACTAAATCCTCTTCTAGAAACCTACTAAAGCAAACTCAATTGTCAAATCCCAATTCCTGGGTCAGTATGAGATCCTTTTGTGACTAATGGCACCACAGTAGCCCAGGCTTGCTTCACTCAGTTTCAGGAGAGGTAGAGAGATCCTGTAAGATCAGGTTTGCCCTAGCCTATGGAGATGTGGAAGGAGTCATGGAACCACTATGCCCATTCTTCTAGCATTAGTTTTCCTCCTCTACTTCATGCTTCCCAGCCCTTCCATGAGCAGATCTTTAGTATTCCATAAAGCTCTGGAGCATTGGGCATCCTCAGTTCCTAGGAGGATAGTAGATGTGCTTGCATTGAGGTTGTAGATTTGAGAAGGGAAATGTTTTCCCTCTCCGTCATAATAGGATCTTCCAGAAGTCAGGTTATGGTAGGGATATGGAATAGATCACATCTAGTTTTTAATTAAATCTCTTTTAATCTTGTCTACGCTCCTTATCCATGTCTCCTTCTTCTGCAATAGGCTTATTCCTTCCTCTACCCAGAATCCAGAGATTCTGGGACTGACACTAACTTTGACCATATATAGAAGTGACTCTATGAATGCCGAGGTCACAGTTGCCATCTTTGTATTCCTTCAAGAGATGTTTTTTGACTAAGCCTCTCTGACCAGTAATGGCTGAGGAGAACACTGCTGGGATGGTCTTCCAATGACTTTTAAAAATAGAAGACAAGTAGTTCCCTGTAAGTGTTCTCTAGCATTTAGAGGAGGGCTTTTGAAGTGACTCACCTTGTTAAGATTGGGTTGAGGTTATTGCTCAAGAAATTAATTCCTTGATGTTGTTCTCTGAGGTAATAGATAACACTTTTATCTTTTCCCATGATTATCCCCCTCCCTCTGAATTCACATTGCATGGGTGACTCTTTACAACCACGAAAAGTATAAATGTCATTCACAGAATTCAGCAATCATTGTTCAGAACTCATTACATATCAAGCAAAGTACTGCAGATGGGTAAACAGCCTCTCTTATCATTACATTTGTTATGTTGGTGTCCCCCTACTAAATTCATGTGTTCCAGCCACAACCCCCAAGGTTACGGTATTTGCAGATGAGACCTTCAGGAGGTAATTAGGGTTAGATGAGGTCATGAGGGTGGGACCCTCATGAATGGGATTAGTGTCTTTATAAGAAGGGGAAGAGAGAGACACACTGTGAGGACACAGGGAGAAGACAGCACACTGTAAGCAGTAAGAGAGTCCTCACTAGGAGCCTACTCTGTTGGCAGCTTGATCCCGGGCTTGCTGGTCTTCAGAACTGTGAGAAAGAAATGTCTGTTGTTTAAGCCACCCAGTCTATGGTATTTTGTTACAGAAGCCTGAGCCAACTAAACATTCAAACAGCCACTAAGACCTATCTCCTTAAGAGCTGTGTATCTGACTCCTCTCTGTCTCCAATGTAATATAACCTATTTTACACCTCACAACCTTATTGTGGAATACTGCAGCAACCTCATGACTGATCCTCTGGTCTATAATGTGCTTTTTTGTATTTTATTTTTTGTAATACTTTTGAGAAATGACAAATAGATATAAAAGTGTAAAGAATAAGAACATGCACATGTATCAACATACCCAGAATTGACAGTTATTAACGCTTTTTCCTACTTGCTTTGAATTCCTTTTTAATAAAGACATTAACAATTACAGGTAAAAATGTATCTTTTTAATCCCCTGTAGTGTCTCATTCTCTCACCTTAGAAACAATAATTATCATGAATTCAGAGTGTACTCTTCTGATTCAGCTTTTAATGCTTTTGCTGTAATACTTGGTGCTTTTAAGTGTTTACATAAATTATTTACTACTGTATACAGCAAGTTAAGTTTTTGAGTTCTTTTTATGTGAATAAACAGATCTTTATTATCCCTTTGAATTGGTACGTAGTTTTATAGCATATGATTATGCCAAATAGTTATCATTGATAGAGTTCAAATTGTTTCTGGTTATCTTGCTATGTACACTGCTATGGATATCTTTATACATGTCTCCATTTTCACATATGTGAAACCTTCTCTTGAGCATATATCTAGAATTGGAATGGCTAGGTCATAAGGCATGTACATTTTTATCTTTAGCAGATATTATCAAATTGCTCTTCAAAATAGTTGTTCTAGTTTGTATTCCCACTAGCAATTTTATGAAAGATCTTGGTTTTTATAACATCCTTGAAAACACTGTATTATCGGACTCATGTTTTTATAAATTGATTTATTTTTATTTTTCTCTGTTTTTTTTTGTTCTGGTGCTCAGGTGAATTGAATTAATTAGAAATATTATCTCATTTTAACATATTTTTTCATATATTTGTTAGTCATTTAGTGTTCCTCTCCCCTGTATTTATTTGTAGAAATTCTCTATGTATTCTAGATGCTAACATTTTGTTTTATGTTGGAAATATCACCTTCCAGTTTGTTACCTTTTAATTTTATGTATAATTTCATTTGTCTTACAGAACATTTTAATTTTAGCTGAAAGTACATCAAGGACATGTGATTTTTGTATATTATTTATTTTTTCTTATCCTCGGTGTAAAGACGGTATTATATTTTTTCTTTTTATAGTGTGTAGACCTTGACAACACTTAGTATTGCCTCCCAGTTTATGATGTGTTGAACACTTACTGTGAGTGAGGCACTGGGCCAGGCACTCTATGCATATCGGCTCACTCAATATAATATCCCTATGAGGTAGACACTATTATTATTTCCATTTTACAGATGAAATAGTGGAGGCATAGGTGGCTTACTTCAGATCACAAAACTTCTAATGTATCTTAATTTGAATTTAGGTCAGTGTGAGTTCAAAACAAGTTTTCTTAATGATTATGTAGCATCAGGGTTATACAAGCTTCATAAAACTAAATCAGGTTGTTTTTCACCTTTTCCTCGTGGGTAATTTCATTTCTCCTCAGTCTGCATTTCCCCCTCCCTTCCCTAGACAATGCACCCTTTAGGGTTGAAGGAGCAGCCACATTGCTTTGCCTACAATCTGCAGGGAAATAAGACGGCTTTTCTCTTGACCTCTGACTTTATTTGAATATTCTTGCATCCACCCAAATAATTATCTTCCTTATCTTTTCCATTATAGCTTTTTGTCCATGATACAGCTAGGACTTTCTGCCTCCCCTCTGTAGTTGCTATTGTGAATTCTGTATCATACAAACCTCCCTGCCAAAGGTCTGCAACTGTGATTTCCAGCTTACCTAGAGAGTCAGTGAAATGTTCTGTAATTTCCTGGCCAGCATCCTTTTTCTCCTCTCACTTCTCTTGTGTACTCACAGCAATGTAAGCCACTCTGTAGATGTTCTTGTACTCCAAGTGTGTCACTGGCCAGGGCTGAGAATTTATTGTAAATGTCAGTTTTGTCCATTTTCACATTACTTAAGTCTGCAATGTGTCACTGCCACTTCCCGTATTGGCCAACCACCTTTGTGTATGTGTTCCTAGCCCATCCTTCTTCATTTTTGTGTGGAGAAGGTAATATTATAGAGTTTTTTTGTAGTCTATGGAGCCTGAATATGGACTCCATAGACTCTTTAGTTCTGGCCAACATGTCATCACAGAGTTTTCTTCTTCATTTTGATGCTTGTTTCTTGTGCTTCATCTGTTGTCATCAAACCTCTCAACTCTTTTCTTTCCTTGGGCCCTCACCACAACATCCTTGAAGAACTTCATTTACCTCATTTTGCAAATTTTGTTACATTTGACCATCACTGTGCTCAACTCATCCTACAGTCATATTCATGCCATTCATATTTTTTGCTTTTCATTTTATTAGGTTGTTTGCTTTTTTCCAAATCATTTAAATATGTTTAAAAGTATTATTTATTGTCTATGAAAATACAAATTTTACAAGTATTTACTACAACCAAAATATAAAGATATGTAAAGAAAATTTTAATAATCTCTTCATCCTGTCCTCCTCTTTCCAACCTCTCCTTTACTACTAAGTTAATTTTTGTTAACATCTTCTTATGCATCTTTTCACACCTTTCTCCATGCTCATCTGTACTTATATGAACATAAATATTTTTATTTTTTTATTTTTATAATTTTGGAATCAAATAATATATATTTTCCATAATTTCCTTTTAGTCATTCAATAAATAATGAGCACCTACTTTATACTGAGTACTACACTTAAATATTTAACAATAACATATTGCATACATTCTTTAGGTCAATAGATACAGCTGTTCTTTTTAAATACAGTTATGTGTTGTTTAGTGATGTGGATATGTTCTAAGAAATGCATCATTAGGTGATTTAGCTGTTTTGTGAACATCATAGAGTGTACTTACATAAATCTAGGTGATATAGCCTAGTACACACCTAGGCTGTAGGGTATAGCCTATTGCTCCAAAGGTACACACCTGTATAGCATGTTACTGTTCTAAACATAGCAGGTAGTGGTAACACAATGGTAAGTCTCTAAACACAGAAAAGGTAAAGCAAAAATATGACACTATAATCTTATGGAACCATGATTGTATATGTAATCTGTCTTTGATTGAAATGTCATTATGTAGTGCATGACTGTAGCCAAATTCATATACACATACCTTTTTTATTATAAGTTACTATATATTCACATGCAGTTGTAAGAAACAATACAGAGAGATTTCAGGTAATATTTGTCTAATTTCCCCCAATAATAATACCTTACAAAACTATAGTACAGTATCCACAACCAGTATGGTGACAGTGGTACAATCAAGATACAGAATAGCTGCAGCACTGCAAAGGTTCCTCCTTTTGCCCTTTTATAGGCATATCCACCTCATTGCTTCCCTCCTTCACTCCCAGTGATAACCCCTAGAAACCATTACTCTTTTCTTTTTGTTCATTTCTATAATTTTGTCATTTGAAGATTGTTATATAAATGAAATCATACAGTATGTTACCTTCTGGATTTTTTTTTTTTTGACTTGGTATATAAATAGTTCATTCATTTTACTACCGAGTGGTATTTTCTTTCTTTCTTTTTTTTTTTTTTTTGAGACAGAGTTTTCACTCTTGTTGCCCATGCTGGAGTGCAGTGGCATGATCTCAGCTTACTGCAACTTCTACCTCCCAGGTTCAAGCGAGTCTCCTGCCTCAGTCTCCCAAGTAGCTGGGATTACATGCATGTGCCACTACACCCAGCTAATTTTGTAGTTTTAATAGAGATGGGATTTCACCATACTGGCCAGGCTGGTCTCGAACTCATGACCTAGGTGATCCACCCACCTTGGCCTCTCAAAGTCCTGGGATTACAGGCGTGAGCCACCGTGCCTGGCCAAGTGGTATTTTATTGTATAAATGTGCCTCAGTTTGTTTAACTGTTCATCTGTTGAAGGATATCCAGGGTGTTTCCAGTTTTTGGCTAATAGCAATAAATCTTCAGTGAACTGTTATATATGAGTTTTCTGTGGGAACATAATTTTTATTTTTCTGAGATAAATGCCCAAAGGTACAATTGCTGGGCCATATATAGTAGCATATTTAGATGTTTAGTTTTATAAGAAACTGCCTGCTATAGACCAAATGTTTATGTCACCCCAAGTTTATGTTAAAACCTAATTCCCAATGCAATGGTATTTGGCAATGGGCCTTGGGAGGTGTTTATGTCATGAGAACAGAACTCTCATGAATGGGATTAGCACCCTTGTAAAAGAGACCCCAGAGAGCTCCCTTATCCCTTCTGCCATATGATGAAACAGTGAGAAGACAGCTAGCTATGAACCAGGAAGCTGCTTATTAGACACTAAATCTGCTGGTGCCTTCATCTTAGATTTCCCAATCTTCAGAAGTAAAATAAATGTTAAAGTCACCCAGTCTGTGATATTTTTGTTACAGCAGTCTGAGCTAAGATACCCAAACTATTTTATGAGCGGGTATACCATTTACATTCCTACCGACAGTTCCCATCTGTATGCCTTTTATTTCTTTTTCTTATCTTATTGAAGTGGCCAGAAATTCCAGTATGATGTTGAACAAGACTGATGAGTGGATATCTTTGTCATGTTCCTGACCTTACAGAAACAGCATTCCGTTTTTACCATTAGTATGATGTTAGCTGCAGGTTTTTTGTCAATGCTCTTTATCAAGTTGTGGTAGTTCTCTGTTTCTACATTGCTAAGAGTTTTAGTTATGAATGGATATTGGGTTTTGACAACAGATTTTCCTGCTTCAATGGATATGATTTTATGGTTTTTCTTCTTGAGCTTATTCATATGGTGGATTACACTGATTGATTGTTGAATGTTGAACCAACTTTACAAACCTGGAAAAAAATCTCACTTGGTTGTAGCATATGATTTTTTAAATACATTGTTGGATTAAATTTGCTAATATTGTTTTGACGGTTGTTTTCTGTATGGTCTTCATTTGATTTTGGTTCAGGGCAATATTGGCTGCTTGAGAAGTGTTTCTTAGTCTTCTATTTTCTGGAAATAATTATGTAATAATTGGTGTTAATTCTTTAAAGTTTAGTAGAATTCTTCAGTGAAACCATCTGGGCCTGGAGATTTCTGTTTTTATTAATTAAAGATTCCATTCTAAAAATAGTTATGAGACTATTCTTAGATTATCTGTTTTGTCTTGAGTTTAAAGAAAATTTGTGGGTTTTGATAAATTGGTCTATTTTTTCTAAACAGCCAAATATGTGAGCATAAAGTTGTTCATATTATTTCCTTATTTTCTGTGGTAATACTAGAATCTACGGTGAGATTTCCCCTGCTTTATTCCTCATATTGATGATTTGTATCTTCTCTTTATCTTTGTCAGTCTTGCTAGATGGCTTATTAATTATAATGATGTTTTGAAGAGCCAGCTTTTACTTTTATTGATTTTTTCTATTTTTTTATTTTTCACTTTCTTTAATTTCTGCTCTTAATTTTATTACTTTCTTCTTTTTGTTTGTTTTGGGCTTATTTTTCTCTTTCTCCCCTAGTTTCTTGGGATAGGAACTTCAATTATTGATTTGAGGCCTTTTCTTTTTTCTAAAGTAGGCAAGTAGTGCTAAAAATCTCTTTTAGCATTTCTTTAGCCACATTCCACCCATTTTTATATTTTATATTTTCATTTCCATTCAGTTCTGTTTTTTTAAAAAACTATTTTATGACTTTTTTTGACCCATACTTTATTTAGAAGTCTACTATTTAATTTCCAATTATATAGAGACTTTCTTGTTCTCCCTCTGTTATTGATTTCCAGTTTGATTCCAGTATTGTCAGGAACATAGCCTGTGTAATTTCACTTTTTGGTAGTTCTGTATCCTTATTGACATTCTGTCTTGTAGTTCTGTTAGGAGTTGCTGAGATAGAACTTCAACTGCAAGGGGGCTTTTGAGGTCCCAAATTTTAATTGTGGATTTGTCTATTTCTCCTTTCAGTTGTTTCAGTTTTTGCTTCTGAAAATGTTTTGAGACTCTGTTGTTTGAAGCCTACATACTTGGGATTATATCTTCATAGTGAATTGATTACTTTATCATTTTGTAATGTGTGACTTTATCACTAGTAATTTTCTTTGCCCTAAAGTCCACTTTATCTGAAATATTAGCGTTCTTGTTTTCTTTTTGGATAAATACTTGCGTGATACTTTTTTTTTTTTTTTTTTTTTTGCAAACTTGTATTTTCAACCTATCTATGTCATTGAATTTGAAGTTAATTCTTGTAAACATCATATAGTTGGATCACGTTTTATTTTTCCACTTTGCCAATCTGCTTTTAATTGGTGTATTTAGACCATTACAATTACGGCAATTATTAATATGTTATGGTTTACCTGCCATTTTATTGTTTTCTCTTTGTTTCTGCTGTGTCTTATTCCTCTATTTGTTTTCTTCCATTTCTGTGGGTTACTTGAACATTTTTAGGATTTTGTCTTGATTTATTTATAGCACCTTGACACCAGGGGCCAGTTTTGTGGAAGACAATTTTTTCCACAGATGGGGGAGGGCGGATGGTTTCGGGATGAAACTTTCACCTTAGATCATCAGGCACTAGATTCTCATAAAGAGCACGCAACCTAGGTCTCTCGCATGCTCAGTTCTCAATAAGGTTCAGGCTCCTATGAGACTGTAACGCGCGGCGGATCTGACAGGAGGCGGAGCTCAGGCGGTAATGCTCACTTGCCTGCTGCCCACCTCCTTCTGTACGGCCTGGCTCCTAGCAGGCCACAGGACGCCTGATTTATAGTGTTTTTCAGTGGATTGCTTTTTATAGTTTTCTTGGTGATTGCTTTGTGTATTAAAATATACATATGTGACTCATCACAGTCTGCTAGTATCGATATTTTACAACTTTTGTGGAAACCTTACTTTAAGTTCCTTTACTCTTCCCACTTTTAAATATCATTGTCTTTAGTATCAGATGGTTTATAATTTGTTCTAATTATTGCATATATTATAAAGAACTGATGGGAAGAATTTACTCATATTTCTATTCTTTCCATTGCTGTTTATTCTTTACTAATACCCTCAAAAGTCCTTTGGACAATTGCAGACACCTATGTAACTTACACTCACCTCAGAAGGTAGAATATTTTCATCAAAGAAATGTCCTCTGGTTCTTCCTACCCCCAGAGACAATTGCTATTCTTAATTCTACACTGTAGACTAGGTTTTATCTGTTGCAGAACCTCATATAATGCAATCCTACAGCATGTAGACTTTTGTATCTGGGTTCTTTCACTTGACATAAAGATCTTGAGTTTAGTCTGTATTGTTACATGTTTTAGTAGTTTGTTCATTTTAATTGCTGAATAATATATCACAGTTGATTTGTCCATTCTCCTGTTGGTGAACATTTTTTTCCCCCCAATTTTTGGTTACTATAAATAAAGCCACTATAACATTCGTGTACAAAACTTTTTTTTTTTTTTTGGTAGATATCTAACACTGGTATTCCACCCCCTTTCCCCCATTGTTGGATTCCTAGCTATTTCATTGCTCCAAAAGTTACAAGATGATTTGAGAAGAATTCTTTTCCTCCCAACAGTGTTGGAGTACTTTAATTAAATGCTCATAGAAGGTAAATTTGCTTTTTTCTTCAGTTTTTTATTATGGTAAAATATACATATTGTAACATTTACCATGCTGACCATTTTTAACTGTACAGTTCAGTGAGATTAAGTACATCTATATTATGCAACCATCACCACAATCTATTTCCAGAGCTCTTTTCATCTTGTAAAACTAAAACTCTATACCTACTAAGCAATGACTCCCCATACCCTCTTCCCTAAGCCCCTGACAACCACCATTTTACTTTCTGTCTCAATGATTTTGACTACTGCAAGTAGCTCATGTAAGTGGAATTGTATGATTCCAATTGTCTTTTTGTGACTGGCTACTCTCAATGTCTTCAATGTCTTCAAGGCTCATCCATATTGTTGCATATGTCAGAATTTCTGTCCCTTTTAAAGCTGAATAATATTCCATTGCAGGTATATATCATATTTTGCTTACCTATTCATCTGTTGATGGACATGGTTGCCTCTGTGTTTTAGCGATTATGAAAAATGCTGCTGTGAACATGGTTGTACAATTATCTTTTCAGGACTTGGTTTTCAATTCTTTTGAATATATCCCCAGAAGTAGAATTGCTAAATCATATGGTAATTGTAATTTTAAGTTTTTGAGGAACCACTATTCTGTTTCCCACAGTGATTGTATCATTTTACATTCCCATCAATAGTGCACTGGGCTCCAGTGTCTGCACATCCTGGCAAAAACTTATTTTCTGTTTTAAAATTTAAATTTTAGATTTTTTATGGTAGCCATCCTAATGGGTGTGAAGTGATATCACATTGTGATTTTGATTTGCACTTCCCTGATAATTAGTGACATTGAGCATCTTTTTATGTGCTTATAAATTTTGCTTTGAATGGTGCAAAACTTTTAATCAATCTTCCATTTATTCTGCTTTTTCTTGAACTTATCTTCAGTGATTGACCCTGTAGGGTTGCTTCAAAATTACTCCTCCAAAATTAGACCTTCTGAGGAATTAATGAGTGTTTTCAGACTGAGTCAGAACACTTTGACATGTTCACTTGAGGGCTTTTGTCTTTTCTCCTTATCAGCTACTTAGTCTTTCTAAGCCTCCATTTTCTCATCTGCAAAATGGATATATAATAATAGTGCCTTTTCTCATTGGGTTGTTCTGATAATTAAATGAGATAATTTATGTTAAAAACTTAATGTAGTGACAGGGATGTAGTAATCGATCAACAAATGTTAACTGTTAAATGTTATTTTATTGTTGAGATCTCTGTCACTGCTCTATGCTGTGTCTTCTAATACTTTATGTGCTTTCTGTCTGGAGCTACTAATTATCCCTAGAGTTATTGTTCCCTATTGGCACTAGGGGAAATGTTTTTATGTCTCCTTTTGTTCATTGACCCCATGCTCAATGATCCCAGGGGTGACTCTGACACCTGCCTCCAGAAGAAGGAAGCAAGTAGCTTCTCAGTCTGCAGATATAAGGGTCCTGTACAGGGTAGGAACAGTGACACCTCCTCACGTCAACACGAACAGTCTCCAGCTTTCTCTTTTCTTTTCGTTCTTCTTTCCTCGGAATAAGCAAAGTGATTTTTTTTTTCAACTCTTCCCTACCATTTTCTCAATCCTTCAGCTGATATTGTGATATAGTAGGTGAGTTTAAGAGCATTGGTGGTGGCAGAGGGAGGGATTGGCAGGTGTGTGTTTGTGTGTGTGTGTGTGTGAGAAAGAGCGAGAGAGAGAGAGAGAGTGTTTGTGTATTTAGGAGTATCTGTAAAGGACAAAGGCTGAAGTTGTGAAGAAAGAAATGGGTATGTGGGAGAAAGATAAGGGGTCAGTGAGACAAAGGATGAGAGAGGGATTGCAGCGTGACAGAGCATAGAGTAGGGAGTGTGGGCATTGGGAGATACATCAGTGGGTTTAGGTGGTAGACACTGATGAGAGATAGGAATAGGAACGCAGAGAGGGCCCAGGAAAAGCACCAGGAGCATATGAGAAAGAGAAAACTTCCTGTTTAAGGGTTTGAGGGCAGTTTTTAGAGCCATCAGAATCAGGCTATACCAGGGAAGGGTATATTAGTGGGTGCTATTCATGAAAATGGCTAGGGTTTTGATCAACACCTTGTTTTGGGGAAACAAGGAAAGCTACTGGAGAAAGATTAATTCACTAATTCCATGGCTTATTTTTTTTTTTTTTCAAATATTTCCTAAGAACCTACAATGTGTCAGGCTCTGTATTTAGTGCTATGGGCTCCTCAGTCTCAAAGTCTTAAGGAAACTTTCTTTGGTAATCTGGGTGTCACATGTGTCTAAACCTGAAAAATCTTCTTTCTTCTGTTTTTTGTCCTGCATCTTGTAGGACAGATATGATATAGACACTGGGAAGGAAGAGGTGACACTTTGGAGCTGGGGTTCTCCACATTTTTGCTACTACATCACAACAACATAGAAGATATTTACACATGATACATCACCATATGCTTACTCAAATTTTGACAAAATACCCAAAATGTTTATAGATAGTAAAACAAATGGATAGGTGGAAATTTTTCTTAAGATGTTTATTCATTACAAAAGTAAATCATGCTGGTTGCCAGAGGCTTGAGGTTCAGGGGTGATTAAAGAGATGCTGGTCAAATGAAAAAACAATACAATTAGGAGGAATACGTTTAAAAAGTCTACTGAACATCATGCTGACTATAGTTAACAACAATATATTATATACTTGAAAATTGCTAAGAGAGTTGATTTTGTTTTAACAACAAAAAGTAAATATGTGAGGTAATAAGCATGAATTAGCCTGATTTAGCCATTCCACAATGTATTCATTTATCAAAATATCATGTTGTACAACACAAATGTATTCCATTTTTATTTGTCAGCTAAAAAATAAATAATTGAAAAACCGTGAGTTACTATTAAGTGTTGTCTGAATTAAGGGAATTTCAGTGCCTCTGCAGCATGGATAGCACTGGCTTTAGATTATGAAAACATCTTCTTACATGCTGGCTTTCAGTGCATGTGGGCAAGAGTGAGCTTATTAAAGGCATAAATCTGAATTTTCCCCAATATATTAGAAGGGTAAATAATTCATAAATTTTGGGACCTTATATGTTATTAGAAACAAATTTCTTATGACACATATAACAAAGCCTGCGAGATATTGTGCTGCAAACAGAGAGTAGTCTTATAAGCAAAGGGCAGTGGGGTAGTGAGGTTTGCAGCTGTTTTATTCGTTAGGGACATGGCTTTAGTGTACAGAGACAGTGCATTTTGAAGAACCTAAGACTGGTGAAAAATGCTTGACATCTAAAATGCACATAACAAAGAAAATGGCAAAGTGAAACTGATACTTGTATAAATAAATATCTAGATAATACAACTAGGCAAAAAAGTAACTCAACTCCTATATAGTTACCTAAAGGTTATATCACATGTAGTCTGTGAGCACATTTTCATACATTGTTATGATGGTAGGAGAGTCTTCTGAATTGAGATTGCATAAACACATAAAAGACCTTTATATAACTCCCTAAAGAGGAAATGGTTATTACCAAAAAATAGAGCTGGTTAGGAAGTCTGGTCAGGAGCCACAGAGAAGTGGCTCCATTTCGCCTTTAAAGTGTGGACCAAATCTCCTCTATGATTCCCATCTCCAAATCTCCTTAATTCTACAGTTGAAGCTGACTCCCATTATTCTATGATGTTCCTGAGGCTTCTGTAAATGATGGAGATAATTTCTCTTTATGTTGAGACAGGTGGGTGTTTTTCAGAGCATTTGAAGGAAAACTTCCAGGTAGTTCTCACCCAAGCTAAGTCCATCACTACTGGACATGCCTGGTGTACCACCCAAAGCCCTTGGGTCTGGTTTTTGAGACACCAGGTTCATCTGAGATCTGGTCTCAGGCTATTTTCCTTTCATTGGGCACTTCCTTCATTCCCTTTCCTCATCTTTCTTCCTGGGAAAGGAGTTTCCCTTGGTCATATTTGGATGAAGAATAACACTTTAATGTTGCTAAATATTCATTAAGGTGTTTTGCCTACTGGAAAAAATACAACAGAATGATGGCCAAACACATGTAATAATAATAATAATAATAATAATAATAATGATGATATAAACAAGAATAATAACCTACTTTTCTGAGAACTTAATACAAACTTATTTAATCCTCACAATTACCACATGAAGTTTTTTTGTTATCCACATCTTACAAATAAAAAAACTGAGGCATGCAGAAGTAAAGTGACTTGTCCAAGAGGCGCGGAGCAAGATGGCCAAATAGGAACAGCTCCAGTCTCCAGCTCCCAGCGCGAGCAACACAGAAGACAGGTGATTTTTGCATTTTCAACTGAGGTACTGGGTTCATCTCACTAGGGAGTGCCTGACAATCGGTGCTGGTCAGCTGTTGCAGCCCGACCAGCGAAAGCTGAAGCAGGGCGAGGCATCGCCTCACCTGGGAAGCGCAAGGGGGAAGGGAATCCCTTTTCCTAGCCAGGGGAACAGAGACACACAACACCTGGAAAATCGGGTAACTCCCACCCCAATACTGTGCTTTAAGCAAATGGGCACTCCAGGAGATTATATCCCACACCTGGCCGGGAGGGTCCCACGCCCACGGAGCCTTCCTCATTGCTAGCACAGCAGTCTGTGATCTAACCGCAAGGCAGCAGCGAGGCTGGGGGAGAGGCGCCCGCCATTGCTGAGGCTTAAGTAGATAAACAAAGCCCTGGCAAGATCGAACTGGGTGGAGCTCACAGCAGCTCAAGGAGGCCTGCCTGTCTCTGTAGACTCCACCTCTGGGGACAGGGCACAGCTAAACAACAACAACAACAACTACAACAACAACAAAAAGCAGCAGAAACCTCTGCAGACGCAAGCAACTCTGTCTGACAGCTTTGCAGAGAGCTGTGAATCTCCCAACACGGAGGTTGAGATCTGAGAATGGACAGACTGCTTGCTCAAGTGGGTCCCTGACCCCTGAATAGCCTAACTGGGAGACATCCTCCACTAGGGGCAGACTGACACCCCACACCTCACATGGTGGAGTACACCCCTGAGAGGAAGCTTCCAAAGCAAGAATCAGACAGGTACACTTGCTGTTCAGCAGTATTCTATCTTCTGCAGCCTCTGCTGCTGATACCCAGGCAAACAGGGTCTGGAGGGGACCTCAAGCAATCTCCAACAGATCTACAGCTGAGAGCCCTGACTGTTAGAGGGAAAACTAACAAACAGGAAGGACACCCACACCAAAACCCCATCAGTACGTCACCATCATCAAAGACCAGAGGCAGATAAAACCACAAAGATGGGGAAAAAGCAGGGCAGAAAAGCTGGAAATTCAAAAAACAAGAGCGCATCTCCCCCTCCAAAGGAATGCAGCTCATCTCCAGCCACGGATCAAAGCTGGACAGAGAATGACTTTGACGAGATGAGAGAAGAAGGCTTCAGTCCATCAAACTTCTCAGAGCTAAAGGAGGAATTACGTACCCAGTGCAAAGAAATTAAAAAGCTTGAAAAAAGAGTGGAATGATTAATAACCAGAATAATTAATGCAGAGAAGGCCATAAACGAATGGACAGAGATGAAAACCATGACACGAGAAATAAGTGACAAATGCACAAGCTTCAGTAACCGTCTCGATCAACTGGAAGAAAGAGTATCAGCGATTGAGGATCAAATGAATGAAATGAAGTGAGAAGAGAAATATAAAGGAAAAAGAAGAAAAAGAAATGAACAAAGCCTGCAAGAAGTATGGGATTATGTAAAAAGACCAAATCTACATCTGATTGGGTGCCTGAAAGTGAGGGGGAAAATGGAACCAAGTTGGAAAACACTCTTCAGGATATCATCCAGGAGAACTTCCCCAACCTAGTAGGGCAGGCCAACATTCAAATTCAGGAAATACAGAGAACGCCACAAAGATACTCCTCGAGAAGAGCAACTCCAAGACACATAATTGCCAGATTCACCAAAGTTGGAGAATGGCTTGAACTCAGGAGGCAGAGGTTGCATTGAGCCAAGATCGTGCCACTGCACTCCTACAGCCTGGGCAAAAGGGCAAGACTCCCTCTCAGAAAGAAAGAAAGAAGGAAGGAAGGAAGGAAGGAAGGGAGGGAAAGAGCAGTTTCAACACAGTGATAGGACAAGATTTTAGATGTATGGCCATAGGTTTTAAAGATGAGGAAGTGAAGGCAATATGCAAGAATGTCTCTTACAAGAGGTTGGGTCAGTGAAACGTAGACCTTAGGGATACAGGAGAGAGTCTAAGAGGTGCCATGGAAAGACCTAAGATGTACATGGAATTGAGGTATTTTTTGAAACTGGCAGTCCTTGGAATCTTTGTATACTGAGGAGCATGATTCGAGAGAGAGGAAAAGACTGTTAATATAAGAAAGGGAATATAATCACATCAGCTCTTTTATTTTGAACACACACATGCATTAGTTACAACACTATTGATATATTAGTAAACAATTTAAGCCTAACTGAATTTTGCATTTGCTTATGTTCAATTTCATCCACCAGAAATACTGACTGAAAGCAGTGTCAAAAGACAAAATTACAACAAATTTAGGTTAAAAATACAATTGGCTTTGATTTATTATTCTAGAATCAGGTAGCATTTCATTGTATAAAACAGAATGAGGGTTCTGATTAGCTCAGCAGAGGAGGTTGACTTTTTAGGCAGAAAAGAGCTGAAGAAAGTAGAAACAGAGAACAAG